>NW_009259235.1:382801-385614 GCF_000687185.1 Egretta garzetta
CCACACCACCCATCCCCGTCCTGCCCACCCCAACAGCCTTTCCCCCCTCACCACCCACCCCGCTGTAACAACCCCCCATGGACACCACCTTCTTTGGGATGACAGCACGTAGGTTTCCTCCTCTGCCACCGCAGGATAAGCGAGAGGACTGTGTCTGGTCTGGAGGTGGTGGTGATCTTCCTAGGGCACCGCTGCTTTCTGCTGGCTTGGCTCTACCAGCTTTGTCCTGAAATAAGCCCTAAGGAGAGGGGGTTTGCGGGGGATAACCCTGTTAGTTTGTTCTTGGAAACCTTTCCCTCGTGTAAGTGCTCGTTTAATGGTATTGATACCTTACAGAGGATGTACTGTAAGTGGTTTGGTCAGCCGTACTTAGCTGCATAATTCATAAACACTGAATTGTTTCCATACTTTCAATCTACCTCTATTTTCAGTTTCCCAGTTCAGGCTAACATTGCACCAAATTTGGGGATTGCCCTTTTACTTGGAAACCAAAACCATTTAAAATTCAGATGGCAGAGTGCAGTGGACAGATACAAGCAGGCTGCAAGCACGTAAAAACCTTCTTTGGAGCTGGGAAAGTTTGCGGACTTGTACTGGTTTCAAAGGACAGCATGCTGGAGCTGCAGGCACGGCGTTTGTTACCTGCTGAAACGCTAACGCCCCTTTTTCTTCTCGAGGAAGGACTGGAAACAAGCAGCATTGCTGGAATCTGCCACGCTGTGCAAGGGAGCAGTGGGATAGGGTTTGCTCCAAGCCCCTGGGGCCTAAAAAACTCTCAGAGGGATGGATGTTTAATCTGGGCTGCGAGGGCTGAGCTGTGGGAGGGTGGTGAAGCTGCTCCTTTCCAGCTGGCACGTGTGCTGCAGGCAGGGTCCTGCCCGCGGCTCCGTCCCCGGCCAGCACAGGCTCCCCGGGCAGTCGCTGCTCCCCATGACCACGTGCATCTCTCCACCAGCTTCCATCAATGAAGATGAGCAGGGCATCATCCCACGAGCCATGGCTGAGACCTTCAGGCTCATCGATGAGAATGACCTGATTGACTACACAGTCCGAGTGTCCTACCTGGAGGTGTACAAGGAGGAGTTTCGGGACTTGCTGCAGGTGGATACAGCCAGCAAAGACATCCAGATCCGGGAGGATGACAAGGGGAACATCGGTATGTGTGGCTGCTCATAGGGTGCCTTTTCTCCCCATGCCAGAAGGCCAGTGTTGGGTTTCCTGTCCCTGAGGGCAGAGCCAGGTCTTCTCCCTCCATCCCTCTCCTGCAGCAGATTGCTGTGTTTAGTCCTGCTCGGTGCTGAAAGCCGGTCTGTATGGGCAGGGTGGTGGCACCAGGCTGTGCAGAGGGTCTGCGTCCTGGGGCAGCCCATCCCTCCCAGCCACAGCTCCGTTTGCCATTGCAGTGCTCTGTGGTGTGAAGGAGTCAGAAGTGGAAGGGCTGGATGAGGTGCTGAGCCTACTGGAGATGGGGAACACAGCCAAGCACACGGGAGCTACCCACATCAACAGGCAGTCGAGCCGCTCGCACACCATCTTCACTGTGACCATGGAACAGCGGGGGCGGGGACGGGAAACACAGGGGAGAGGCTGAAAGAGAGTATCCAGATCAACAGTGGCCTCCTGGCCTTGGGCAACGTCATCAGTGCCTTGGGAGACCCTCGGAGGAAGAGCAGCCACATCCCCTACAGAGACTCCAAAATCACCAGGTACAGTTGGGACAAGGATCCCCATGCTCTGCCTATCTCATAGGCTCTTGTCCCAGCAGGAGGCAGGTAATGCTTCTCCCTGCCTTTCCCATGCCCAGCCTGCCAGGCTGGGTGGCAGCACCTCCAGGCTAGCCAAGAGGAGCTTGCAGGGCCAGTTGTCCTTTCTGGTCTCCCACTGGGGCTCTCAGACTGACTGCTTGATGGGACAGGGCCAGCTGACCCGCTGTGCCTCATGGCAGTTTAACAGGTCTACCCTCTGGGGGGGGGGGTGTTCATACAGGGAATCTTGAGGAGCAATGAGGCCAGGACAGAAATGAGGGACTAGCTCACCACAGTGCTGCTAAAGACAAGCCTTGCTTAAATCACGCTGCCAGAGCTGAGATGGGATGTCAGCATGGATTATCCTGCCCCTTCCTGCCTGGCAGTGAATAAAAAACCACTCTGGTAGGCTTGTTTGATGGCCTGCAGTTAGTTTTTACCTCGAGCAGCTGGCCTTTCCAGTCTCCAACAGGTTCCTGTGCAGCATGCACCTAGCAGTGATCACAGAGTTGAGGGAGCTCCCAGCACTGGGAATTATTCAGATGGAAACGGTGCAAACTGTTACTCGTCTGCTTAATGATTCTGCTCACTTCAGTAGTGCCAAACTGGCCACAGAGCGAGAATATCGTTTTCCTTGGGCTTAACCTCTGAAAAAGACTGGAAACTTCCTGGATCCTGCATTATTTTGAATTTCAGCTATTTTAATCACTGTGGTCTTCTCTAGGATCCTGAAAGACTCTCTGGGGGGGAATGCCCAGACCGTGATGATAGCCTGTGTCAGCCCATCCTCCTCTGATTTCGATGAGAGCCTCAATACGCTGAACTACGCCAGCCGGGCTCAGAATATCCAGAACAAGGCCGTGGTGAATTGCCGCAAGGAGACAGAGCACGTCGAAGAGCTTCACCTGCAGATAAAGAACCTGCAGAAGGCGCTGGAACAGAGGCACCGCTCCGAGACCCGTATCATCAACCGCTCAGCCACCGCCAAACGATGCGCGCCAGACCCCACGGCTCGGCTGCTGGCAGAGTGCGCGCATTACCGGACCTGCACCGACGCCGCGTACCGGC
>NW_009259235.1:386633-392507 GCF_000687185.1 Egretta garzetta
GGACATTACCCTGACAGTGGAGCAGATCCTGCGGGTTAAGGAGTGGCTGTGCGCGGTGGAGAGCGAGAGGAGCGAGCTGACCTCAGCCGGGCTGGATAGCGGCATCGAGAGCACCTCTGCAGAAGACCAGAGCCCCGAGGCGCAAAGCTCAAAGCTGCCAAAAGCCCAGGTAACAGTCAGGGTGGTTTAGCTCCAAGGTGGAGTTCATCTGATGGCCACTGAATGCAGCAGTCTCAGCACAGCATGGTGGAAGGGTCAGGAGAGGGAGAGGAGAAGCAACCTGGCCAAGAGGCGGTAGGGAGGCAGAATGGTGTGGTCCTCGGAACAGGCAGGGAGATGTTGGATTCAGCTGCGGCAGAGAGATTTATTTCACAGGAAAAATCTGAGTCTGCAGAGCTGCTGTGCCCTTGTGGAGTCCAGCATGGGAAGGGAAGGACAAAGGTGGATGCTGATGCTGCCTCTCTTGTATTTCTGGGGGCAGGTGAACACTGAGAAGGGGTGTGAGTCCATCAGAGATGAGCAGGTGGCCAAACTGCAGAGGCAAGTGGAGCGCCTGGAGGAGGAGAACCGTGATTTCCTGGCTGCCCTGGAGGATGCCATGGAGCAGTATAAGCTGCAGGTATTTCTGGGCTCTGCTCTCTTTGTCGGAACTCCCCCACTCCTCCCCTTCCTCCCCAGGAGAGCGCAGCCCAGATTTCAGGTTCCTCTGCAGCAGGTCCGGGATCCATGTGTACAAAACCACATTTTTCTCGTTGCCTCCTAGAGCGACAAGCTGCAGGAGCAGCAAGATAAGATCTCAGAGCTGCACGTGCGCTTGGAGATGGCAACACCAAACCTGTGTGTGCCAGAATTGCTGGAAAACCTTCATCTGGTGACCGCCAGCCAGAGACCTCACACGGCCCCACTGGATGCTGCCCCATCCCATGGCCTCAGCGGGGTTCCCTCGAGGCTCCTTCCCACTGAGCAGAGTGGAAGAGCCCTTTGCAGGAAGGTGAGGGTGCAAGTCTGTGCTGTTGAGGAACTGCTGCCTTTTCACTCAGATGCTCTCCATTGAGTGAACTGCCTTTTCTCCACTCTTGAACCTGAACCTTGTCAGGTGTAGTCCAGAGAGCTGCACTCGGTGTTCACATCCAAAGAGATTCACAACTCCTGCAAAACCATTCCAGCTTCAAAACCGAGGCTTTTACTTTGGCATTACAAGCAGGTCCCAGATTTGCTCAGCTTCTGAGCAGCAGAAAGCAGGAGGGCAGGCAGCTGAGTCTAGCAACACACCAGTTTTCCTGAAAACACGCTCATCTCCATTTTGTGTTGCTTTTCTTTGTGTCTAGCAGTGATGTCCAGCTGAGAGCTGCTTTTTCTAACACCGGCTCTCATGCAGCATGTTTCCTCTCTTTCTGATTCTCTGCCCCAGCAGCTTGACAGCAACCCCTCCTTCCAGGAGGACAACCTGGCAGGCTGGCACCTGAACCACGCACAGGGTCCAGCCAGCAATCCAGAGATCAAGGCTGTGGTGCTGAGGAAGGAGCTCAGCCAGAACTCGGAGAAGCTGGCAGAACTGTCCTCAGGAGAGGAGGAGGAGGAGTGGGAACAGAAACGGTCTCTGTCCCAGCGCCGGTGAGTTGAGGCTGTCCCAGCACTGTGCAGTGCCCTGGCAGTTGAGTGACCTGCTGTCCCACCTCTGCATCTCAGCTCTCATGTAGGATGTAGAAGCAAACGCTGCCTCTGGGGTCAGTGGTTCTGCTGAGGCAGCTAATTACCATCTTTCCTGACCACAGCTACTGTTTCTGTCTCCTTCTGAAGCCTGTGGATCATGAGGGTCCTTACTGGGAACAGCTCTGGCAGTACCCAGACCCAACTGATTCGTTTGCTGCTCCTTCTAGAAACGGGATCCAAAGCTGGAGCAAGAAAGAGATTTGCAAGTTGAGCGAGGAGCCGGGCGGAGGCAATGCCCCCTTGATTCAGGAGGAGCAGCTGGAGCTGTCAAAAGGCAAGTGGCAACTGTAGGTTGTTGGACAGTCTTCCTAGGGCTGGTGGTGCTTCATGGGTGCTGTTGATAGGAAGGCAACGCATCCCATCTGGATGAGTCCCAAGGACAAAAGTGGAGCAGATGACAGTCTAGCTGCAATTGTTAAGGAGAAACTTGAACTACGTCCCATCTTGATGAGTCCCAAGGACAAAAGCGGAGCAGATGACGGTCTAGCTGCAATTGTTAAGGAGAAACTTGAACTGCTAGGGTCTGGCAAGAGCTGCATGTTTTGGTGGAAGCTGTGGGGACTCTGGGCAATGCTGTGCCAGTTCTTGGCTACAGATCCGAGTTAGATTGTCTGTCACCCAGCTGCTAAGACAGGATCTTCCTTACCTGCGAATCTGTGTTGCAGAGGTCTGCAGGAGGTGGGAGCCACTGCTCAGTCTCTGGGAGTGTCTGCCAGGTAAGGACTCCCAGTGGAGGTTGGTGCAAGCACAGCAGAAGATCCGAGAGCTGGCGATCAACATCCGCATGAAGGAGGAGCTGATCACGGAGCTCATTAAGACAGGTGCAGAGCTGCTGGTGGGAATGTGCATCCATTCCCTATGGAATCTCCTCCTAGCTGGGATGCTTGGTCTCTACTCCCATCCTCACCTTCCCTCCCTGTGTTGTCTGTGCCCAGTCCCTTTCCCTGTAGGCAGCAGAGCACTGTTTCTTCATCCCTCCAGCTGAGTGAGACCCTTCCCAGTAGTTTCTCCCCAAATCCCTTCCCCGGAGTAGATGAGGGCAAGGGAGTGTTCAGTCTCTGTAGTGAAAAATGCTTGAGGAAGACAGAGGAAAGGTCCATCCCCCTGCAGGGTCCTGGCTGTGAGGAAAGGGGGCCTGGAGGTCATGGTGGAGGGGGGTGTGTTGCAGGCAAGGACGCCCAGGCTCTGAACAGGCAGTACTGCCAGAAGATCAGCGAGCTGGAGCAGGAGGCAGAGCAGGTGCGGGCAGAGCTGAGCGACAGCCAGAAGCAGCTCCAGGAGCTGGAGGGCAAAGAGCCCTGGGACCCTGGGGAGAAGCGCAAGCTGCAGGAGTACCGCACGCGTGTGGCAGCTGCACAGAGCAAGGCGCAGGTGAGTGGGAAGGGCTCTGCCTGCTCGGGGAGGTGGGCAGGGGCAGAGCTGGGGGCATCTGCGCAAAGGGCACAGAGGAGAGGCCGAGCCCAAGGGCAGCTTTCACCTTCTGGCAGGTTCTGTGCAAGAAGAAGCAGGCGACAGAGAGGCTGGTGTCGCTCTCAACCCAGAGCGAGAAGCGAGTGCAGGAGCTGGAGAGGAACATTCAGCTGATGCGGCGGCAGCAGGGCCAGCTGCAGCGCCGGCTGCGGGAGGAGAGCGAGCAGAAGCGGCGGCTGGAGACAGAGGTGAACAAGCGGCAGCACCAAGTCAAGGTAGGAATGGGCAGGAGCAGCTGGGGTATTTGGGAGGACAACGATGGGTGGGCTCTGCAAGCTGCTGGGCATGTCAGGGTAGCTCTGATGGGGTCTGTGATTGTCTTGGAGAGCACGGGGATGGAGAGATGATTTTTTTAAGAGTATCCAAAGAGCTGGCTCTAGAGCAAACAGCCTCTTGAGGCTCATAGCTGCTCCTTCCCACACAGGAACTGGAACTGAAGCACGAGCAGCACCAGAAAATCCTCCGCATCAAAACAGAGGAAATAGCAGCTTTCCAGAGGAAGCGGCGGAGCGGCAGCAACGGCTCCGTGATCAGCCTGGAGCAGCAGCAGGTACAGGCAGAGCGAGCCTGCCACCTCCGTCCTGTTCCAAGGGGACTGCTGTGGCAGACTGCTGGTTGGCAGGGGAGGCCTGGAAGCAGGGGGCTTCAGCTTGAGATGGGACATAGCCCATCCTGTCCTTGAGGAGGACAGTCCGTAATGTCACTTGTAGCTAGTGGCAGATGACTTAGATCTTGTCTTACACCCAGGACCAGGATTCTCTTCTAAATCCTAGCATTGGCAAAGAAGCTGTGAAGTCTTGTCTGTTAGCAGAAGGGTGGTGGGAGACGCGGTCCCCAAGGACTCCTTGGCAGCTGGGGATTTAGTTCAGTTCTGCCTCTCAGAGCAGCTGGAAGGATAAAACCAGTGAAGCGTAGGCTATAGGGTTTAGCCGAGATGGACTCAAGACTCTCTCTGATCTCAACCTCATTACTCCAGTCTAGCAGTCCCGGGCATTGCTGCTGCTGTCTGCACACATGCACATGCCCTTTGCCTCTCCTTCCATCAGAAAATTGAGGAACAGAAGAAGTGGCTGGATATGGAGATGGATAAAGTTCTCGAGCAGCGCCGGGCCCTGGATGAGCTGGAAGATGAGCTGCGGAAGCGGGAAGCTATTGTGGCCAAAAAGGAAGCCCTGCTGCAGGAAAAGAACGGTCTGGAGAGCAAACGACTCCGCTCCAGCCAGGTAGGGCAAGAGTGTGACACCTCAGCCCTCTGCTTGATTTCCAGCAGAGGTGGGAGGTTGAAAAACCTGGGTGCCATCCTGGGTCTGGCAGAGGGCTGCAGATCAAGTTGAGGTGGTGTTGGGAAGTGGGTAGCAAATCTGCCTCTACAGGAGAGCCTGCTTGCACTACACCTCTGAGCTGGCTGGTTTGATAGCCCTTGGCTTAGGTGTGTGTATGGGGTCACTTGACCTATGGAGGGAGTAGAAAGGGGCTGAGGGTCTGGACTTGCCTTTAGAGCAGACCCCCTTGAGCATATTCTGCTGCAGGCCTTGACAGACGACATAGTGCGTGTGTCCAGCCGCCTGGAGCACCTGGAGAAAGAGCTGACTGAGAAGAACGGGCAGCTACGTCACGGCAGTGCCCATGACCAGCAGCAGATCCGCCAGGAGATCAACAACCTGCGCCAGGAGAAGGACCAGCTGCTCAAACAGAGGTTGGAGCTCGACAACAAGCTGCGTCAGGGCACCCTGCTGTCCCCAGAGGTACCTCTTCCTGGGCTGGGCTGCTCTGCTTGCAAGAGCATGAGGTAGTAAGAGAGAAGTAAAGACCTGAACATGGGGTCATTAGCAGATGCTCCCCCCTGTCCCCAAACTGTGCATATCCCAACTTCTTGCCAGCACTATTAAGGTGACAAGGGAAGTCAGGGCAGGGTGAAGCAGAGCAAACCCTTATGCTCCCTAGTAACTGCAGCTCTGCCCTGGCAGGAAGAACGGATCTTGTTCCAGCTGGACGAGGCAATCGAGGCTCTGGATGCAGCCATTGAGTACAAGAATGAGTCCATCACATGCAGGCAACGAGTCCTGCGGGCCTCAGCCAGCCTCCTGTCCCAGTGTGAGATGAACCTCATGGCCAAGCTCAGCTACCTCTCCTCCTCTGAGACCCGAGCTCTTCTCTGCAAGTACTTTGACAAGGTGGGAGACAGCTACCTTCTGTGCTCGTGGGGAACTGTAGTATCTGGCCAAACTCAGCCTCAAGCCTTCTGCCTGCCTCCTGCTGTACTTTTGCCCTGTAAAGTCAGGCCACAAAGCCACAGAACCATGATCCCCACCCGTCCTGACACCTGGGAGGGAGGCTTAACTAGTCATAGGATGCATGGATCCCTGAGGTGGCTCTGCCCACGTCAGTGCAGCCACATGTTGCTCTTCCCTCTGCGAGGCAGCTGTGACATCCCAGAACTACTAACCTTCATACACTGTACCAAAAAGCTTAACTTTATCAGGTCCAGTGGTGCAGGAAAGCTTCCAGGCTCTGAAGGAGCTGAGATGTTCCTTGCTCTTGGGCCCTGGCCAGGTGGTGACACTGCGAGAGGATCAGCACAGGCAGCACATTGCCTTCTCGGAGCTGGAGATGCAGCTGGAGGAGCAGCAGCAGCTGGTGTACTGGCTGGGGGGGGGCCGGGGGAGGCCCGCGGGTGGGGGAGGGCGGCCC
>NW_009259235.1:392531-412733 GCF_000687185.1 Egretta garzetta
GGAGGTGGAAGGGGCGCGGGAGGAGCAGCGCCAGCTGGTGTACTGGCTGGAGGCAGCCGTGGAACGCCAGCGACTGGAGATGGACCGTCAGCTCACCCTGCAGCAGAAGGAGCACGAGCAGAACATGCAGTTACTGCTCCAGCAGAGCCGTGGTAACCACCCAGCTCCTGAAACGGGCAGCAGTGGCACAGCTTTCATCTCTCACAGGGCTTGCAGCTTGAAATGGCCTTTTTTTCCCTTGTAGAGCACATGGATGAGGGGCTGGCCAGCAGCAAGCTGCAGTATGAGATGAGGATTCAGGTGCTGGAAAAGGAGCTGAGCCGTTATATGTGGGCAAACCAGGAGCTGAACCAGAGGCTGAGTAACATGAACCTTCATCCTGGACAGACCAAAGGTGAGGAGACCTTTGCTGTTCCTAGCCAAGTTAAGAGGAAGGGAGTTTAAATTCCTTTTCCTGGCAGTGAGAGCTTGGAACAGTCGGGAGCACTGCAGGCCATTCCTGGCCTTGGGCAAGTGCTCTACAGGCACTATTTTGATGAGAAAAGTAAAGATCCTGATACTCATCTCCCTGTACCTCCAATCTTTCCCAGCAGGGATGGAAAGAAGCATTCACGGGGCTGGGGACAGAGCTCCCCCTCCACTCGGGACCTGCGAGGAATCCAGCCTTGGGGAACAGCCCATGCCTCTGGCCATCGCTGAAGAAAGCCATCGGGTCAGGGATGAGAGCAGGGACCTGGTACATGCCCCTTTGCCATCGACATGGAGGCGTTCCTCCCTGCCCAACGACAGCCCCGGGGACCTTCGGCTGAGGGAAGCCGAGCACTCGCTGAGAGCGGGGCAGCCCCACGAGGTGCATCCGCCACGGAGCCTTGCTCCTGCCTCCAAGCCCCGCCGGGAGCCGCGCCGAGCCAGCCTGAACGTGACCCCAGTGCCTTACCACCCAGCAATGATAGACGTGAGGAAAAACCCACTCTAGACATAGGCTTAACACTTACCTGGCACAGGGCAGGGAGGAGCTGACGTGAGCTTAAGAGCCTTTCTGCCCACAAGCCAGCCTGGCTACAAACCTGTTACATTTCAGAGGCCTGAGGGGGCAAAAAAAAAAAAAAAAAAAAAAAAGTTACTTTTCATTATAAGGGAAATAAGGATCAGCCTGCATTCCCTGTGTTGCTGCCAGTGTAGGCAGTGCTGACTGGACACCTTTCCCCCTGCACCCTCAGCAGGTTAAACACTGGGAAGTGGGAGATACCTCCCACCCTGGCCTCTAACACTAAAAACTTGTTTACAGTTTGGAAACCTCTGCTGCAGGGCTTGCTCAGCCTTGGAGGGAGATGTTCTGCAGTCCTGCAGAACTTGTACATAGATTTTTTTGTAGTAACTTTGGGTTTTTTTACATTTCTACTGTAACTTTTCTAATAAAGCGGAGTGAGTTTTATGAAGCAGTCACTTGTCAGAGGCTCCATTCGTCACTTCGGGTATGTAGGAAAGGAGTTCTATTTAAACCTCACTGCATGGGAACTCAGCTGCTGTCACAGCATTGCCTTAATGTTTAAGTACCTGCTTTGTAAGTGCTCACAGTCAGAGCTGGTAGGCTTCCTACATTGAGTTGCTGCAGAAAAAGCTTCTCCAGACAGCAGCAGAATTGTCTGAAGCATCCAGGATAAAAGCAATCCTGGCTCAGTGCCATTTTCTGCTCCAGCCTATAAGCTGCTTTAAGCAGCATTGTTCTTACTCTTGGGAAAACTTCCTGTCTGAATGTAAGGGAGATTAAGTACAGTCCTGCAACTTAACACCACCACCATCCACCTCAGGAAAGGGGACATAAGTGTAACTCTGTTAGAGCACAAAATGAAAGCCCAGGTACCTACTTTAAGAAGGGCAAGGGGGAAAAACAGCAGCTTGGCTACCTGACCCCAAAAAGCAAGCCACTGCTTCAGCCCAAAATCATGAGCACAGCTACCACAACTACCATGTGAGTAACATGCACCATGTTGAAAGCCAGCATCTGAAGTAGGAACCGCCTGATCTTCCTCCTGCATATCAGTCTTGCCTGTAGGGGTGGGGCAGTACTGAGGGCTCTGGGAGTGGCTGAGCTGCACAAGGTTTAAGTTCAGAGCCTTTATTTTCTGCTGTTAAAGATCTTCACCAAAGGAAAGAAGAATCCATCCTTCGAGGAAGTAAGTAGTAGTCTCAGAGGTCTGTGCTCATGTATCAATCCACATCCCTGAAGCAGGTGCACCTCTCCCACAAGCAAAACAATTGCTGGTAAGCACATCATTCCTCCTCTTTGGCAGAGAGAAAGTGTCAGCATTTCCAGGAAACAAATTCCATTCAGTACTACCTAGCCCCTCAAAGCCTTAGAGGTTTCAGGATGACCTCACGCTATCTTCATAGTTCTCTGCTTCCTGTGCATTCACTAGACACAGCAGGGCGACTTCCCCGATACCCTGCTGTGCACAGAGACTGCTATCCTAAGGGAGAAACTCAGCCCTTCCAAGATAATGCACAATTACAGCCCCTTGCAGGCTATGTCTCAGGCACCGAATCACAGCTCCTGCTGTCTTCATGGGGTTAGAATGCAAGCATGGGTTTCATAGGCAACTAAGTCACTATTTAATCAGTAACTTGGTTAGGTAAAGAGCAGGTTTTGAATTGTCATCTCCAGTTTATTCCATCAACTTTTACCTCTCAAGGAAGTTTCCCCAGCCCGTCCTCTCTGGCTCACTGCAAGTTTGCAGAAAAGGACAATGAAGTTACTCCATCAGCACCTCCTTACCCAGCAGCAGCCAGGAGCAGACACACCAAACCATTTGTGATCTACAAAGAGGAAGAAATCAAACTCCTCTCCTTCCCTGTTCCCAACCAAGTTATCTTTCCCCTCCTCTGTGCTCTTGGCATTTGTCAAGTATTTTTGAGTAATTCACTCATGAATCCGCCAGAGTTAATTTGCTTGTTATTTTCCCACCAAGTTGTGGCAAACTGGATGCAGCTAACAGAGGGATGATCCAGTTAGTATCAGGACAAGATACACAGCAGGAGCATGCAGCTGGTTTTGAACCCATTCACCTCTGGCATCCTTCCTCCTGCAGCCTCAATCCCTCACCCATCACTTGGGCTAAAGGCAGATTTCTGATTAAGTGACACAGTGAAAATTCACATCAGTTTATTTTACAAGAAAGCTGTAGAAAAGTGACAATTCTCCCGCTTTACCTAGCAGAAATGAACCTTCACTGCAGAACTCAGCTACCGCATGCAGGAGAAGTGCCAGAAAGACCGAGCTAGGCTTTGAATGGATGGAGAGATGCTGCAATTGAGGTTAAAAAACAACTTTTAGAGTGATCCTTATTTCCACAGTCATATGCTTGCATCCAGTCTCCTACCAACACAAGACAGCTCCAGTCTAGCACCACATGTAAGGTCCTTGTTAAAAAGTATGTTGTACAGCTGGGATAATGCAAAGTTTCCCATACTGTTCCGGCTCCAAACTTCAGCTAAGCAGCTTTTTCCGTGAGTAAGTCCTGCTAAGGGAACGCCTCCTGGAAGCCATGATGTGGAATGGAGACAGCTCCTGGTTGGCAGCAATTTGGAAGGCATCGGATTCCTCTTCTACAAAACAGAAAGAATAAATTAAAGCCACAGATTGCCAAAGTTTACTGGTGACTCCAAGTAGCTAAATACCACCTGGAAACAACAAGAACCCTAAGCTGCACTTCCTACTACACTATTCTTTCTTCATTGCTATCTCCCCTCCCTTCCAAGCTTCACAGTTCATGCCAAGTTTCTTGAAGTGTAAGGTGGAGATACTGGACAGAGGAGTGGCAGCTACAGCCACAGGCTTTCTGCACCAAGACCAACCCCTAGCACAGTATGCTTTTGTTCTCATTTAGTTTCAGGCAAGCAGAAAGCACACCTACTCTGCTCGAGCCCTGCCTTTCCTTACAGCACAGGTGCTTACCTTGAACACACTTTCTCCGAGATGGTGGTGTCTGTCCCTGGCACAGCAGTGGAGACTGGGTCAGCGCGAGAAGGCTGCTAGCGGAGAGCGCGCTCTTCACTGGTGGAGTAGAGCCTGGAGAAGGACAGCAAGATGCTGCAGCAAACTGACAACTCAAGAGTGCTTTCAGGCAAGTCTCATACACAGCCTTTATTCTCCCTCAAAACTTCCATCACTACAAACGACACTTTATCAGACAAAATCTAGGCTGGCACCAAGAAAGGTAAACAGCAGTCTGGAATTTGCTCTTGGAGCATTTAATTTTCTTAGGTGGCTTAGCAGAAAAGTAGTTCACTCTAAATGTAGTTGCTCTTCAGTTAACTCATGTCCGATTTTCTTAGGTGGCTTAGTAGAAAAGTAGTTCACTCATGCTAAATGTAGTTGCTCTTCAGTTAACTCATGTCCAGGAAGAAAACTTATAACCACAATGGTCTGTAAATACAAAAACAAGGTCTGTAGGTACAGAGGGTCTCTTACAGAACTATCTTAAGGCTAAATACTGCTATCATTTTGTGTCCTGAGTATGGACTAATGTTGCTTTAAAGTTTGCCCATTTTTCTCAGTGATACCTGTTGAGTCAGCAGGACATTGCCTCTGCCAACAAAACCTTTCCTCCCCAGAGGAAACAGACACTGAAGCTTAATGCTTCAGGGCATGCAATGACTACAGAACACCTGCCATAGTCCCCTGTAACATGCAATTTCTCGAACAATACCACATTAAGTATTTGAAATTCACAAGGCCTTGCTTACAGAGCCAAGGCTGCCTGTTTCACCAAGGTCAGCTGAATCACCTGTACCCACAGCAAAAACAAAGAGGTAGTTTAAACTTAAAAGGTAGCTAAAACTTAAATACCTACCAACACAACATTACTGCTAGCAAGGCAACAATTGTGTTCTTGTCTTTGTCTACCCCACATTTTTAACCGTTTCTAAATTTCAATGGAATGTCACTCATGCCACTTACTTACCTGACAAAAGGAAGACATCATCATCCCCTACACAACCATGCTGCTCGAGAGTTACGAGCGCACATGCTCCTGGTTTCTCAGGAAGTACAGAGTCTGTCCCTGATTTGCTTCTGTGGCCCTCATCTGTGGAGAAGCCAGTGAGATCCAAGTTGCATCTATCAGTGCAAGATCTCTTGGCATCATGATTCCTCTCCTTTTCTGGAGATAGATACGTAAAGACCCGCTTCCGTGATTTCAAGCCAAAAGCTCCCATGGCAGAGTCCTCATCAGCCCTGGGTTCAGAGTCACTAGGAGATGCCTGATCCTGGAGCCTGTAAATCCCTTCCAGTTCAAATTCCCCTAGAGTATTTGTTACTTTGCTGCTGCCATGCTCCAAGATCTTCATCTCTCCTTCTCTGCCTGTTGACATTCTCTTCTCTCTATCAGAATTCTTCTCACTTTGACCACAGCTAGCATTAGCAGTGCTGCCCGCAGCTCTCTTTCTTCGAGGCCAATCATTGATAGCATCGGGGGTAGTCTTCCCCTTCTGCCTTGGAGAAGGTGTCTGGGGAACTCCTGCTTCTAAGGGGGACGGGGAAGTGGCATTAGAGGCACAGCTTGTTGGGGTGTATGACTGGCATATGTAGGTCTGTCCTCCACCTTTCCCAGGCGTACTGTGGAAAGAGCGAAAACAGGACGGTGAAACACAGGCAGCTGCGAGTTTTCCCGGGTGCTTGCTACACCAGGTCATAGCAAGATCAGCAAAGGGGCTTTCCCCTCCCTTGGGTTTGCTGGTGCTTGCTTCAGGTTGAACTTCCAATGATGAGCAAGAGCCAATTTTCTTAATGCGAAGTTTGGGCAGGCCTGAAGCTTGCATTTCAAGTTCAACTTCGTAAGTTGGTGGGCTAGCAGAAGGCAGTTTGCAACGGCTTTTAGGAGTAGAGAACTTGGGTAGAAGTTGAGGATTTCCCATCCGTGCTGCAGCCTCCCGCTGTCTCCTGTCTGCAGTGCAGCGTAAAGAATAGGCAGAAACAGACTTCGGACAGGGAGGCGAAGTATTCAAGGCAAATCTGGAGTGTCCCTTAAGACTTGGAGCCTTCAGCCCCATATATTCTTCTCTCAGAAGGGTTCTTGGTTCCAAGTCATCACTAACTGTTTGAGAACTACTTAGGAAGGACTCACAGGTGTTTGTACTGGAGTTCCCCTCCTTAACCAATTGCTCACACTCCATCTCATTATTCTGTGCATGTACCTCCCCTCCAGCAGAAGGCTTTGGAGACAAACGCTTTTCCAAGTTTCCAGAGTCCTCTCTTGGAGAAGATTTTTGCGATGCTACATCCATCTGTTTATTTTTCTCCAATACATGGGTATTTTCAGTAACTTGGGACTGACAAAGCTGGAGGCTTTCTACAGAAGAATTACCACCATTATCGTGTTGACTGTCCTTATTTTTAGAAGGCGTTGCACATGCAAGTGTGAGGTTCTCTCCTCCAGAATTTGGCTCACATTTGGCCTGCTTGGGTGTGTGAAGCAGAGACTTCAGTGAAGTGCCAGTAATACCTGGAGATTTTTGAAAAGACTGTTCTGATGCACTAACTTCCCAGTCAGGCTCCCTAGCCTGTGCGTGGGAAGGAGAGCAGATTGCCACAGTGTTCACGGAACTTTCACGGAGAGGGGAGCTGAAGGGAGGATCTAGCCTCACAGCAAGCTGTGATACTTCTGCACTCAGTGGGCTGGTACAAAATTTTGAACCTGGATCTTCAGGTTTCCTGGGAGTACTTTTAATTGCTTGAGATAACAGATCTGACTGCACCTGAATTTCCTGTGTGAGGATTTGCCTCCGAGTACCAACAGGAGATGCTAATTCTGAGAGGTATCTCAATGAACATCTTGGAGTCTGCAGTTCTGTAAAACATCTTTCCTGGACAGCAGAAGGGGAAGAAGCAGGTGGATTTGAATCTGTCAGAGGTAATAATGAGGCACTGAGCACTGCAAACCCTTCATGTTCTGGTATTTGTAAGCCAGCCTCTTCACAAGGAGGAGAAAGTCCTTCTGCTGGAGAATCCTTAGAAGTTACTTGCAGTAAGTGAACCCTCTTACTTTCACTTAATGCAGATGGTGACTTCACCCTTTGTACAGGATGAGAGAAGTACTTTCCCAAACACTTAGCTGCAGTCTGCTTAGCAGCTGGACTTTTGCCAGGAGTCTTCTCCAGCTTCTGTGGTGTCCTGTGGAGAATGCGAGGTGATCTCCTTGGTAGCTTACTGGCAGAATTCAGTGGCTTCTGGGCAAATTTATGAGGTGTTTTTCTAGGAGTCT
The DNA here is from genome assembly GCF_000687185.1 of Egretta garzetta. Taxonomy (NCBI): domain Eukaryota; kingdom Metazoa; phylum Chordata; class Aves; order Pelecaniformes; family Ardeidae; genus Egretta; species Egretta garzetta. The sequence goes on from NW_009259235.1 coordinate 399,794, forward strand.
GCAAAGGAAAAAAATAAATCAAGAAAAAAGAATATATTCAAATAATATATATTCAAAAATAAAGAATTGCACTTGTTCTATTCCAGCAGTATTATCTACCCCTCTTGATATTTATTTCTCAGTATTTAAAACAAAAAACATTTGATTAGACTTAAACACTAAATTTAAGATGTGTAGGACTCACTAAACACAAGTAGAAAAAGGGGATGGGAAAGGAGGGAGGTAAGCATTTCTACCTGACAGGCAGTCAGGTCCTCTAAGTGTAAGGAATCTTTTCTTGTCCTCCTCCTTCCAGGTGAACGCTTCACTGCAGAGCTACATGCGTCAATGACTGCACCGAAGAAAAACCTCTTGGGAGTCTGGACAGTGGGGCTCTCTGAATGCCACTTAACACCTGTAAAGTGGAACAGTACAATTCAACTAACACCAAGTAACCTGCCAAGAACATTTGTCTCGATCACTTCAGATGTATGGACAAGTAGTGTACAAAGCCTATAGCCCTGGCATGTTCTTTTCTAGCCAAACATTAAGGCTTCACCAGAATTATTGTAATTTCCCAATATGAAATTAATATCCATCTGTAGAAAGAGTGCTCTAGTGGAAAAAAAGTACAAAACAGTTCAGCCTCTTATTCTATTTATAGCTTGTAGCTTAAGAAAGTTCTGGTTCATGACTAAGGATTCAAGTAAGTATAATATAAAGAACTAAATGTCACCATTTATAGCCGATAATCCTACTGAGAAAGCCAGCAAAGAAGATCCCATCAGTCATTGCTTTATGCTGCCACAGAGTAGACTGAAAGTAGCTTTAGGGTTTCTGTCCCATATTTTACAGGATTTTCACTGCATTTAAGGAATGAAGACTGACAATCAGTGGTATTCTGTTAGATGGGCCTGACTGGTTTCTTAAGTTGGCAGCGTATTCATCATAGCAATAGCTGCCTTACCATCCTGCAAATTCAGATTCCCAATTCAAACATAATTACTGGGGCTGAATTTCTGTCTACAGAAGATGTTACACAATAGCTCTTAGCTTCTTGCAGTCTCTTGTACAGCCAAATCAAACTTAGAGCCATCCATACCAGCTTTTCAGATCAGGAGTATCAGCCTGCTCAAATCCCATTCAGTACCTTCTACATCCTGTGGTGTACAGCCCTCCTCTTCTTGCCTCTGATGGACCCGCTGTGAATTTTTTGAGCTGGGCTGTGTAGCAGAATAGAAAACACCAGAGCAGGTCCTATTCAAAGACAGTTGTTTGATGCGTGGGCTTCTTCTCAAACCTGTTTCTGAAAAGGTAAGGATATTGGAGATTGAGCCTTCTTTCTCCTTCAACAATGGGCACATCTTTAGGAATAGTTCATAACTGAAAAGAACACAATCCAAGACGAAACTTCCATACAGCTAACTATCTCACGTAGGGAGGCAAGTGTGTGAAGAAGAAAGCTTCAACTTTCTTGTGGATCTGGAATATTAATGTGTACGAGTCTCCTTCCAAATCACAATGTCCCCTCCCCTAAGTCATGATTACTCTCATCCTTCTCTAGCAACTATATGGAAAGGAATGCTAGAAAAGCCATGTTCAATTCAGGTTACATGACCAGTTAATTTTCCTGTCTCTTTTTACTACTGATTTTATCTTCCTGCTTGCCCAACCATTCTGTTTTCTTCTTAATTCCTGGGGACAAGAAACAGCAGTAGCCAACATAAGAGACACTGCACAGAGCCAGGTGGCTGTTACAGGAGCAATAAGAGCAACATCAGGGTTGCACAAGTTGAGGTTATGTTAAAAAAAACCCCTGCATGTGCTAGTTTGACAGTAATTATAGCAACTCAGAATCTTGTTCACCCTCAAAGACCTTCATATTTTTTCATTTAAGAGAGTTACTATCTACCTTTAAGTCTACCATACAGGGATGTCAAAGCAGTACGCAGCAAGTGGCTCTATCAGAGGAGACTGTGCTCCACTAACAGAACAGTACAATACTTTTGTACTGATTACTCATGCATTACCTAAATTGAGGCATGCTCATCTTATGAGCTACGACACAGAAAAACCACCTTTAATCAAAAATAAAAATCAGTGCTTACCATTCATGGCCTTCTCTGGAGACTCTTCCACAACACCGGTGTCACAACCTGGATCAGAAGACCTTGAGAAACAGCAAACATTCTGGACTTAGCATATTGCTCACATTTACAAAACCAGAACTTACCATAAAGACTGAAAAGCAATACCCTATTCTACAACAATATACTACTTTGTGGGCAACAATATGCTCTCAGTGAGCAATCAGTAAGCACTTTGCCTCCTATTAACATTTGACTGAGTATGAGTAACTGTGTAGCTGTGGTATTAGGTAACAGTTCTACATGGAAATAAATGCTAAATTTCAGCCTGGACTCCACAAATGACAGCACAGGCCTTTTCTTCACCAGCCCTTGAAGCAGCAACTAAACCTTAACAGCAGTTTGCTGCAGGAATTAAAGTGCCCTGACTTATACAACGAAATAAACAGCATTTCTCCCTATTCAGACAACAGAATTTAGTCACCACCGGTTCTCTGGCTGCCATAGGTGAAGACAAGACTGTGACCACAAAGATATCTGGTTCTTGTGCTCACAAGCCATTAATTAAATATCCAGTCCTTATTGAAGAAATTCAGGAATAGCTTACTCACCGGCCTTTGATTTGCTTATGTAGTAGTCTCCTGGAGACCTGTTTATGTAGTGGTGTTTCTGCAACTCTCTTGGTCAATAACTTGCGATGATCTAAAAAAAAAAAAATTAAGCAAGAGCTATAACACTGCACAATTATAAACCAGTTAGGACAAATAAATAATTTTGTACAGACTTCAGTTTAAGAATGACAGCCAATATGGAGTCATTGTGCACTCATTAGCTATCATCATATCTCAGGGTCCAGTGTCTATGCTCCCTTCCCACTCCCTCAATATTATTTATTAATAGTACTGATTGTGTCAGACAATTAACCTACTGAGATTCTTCATCTTTCATTCACAGATCCTTTTTTAACCAAGGATTTTTAATATTTGTTTTCTTTATGAGGTGTAGAGTTCAGTAAAAGAAAACGGGTTTCTGTTTCAATACCACCCTATTCACTATCCAAGCACTACAGCATTGATCTAAAATATTTTCTCCTTCGTTAAAAACATAGTGTTATTAGTTGTTTCATAGAACTGAGGACACAAGAACAGGAATTTTAGCAAAAGTTCTTCTGCAACAACCCTACATGTACAAGTTATGTCCTACCTTTAGTGCCTTCATCAGCACATTTGTATCTTAGGCCTTCCACAGCAGACACTGACTGGCTTCTAGGCATCTTCTTCATAGACCTTTTCGATGGTGAAAGTATCTCCTCATTAAAGAGGTTCCTCCTTACCTTTGTAACCTCTGTGAGGCAAGACAAAGCATGAAATTATCAGATTAAAAGGAAAAGGGGGAAAAGAGAGAAAAAAATTATAGGAAGATAATTTTGTCAGGCCACTAGAGATGGGAACATCACATACTACTGTACAAACCCAACTTTTTAGAGGCCACAAAGCATTGAAAAAAATGTTTTTCTGCTACTGGAACACATCCTCCTCTAAATCCATCCTGGACTTCTCTTACAAATTTGCATTATTCCAGCAATAAGCTACAAGCAGATGCCATAACAGAAAAAGCAGCCAGTCAAGTGTCCCAGATTGAGTACCATTAAGTGAGCTACAAAATCTCAACTGAAGCAAATGTAGGCTCAGAGGATGCAGGTGGGATTGAATTTTATTAAGTGTTTTGCAGAGACATCCTGTTTCCAGATATGGACTCTTGTCCTCACTTTTTTTGTTTCAGAACAGAAAAGATGGAAGTAATTGCAAGATTCAACAAAGAATTGAAATTTTTTCTTTGAAGGATAAATGATTCAAATTTTTTGCATGTGACCACATACAAAATATAGAGATTATTTTTTCCTCAGAGTTTTTGCAGAATTCAGCAAAACTTCCTTCAGCTTTCCAGCATGCTTCAGCATAATTTCATCACAGCTCACTAAAATTTACAGGGAAAACATGTGCTGAAGACACCTTTCCATGGAAAAGCTAGAAGTCAATATAATATACCTTGCACTGCTTCTTTCTGCAACAAAGGCATTTGTTGGGACTTCTCAGAGGCAATGTAAGAACGCGAGTTCTCCTGAAACAAAAAAGAAGTTAGCCTCACCAGCAGTTTAATGTTACGTTTAACTATTAGGAATATTAACTGTAAGCTCTGAACCACATATTATTTCAGTTTCTCCTTCAAAACGATTTTGATCTCTGTAGTGCTGATACAGGGTGTACATACTTAGTGAATACAGAGCAAAAGACTTTGCATTCAAGTGTCACTTCACAACATTGCTGCACCCCTGCAGAAGCAACCCTTTTGGAAGGGTTTTACCTTTCTGATGGGATTCTTGGCTATCTTGGGAATCTCAATTTGACGCAAATTCTGCGGTGCTTCTGTCATGCTCCTGTGTCTGGCCAATACGTTATTCCTTTAGAAAGTACAAAAAGATTAAGTTAAAATAAGATCAGAAGTGTTGACATCAACCTAATGACAATTAAACTTGGGATTGACTCTAAAGATAGGAAGTCTACACCTAAATTCAGATTCCAAATTCTCTGCACTGGTACCTCGCTTAAGTTACAACATTGAAAGATGACTTGCATAGCTATACCTAACTTTAAGGTTGGTATTAAAGCTCATTTCACAATTTGCAAAGATGTACACAGGATCCCCAGTGTAGACAACTACAGTAAATCACTGTTTTAACTTTAACAATATAGGGTCATGTACTGCACAGTGGAACATCCTCTTCCTCTCATGGAAGATGCTTATGAACTCTACTTGTGCATAAGATACGCATACACAATCAAGATTACACTTTCATATGTCAACAATAGTAACTTAAAATGAAAACCAGGAGCCCTTAATATTTCTCTCAGGGTTGCAGACCTATCAAGCAGGTGTCAGCTTGCCCCAACTAGGTACCCAGCAACAGAAACAAAGATGACTGAGCTGTAATGTAGGTAAGTCCTTCAGCCACAGCCCAGACTGCAACAAGCTGCCTCCTATTTGGAATTGTTACCTTCTCTTTTTGGCAGATCTGGTGCGCAGCTCCTCCAGCTGATCACTCTCACTGTGTAGGCAAACAGCGCTGGGAGTTAAGGCAGATGATAAAGACAGTGGAAGGCCGGGAGACTTGCTATCCAGAGTCATGGAGTCATCACTGAAGAAGTCTGAAGGCAGAACAGATGCCAGCTTCGGGGGTATTTGTGAACCAAGACCATAGTAAATATCTCCAAGGGTCTTTGGTATAGACTTCATATACCTAGAGCATCAAAGAGAACCCATATCAAATACAATGCCCCACAAAACTGTCAGTTTCAATCCCAAGGTTGGAACTAAATCTTTGTTCTTAAGTGTCAATTAAAAAAAGCAACTGAAAATCAACCGGGTTTTTTTCATTAGTTTTCTTGCTTATCAGCTACTTTTTCTTTAATCAAGATACAAGTGTCACAAACAGAATATGTCTAAACTTCTGAAAATTACAAAGATGCAGTAAATCAAAGCTGTAGATTGCCGTTTTCTCAAAGATATTCAATCAAAACCACAGTCCCAACAACATTTAAGTCACACTAGAGAACTTACAATTCTAGTATTTCCTCTAGAAACTTTGTAAGATACCCTGGGTCTTCAGTCAGACATAAAATGCGCAGCATATCTGTCATCTGGAAGAGAAAGTCAGGTGGGAAAACGAAGTTGTGACAGTTGCAACACCAGATTTTTTTAGCAAGGAATATAAAGTGTTACAGTAAAACCAAGGGAAAAACTACAGGTTCCAGGTCTGCATTTCTAGTGCCATGCAGAAACACAACCTGGCCTATAATTTACTTGCCTCTTCTAACAGCTGCTCCATTTCATCAGCGTTGCTTTGCAGTGAAGGGCACTGAAGACATAACTCAAGGCGCAAAAATACCTGAAGTCGGCACCTAAGAAAACAAGTAGTCATTCACTGCTTTTTCTTCTGGTAGAAACATTTACTGCAAAAGGTATGCCTCCCATTGCTTTTTTGAGCAAAGTGACTCCTTTTGACTGCATAATTTGGTTAGCATTTCATTATGGTGGCAGCGGAGAGGCCTCATTTCAGATATAAGTTGCAATGGTCATCATACATCATATGTATATTTGTATTTAATGAAATGTTTTTACTGTAACCAGATATTCTCCTTGGAGTATTTACCCCATGTAAATATTTTTCCACTTATAAAAAAAGCCACCATTAAAAACTGCTAACCAACTCCACAGTATCTCAGAAGATGAAGTAAAGCGCCTCATACTCTCTGACTTTGGTCTCCTTCTGCGAGCCGTGCTGTTGTCTGAGCATTTTGCTAGTCTTCAGGAGATGGTTTCTGACTCTTTCCACACAGGCCACCTGCAGACACACAGAATTACAGCAAAAACTTCAAGTCTGCTCCCTGTCTGCAGGATAGGTTTTTCCCTGCTCCTATCTTGACCTATTCTTTTGGGAATAGCTCAATTTTTTTCTTCTCCTTCAAGGAAAGGAATTCTCTTTTTCTTTCAGTAGCAAAGTAATGATGACATGAGACATAGAAGAATGTATAGCTTGAAGTCACAAAGAAGGTCACTTGCTTGCAGCTTCAGGCCTTATTCAGTAACTATGGATTTGTCTATCACAGTATTTTTTTCAACTATTCACAAGTTTACCAATTTTGGTTTCAGTGAGTTACAATCTTTAACTCTGTTTATAGTAAGAAATATTCTGAACTATTTCCCTTTCCTGGAGAAGCAGTAGGCCTAAATTTGACATGTAAAGCACAACCAGAAGATGCACCTTTTTTAAAACATGGTTTGCAAGAACGCATTTTTTTTTAATACTGTCTGTAACTGAAATTAGAATTCAGAATGAGGTCAATGTAAAGGAAAAAGATATCTGTTGCAAACCTTTAGCAAAGCTGTAAACTGATAACTGGATTTTCGTACATTCTTTACAACTACTTACAGTTTTTCACTATTGAGTTGGCACGGATAGAAGTAGTTAGTGGTTCTGGTTTGGACTATACACAACTGTGCATAAACAAATATGAAATAGCAAAAGCTTTAGTTTCCAGATCAGTAACAACCCTGCCCACATGCCCTTACCTACCTCTTTCTCTTTGGCATCGTGTACTTTCAAGAACCTTTTAATGGCCGTGATCATATTCTGGGCACACACAGATGAAAGAACTCCATCACCAACAGCCTTCTGGTAGCTTGCAATTAAATGGGACTGCAGTTCCTCCTCAGTTTTGAAGTCTGCAAGGGAATTAGTCTAAGTTAACTAAATGCCTGTTCATCACACCTTACTGATAAAACACTCATTCCAGCTGAAGAGGGGAACAGAGGTCATCAAAAAGATTTTCTCCAGCAAAGATGCATCCAGACCATAGAACACTAACAGAAGCTTAGCTCCAAGTAGATCAGCAAGCATTCAGGTACTGTAGCAGTCAAATTCCCTTTATTCCTGCATAACTAGTAAATGGGACTACATTTCCAGTTACCCCTTGATGAGTGCTTCCCTCTACTTCTTTTGATAAAAAAATAGATAGTTCCTTATTGCTTTTTTCAGATTGAGACAAGGCAGGAAACTAAGCCCAGGAGTAGTTGTAACACTGGGTTGTAAATATTTATAGAAACTAACTGTGAGCAGGGTGGGAAAAAAATAACTACTCTGTGCCAAGCTGAAGATACAGAAACCCAAACATTGATCTGCTGCCTAGCACCCAATACTCCATTCCCCTCCTTTCCATAAAAATCCCATATAACCTCCTACAAATATCAGGACTGAAAACTTAACACACACCTATTGATATTTTAAGTGCCTTTTCTTCCACCTTTTCATCCAATCTTTTTGCTGAAAGCTTCTGTGGAACCTTCTCGTTCACAGTTGGTGGCACACCATCAGGTTGAAATTTCTGAGCTTTTACATTCAATCTTGCTACGTTGAGCATCTGCAGAGATCTAGACATGGTCTTCATCTTCTGCCTGACTGGAGTTCGGGGAACTCCACCTGCAACGCCACAAAAAGGGAGTTCTACCATCAGACACACTGGGACAAGAATTCCACCCAAGGTAGAGCACAACAGATAATTCTGCATTACTGTCAACTGAGATTAGTAACTTTATAGTGGAAAACATGGCACAAAAGGTTTGTATTTCTCCATGAAATAAAGGTACAGACAGCATAGCAAGGAGCTACTTCTCCAAGTAAAAAGCAGGTGAAAACTGTTGCTCTGCATAGGAACTTATATAGGTATAATCAGAAGTTACCATATATAGGAAGCAATCGTCACAGAAATAGCTGGCAGAGCAAGACTTAGGGATACATCAGGTCAGGGTATAATCAACTGTGGTTAGTGTACTGAAAAGTAATGATTAAACTCTATTCTAGAATAAAGTTTTATTTCTCCAAATCAGAGCAAAAGTTGAGAGGTTGCAGTATTTACTAGTTGGAATGGTCCCTATTTCAACAACTAGTGAAACTGCAGAGCTCTGCATGCTGCTTTTTAACAGTTTTGTCAGTCACTGTGCAGCCTTAAATTAGAGTCATTTGGGTTGTACTAAAGGTCAATCCTAATATTAGTAAGTAAATGATGCTGTCTCTAAATAAAAAAAAAAAAACTAAAGCATGCCACTACTCAGGAGAGTACAGATCTCTAGCATTCATGCATTAAAAAGGCCTGGTGAGAAGTCTTTATCATCTTTAATTGACAACACGCACATATATTCCCAAGTATACATACGTCTTTTTTTGTTATCTCCTGGTCCAGCTGCAGCAGATGTTTCACTGAATTTTCTCTGGTACAGCTCAGATAGACTTTCTGAGAGTTCTACTTCTGATTGTTCTTCATCATCCTTCCCATTAGCACAAGGAACCTGAAGAAGCCTATATAAAGAGCCATTTGATACAGTCATCAAAAAAGATGGCAGGGGGAGGCATATTCCTTGTTCCCAGTGGACAGGAACCAGGTTCTTCTAGGTGCCAGTCCACAGCAACATAGCACAAGCAACACATACTAGTAACTCTTCCAACGCCTGCTCCCCAGAACTCTTACTTAAAAAAGATAGAAAAAACCCAAACCACGCTCTTAAGGGTCATACCAAGTTGGAAAAAAAGCATAGCAAGAGTTGCCTGATGTAGAATGGATACGCCACTGACCCATGCCACAAAACTACACGAGCAGCTTTGTGCTATCTAAGCTATCCTGCATTAGGCTTTTTTTCCCTGTTTCACTCAGCAAGCTCTCTGAAGAAAGCAGGCTTATTCATTCCTACTAAATACCAACTGTGATAACACAACCATTATCTTCTGTATCTTGCAGTGGATCTTATCAAACTGTAAGATTAGGTGAAGTCTGACACTTGCCCAAGTAGCTTAGGTCATTTTAAGTGACCTATATCACTCCTGAAACTGTCAGGATCTTAATCCACACAAACTGCCACCCAAATAGCCTGTTCCCAGTTCTTTTTGTCATATACACCAAGACACAATGAAGCAAAAGTACACAGTAAACCAAGTACAGAAATAAAAGCATTAAGAGGAGCATTTAATTCTAGAACTCTGACCAACACTACTGACATCCAACATACTCCCTTATGACAACCAACATACTCCCTTAACAGGAAGCAGAAATCCTTGATTATTACGCAGAGACATTTCAGAAAAATACCTGAATGACTCCATCAGATCTGAGCTTGCTCCACAAGCATTTGATGCAGGATACCACGCTTCAAGCACTGAAGGATGCCAGCCCCCTGTATGGGACAGCTCCCGTTGGACCCACTCTGGCAGAGGAGTTTCTTCTCCTGTGAGCAGACACACACAAAAAAAATTAGAAGGAAGCTAAACAAAGTGGCAGAAGGTCCCAGCCTTCACAGAGACTCTAAAGCAGAGGTTTCCTAATGTTTGCTCCTGTGTTGTGGTTTAACACAGCACTATGCCAGCTACCAGGAAGAAAAATAACTCTGTCCCAGCTGAAACCAGGACATCCTAGAAGGGCAATTTAGTAGCCAGAACATCAGGTATGGAGACTCATAAGATTCACTATAACACAAAACAGCTCAGCTAAAAGCAGCCTCCTTGCAGCCACACCCAAAGACTTTGCTGGACAGGGATGGCCTATATGACACATTTTAGGAAACCTCATTCTAAAAACTTGTCCCCAAGCACAAGTAGCTGTGCTTTATCTACAAGCTAATGGAAACTAATGCTCTGTCAATAAAACAGAAAGGTACACCAGTGCAGATTTCTGCTTCACATCACAAGGCTTGAGCCACAGAAGACAAGACAAAATTAACAAGTCCCAAAAATGAGAGACTCCTCACTGTGGAAGTCATTAGCTTTAGATTTTTTCACTCCAAATCAAATCCAGAGATGATGAAAAGATGGTAAGTTTTGCACTTCCTGACACCTACCTATACTGGCCAGAGAATCTTCCACTGATGCGTTAATTTTACTCAACACACTATTCACAACATCTGGGAGGTGAAGAGCATGGTCTTGGGAAGAGTTCTCCACTACAGCTCCTTCAAGGTCACATCGCTGAACTTCAGCAGTCTTCTCGGTACCAAGTATAGTCAGAATTCCAGTGCTCTCAGAAAGTGGTGATAAAACAGCAGTGCGGGGGCACCAAGTTTTAGATAGAGACACCTCAGCAACCTACATTAAAAAAAAGAAAAGTCTATGTTATCTAGAAACAGAGACCTAAGGAGTACAGATACTTTACAAACAGGTTATAGACTTACATGAATGTTTAGAATTATTCTAAAGAATATTCTAAAGAATGTTGTGAATTTAGTTCCAAATGAGCAATTCGCAGTGCAACAAATACCACTATTATTGCCTTCACAACATGATACACTGTCACCCCTTTTGTCACAGCTCATTACAGAACAGACATTAGTTTAAGGCAAAGAGAAAGATTTACCATGTGCAGTTCTTCAGTCACTAGAATCCTTAACAGCTGATGAAACAGTGACCTGTTGCAGTCTGTCTGCTTAGCCTGTGAGCTCTGCAAGATCCAGCTCTCCGTGAGGAAGTGGCCAGCCTGCATCAAGGTCCAACTCGACAAGCTACCTTTCAGGAAGATGTTGACTGGACAATGCAGTGGTCTTTGGCTCATGGCTAGGGGTTCCAGAGTCACCGCACAGCTTTCCTGCTTCTTCCCTCCTGTGCAAGGATACAATAAAGTTCCAAAGAATGTAAAATGGGTTTTTCATCTAGATGAAGAAAAAACTTCAATGCAAGAAAAATAAAATCTGAGATTAAACCAGGAATAGCTCTGCAGTAAGCGTATTGCAGAACTGATCTCCCCAAACTCTCATGAAGGAGCTAAGTACATAAAGGGACCACTAAAGAAAGAGCCAATGTGCACTGCATGTTGTTTTAAAGCTCATCCACTTTCTTTTGAAGGGGCTTTATATTTCTGTTCTTAGTTCAGCCAAATTGAAGCAGAGGCAAAATATGTAGAAGAAAAGGGTGTACATCTATACAAGGCAGAGCCAGCAAAAAAACTCTTCGTGCATCCAAATTTCTGCAAGCATGGAAAACTGAAGAGACTAAATCAGAAATATGGTCTAATAGCTCTCATATCAGAGGAACTAAAGCACATGCAGAACTTTTTTTTAAAACTCAGGCTCTTAAATATCTGAAGTTACTGCTACACATACTGTTCACAAGGGAAACTCAAGGACCCTGCACAGTAGATCACAGTTATTATTATGCACACCAATTTTTTATTTTTTTTTTTTTTATTACCAGGCATGCTGAGAAACAACGTTCCTTCTTGCTGGGGGAATACTGCTTGAAATACAGAGGGCTTCGAGAACAAGCAGTTCAAAGTCGCATCCAACGGCGGAAGCATGGTCCAAGGCAGTGTCTGTGGCACTGAGGAACTTGAGTCTCCAAGAAAACCATGAGCAAGATCTGCCCTGTGATGACTCAAACATTGCACTAAGGTTTCAGATGGCAAAATGGTGCCTCCCACCTGACCAATCAGTTCAAGCATTGTCCAGTATCCAACATGATCTGGGGATTCGATCAGCTGAAATAAAACAACAAAGAGATCTCGAGTTAATGTTGGCAGTGAGATAGTATCCACCCAAACAAATAGATATTGCAAGCTTTTAGAAAAAGTGGCATAAGAAACGCATACAGAACATCTTAACACAGTGCTTTCCAAGCATTTTTATGGAGATAAGTAAGGTTAATACCTTACCAGGAACCCAATAAATAAAACACTATTCCCACTGAATTAAGAAGTGGCCCATATTTTCAAGCACGTATCTAGACACCTGAACTGTCAGATCGCTTATTTGCAATTCTGAATAGCTGTAACTCCCACCTAACTCAAAGTACAAGATGACCCATCAGTAAACACTGTACAATTGCTCAACTGCCGATATATCTCTGTCTCCACAGGGAGAACTACCACTCCAATTTTCAGTGTCTTACTGAACAAGATTACATGGCATGAAGACCTGTCCCTACCACTCGAAGACTACAGCATAGAACTGCTCTCCCTTCCTATACAGGGGGGCAGGGTAGAAGATGGCCCACTGGTATTTGCAGTTACCTGAGACCACTCGGCCGTGTCCACCCAGAAGAGCGTGATTTTCTGGTCTGCAATCAACTCCCGGACACTCCTGGGCAGGAGTTTCTCTGCCAGCTCCTGAGCCGTGGGCAGCTCGCTGGGGGAGGAAGGGGCATCGCTCCCCCACACGAACTGCCGCAGCTCCCTCCGCGAGTGGGGGCAAGGGGAGAAGAGGAAGACGGCGTTCACAAAGCCCTCGGGGGGCGCCTGGCTCTCCGGGGGGTCCCCGGCGGCCAGCCCCGTCCTCCGGCTACT
>NW_009259235.1:413752-427449 GCF_000687185.1 Egretta garzetta
CGGAAGGCCCCACAGACCCGGGGGAGGTGTCACCCCAGGGCTTCCCCTCCGCCCTGAGCCCCCTCGGAGGACAGCCAGGACGACCCACAGCCCATAAGGGTGAAAAGGTGTAGGGTTGGGGTGCCTGGGCCTGTGCTGGCGTCTGGGGAGGTGGAGGACCGAGCCCCTGCGTTGTCTGTAACCACCTTGTCCCTGCATCATCTCCCTGTTCCCGGAGAACGTCTTACACCGTGGGTGTTGGCAGTCGGGGTGTGAGCCAAGTGTGGATGGATCACACCGGGAAACGGGGAGGAGGAAACCCCACAGGCCAGAGCCGCCCAGATGTCCACACCACCCTTCTCTCCAGAGCTTGAATGCCCCAGCCTAAACCAGTGTCACCAGCAGCCAGTCGTATTTATAAAGCAACAAAGACAAGCAGGCAATAAACCACTCATTCAGTGTTATTGGTGACTGTGAACGCAAGTGGGTTTAATGAGCTGGAACGAGAGGCTGATCCACTCGGGTGCGCAGGAGAAACCTGCCACCAAGAGCAAGGGAAGGACACCAGGTCTCGCTGGCTGAAAGGGCGGTGGGCAGCCTGTGGTCCTGGGGATGTGGGCTCCCCGGGGAGCTGTGGGTCCCTCTTCCTGGCCGGGGGTTGCTTTCAGCCCCGTGAGACCTCTCGTGCTGCTTGTAAATAAACCACTCACCAGTAGAAGCCCTGAAGAAGAGCCAACCCCACCATGCTCACACTGCCATTGCCCAGCAGCTGGCATCTGTCCCAGCAGCCCGCCGAGGACACTTAGCAGACTGTGACCAAAACCTGCCTTATCACGGTCCACCTGGGACCAGAAACAAACTCGGGGCATGGAGGAGTTTCCCAGCAAAGCCTGGCAGCTCCCAATGCAAGAACTGCTGCTGGCTGATCAAGCCCCTTGCTCCCTTCCTGCCCACTCCAACGTGTTTGCTCTTAAAGCCCATACAGCTCTTGGGAAAGCCGTCAGAGATGTTGGCTGAGCCCCAGTGACCCGTGTGTTTCCCAGCGTGACAGCCGCGGTTGCTCACGCCGCTGTGTCTCGCACTGTCCTGCGCTTGCGCTGCTCATAGAGACGCTCGCCCTCTCTGCCTGCTCCCCAAGGACACCGACTTCTCTCTCAAACAGAGCCCTTGGGTTCTCTCTGGACAATCATTTACTTGCAAATAAAATGCCATTTCTTGCGAGGAAGGAGAAGGCACAAGAAAAAACTTTTTTAAATTGGGTTCACGTTTGGTTGGCACTTTAATCCAGATAGGGGTTTTTTTAACTTAAAAAAAGTCTTGGTTTATTTTGACCTTTTTGCAACATTTCTCTCCGAGTGATGTTTAACGGTGAGGGCTGTAAAAAGGGCTGAGAAAACCCAGACCTGATTGAACTGTTTGATCTCCCACCACACGACCACTCTGTCCCACCCCGGTGGAAAGTTAGTTTGCCATTTTGCTGAGCCAGCCAAAAAAGGTTTTGGTTTGGATTGACTCAGATGCTTTGCTTTCAGGACACTCCTCAAGGACCTGCACAACCAATGAATCATCTTTGATGCTGGGCAATGCCCAGAGACTCACTTGTGTTGCGTGAAGGCTTCTGAGCCTCCCCGTATTGTCATCCTCCTGTGCCCTCTCCACCCCACATGCCCAAAGGCTACTGGCAGTGGCGGCTGCTGCTTTGCCCACTAATTCTGGAAAAGCAAGCCAAGCTGGGAAAAAGGCTTCTTGTTGGATCTCCAGGCAGTCATCTGAGAAAGGAGGGAGCTGCAGGAAGGGAAGGAGGCAGCTGGGAGGGTTGGCTGTGCTTCTTGGGCATTAAAGTCCTCGGAGGTGGCTTTGGCCTGGGTGTAGCATGACATGGGAGGTCACTGGTGCCTCCTGGGGAGGCAAATTCCTCGGTTTCCTGTCTTAATGGAAGATAATTTGATCCGCCTCCCTTCTGCTCACCAGCAAGCTAGGCAAGCCAGCATGAGTCCCAGGGTAAATCCAGCCAGGAGCAAGGATCACTGCCGGCTGCACATGGACTAGCCCAGCCTCATGTCCCTCCCCTGGAGAAGTTCTGGTGTTGCCTGGTTTTACCCAGTTCTCCTCACTTCAGTGAATCCTTGGAGCTGCCAGGAGATAAAGGAGGGAAAGGGGAGGCTAAGCAGGCAGGGACTGTCAGGCCAGCACCCACAACACTGCAGAAGGCGGAGATGGTGCTTCCAGCGCTGCCCTCCCCTGGGCGCCTCCGGACCCCTGGGGTGCTCGGCTTTGCGATCACCTGTCGAAGCCAGCACAGCACCTTGGCCCAACATTTGCTGTGATAAGATCTACTGAGACAGTTCCCAGTGACCCAAGGAGCCCCCATTCCCTCCTCTCCAGGGTGAAGCTGCCCCAAGGCCTCCAGGCAAGAGGGAGAGATTTCTGTGTGCTTTAGATTTTGTTTTTACATCTCTCAACTATTTTTAGTGCTCGTAAAAGTGAGGAACTGGGAGAGACCCAGCTAGGACCAGTACAGTACAACCCTCACCCAGAGCCTTTCCAAGGCAACTGAGACCTGACCGCTGCCAGCCCTAGTCCCATGTCTTCAGAGCAGAAGGACAAATGTACCTGCTCCTCTTCCCCCGCATCATCCCGCTGATTTTTTTGGCAAACCTTGCTGCTCTCATGGGCACCAGACATGGTGGGCCAAATTCAGTGGTGGAGTGGGCAAGTATTGCCTCCAGCAGGCACTGTGCTGGCTCACATCAGCATGGAGTTTCCAACAGGGCTTTTAAGCAGCTTGGTATTTATGACTGGGGCATGGTGAAATCTGCCCCATGTGTCCTGCCACGCAGTTAGGTACCTTGCAGGATGGACACAAAGGATTTGGTCTAACCCACCGTAGGAAGCGCTCTGCCTGCATCGCTGCAGGCACCTGTGCTGGCACGGCCCCGTCAGCCTTTCCAGTGTTACCCTGGCCCTGCAAAGGAGCCTGGAGAGAAGCTGGTCCTTTAATGGCTCTCATGGCGTGAGCAGCCAGCGGAGCATGCCGGCTCCGATGGGACTGCGGTGGCAAAGTGCTGATCTGCAGGTCGATAAGGAGGGGCAGTGCGAGGCAGTGCAGCAAGGTGAGACTATCGGGCCAGCGGAAAAGCTATTAGCCTTTGTCCTCAGCCTCCAGACACTGAGGAGAGGGGCTGGGGATAGTGGGTGGGACAGAGCTGCTGCCTCCTGGGCTGTGCAAGGGCTTTGCAAGCTGCTTTTCTGGGGATGCTGTCATTTCAGTGATACCATGGATTAGAAAAGCTCTGCAGTTTGGTCTTCTGCTAAAGGGTAACCACAGAGCATAACTGCTGGTGGCTACGCTACCAGGCCTTAGCAAGTTCCCATGTGTTATAAAATGCTTCCTCTGTGCCTCTGGGTTGCCTTTCTGAAGGTGTCTAAGACCTGCTCTAAGGTAGGGCTGAAGACTGGTCCTACCATGTAGCTGGCAGGAGACCACGCAACTATCAACAGTGCTTCCAGCGATTAGGGCTCAGGTATTGTTTAAGGATTTCAGCTTCTTTCTGGCTGGAGATCTCTTCTTTCCTGGTATGCACAGCTGAGACTGCCCAGCAGAAACCATGTGTAATGGGATACCCAAAACCATAGTGGGTGGGCCCTGAGCAGCATCGCTCAAGGGAGCGCCTGTCCTCAGGACAACAGCAACATCCACTTGCTTTAGGCCTCCCCTTCCAAGCGACCCCAGTCCAGCCAAAGCCGGCCGAAGCTCTCCTCGTGCAGGGAAAAGGGCTAGGCAGGCAGGGTTCCCTTTTCCTCAGCCCCAGTGCGGACAGGAGGGGAGGGGTGCTGGTCTGGACCCTTGCCAAGCACAGCACTGGTTTGCAACCCTGACCTCCCAGTGCTCCCCCGGGGCTGCAGGAAGGAGCCTGCAGCCTGATGATCTCCCATGGTCCAGCGTTCACTTGCCGTCTGGGTTCACTTACTGTCTTACTCCCAGCTGACCCTCCCTGGTGTGTCTGGAACGCTAGCTGGTTCCTCTGCCACACAGAAGTGCTCCTGAGCTGCATCTCCCCAGCTCTTTCCAAAGCTGCCTTTGCCCTGCTGCCTGCATGGGGCCCAAATGACGTTGGAGAATGATTTTGTGTGGCCGTCAGTCTCTTCAAGACCATCTACAGCATTTTTCTGCCATCTGTCATTTTGAGAAGAAAGCAAACAAGAAAAAATAATAAACTCAAATTATTGCCTAATCAACACAGAAATCAGTGCTGCTTGCTCAGCCTGCAGGCCACAATTAGATGCCATCAGCAAATTTGGGCAGCTTGCCTGGGCTGCAGTCTTTCATCTCTTGAAGACTGACAGGCATCTTGGGGATCTGCAGGCAGAGGAAGGAGCTGGGATACGCTTGGAGGTCTCGCCTGGTTCCTTGGGGAAAGAGCACATGGTTCAAAACCATGGGAAGAAAGGAGCATTGTGTTTATGTTTATTAATTAAAGGAAACCCCATACCAGAGGAAGGGACATTTAGGCTGCAGCTCTGAAGCCTCCAGCTCCATCTCAGAGTGCCACCCTGGTTCATGCAGCCCCAGCCCGGCTTGTCTTGATGGGAGGATGCACTGGGTAAATCACTCTGGGAAATGATGGGATATGTGTCACTTCTACATCCTTACAGATATATGGCAGCCTTGGCAGGGCCGTCGCATGTCTGTGCATGCGAGCAGGATCTTGGCATTTGGTCGGAAGCATATATCTTCCTTCTGGGACTGCCCCACAGCGGGACCTGCGCCCAGTGACTCAGGATGCCTTGGCAGGGACGTGGGGAGGCCCCACAGCTCATCTTCTCCTGGTCATCAGAAGGAAGAATGGCCCCTGGGCTCAGCCCCATTTGTTCTTTGTAAAAGAGAGCTGGCTGCTCAGAGGAGGGGGTGGGCAGCCCCAGGCAGACCCCCACTGCAGCAAGGCTGTGTCGCCCCATCTCTGCACCCAGGACAGGCTCCCGAGAGGGAACAGCCCCCAGTGACAGTTTGGTCTGAGAGTTGCCCTGCACAGGGTGGAAAGCCTCTCTCCCTGCTGACCTCCACCCTGGCTCGCACAGTGCAGTCGACTGTCCGGATGCACACTGCAAAGCAAGCAGCAGGACGGTCTCACCCCGAGGCAAAGAGTCTCCTGGGGCTGCTGCTGTGCCCCGTGAGATGGGGGGGTGGACAGATGAGAGGTGGAGCGAGGGGCACTCTGCCTTCACCCTCAGTGCCAGCTGGAGGGAGGGTTCTGGGGGCAGTCGTGGTCAGGGTGCTGCTGCAAGGGCAAGTAAAAGGGTGCGGGGCTGGGCAGAGCAGGGGGCAGGACGCCTGGGCTCCACTCCCCACTCACACTGGCCTCTACGTCTACTGCCTGCTTGTCCCCAGGGAGGCAGGGCTCAGAGGTGCTCGAGCTGCTCGGAGAAAAGGTGCTGAGACCTGTCCCTCCTCCCAGGGAGGAAGGAGGGCGAGAGGAGCAAGGTTGCCGAAGCTCCCTTGCTCTGAAACGTGATCCTGCTGCAGGCACCTCCCTGGGCCCCACCTCGCCCTCTCCAACCGATATATGTCACCCGCCTTGGCCGGGCGCGGGGGACACGGGCTCACACAGTCTGCCAGGCCCCCGGGGATCCCTGTGGATGGAGCGACCGAGGCACCAGGGGATGGCGAAGAACACATACATGCGCTGGCGTCTCCCGCTTGTGTGCCTCCTCTGGGAGGTGGCCATGATCGTCCTCTTCGGGGTCTTTGTGCGCTTTGGCCCTGAAGCTGACGCGCACTGGGAGGAGGAGAAACGAGAGATGAACCTGACCAGCGACATAGAGAACGATTTCTACTTCCGATACCCATGTGAGTATTTGGGAAGCCTAGTCCTGGTGCTGCCTGGTCCCCATCCCATCCCAACCCATTGCATCCCATCCCATGGCAGAGCCTGTCAGAGGCGACAACTCCACCAATTGCTGGAAAGCCGGGCTCTTGTCTTGAGGCTGGTTTGGGGCACACCAAAGAGCAAGAGAAAAGCCTCGTGTCCCTCCAGTGCTCTTGGGGCTTTGTCAGCAGGGTACCATGACACCAATACATGATGTCTTTTTTCCAGGAATAGGGCTGACGTATTTGCAGCACCCTGCAAGTTTCGGCTTGCTGCCCCCTCCCTCAGCTCTGGATCAGAGCAAGCTTTTCTCTGCATACAGAGGAACGGCTGTCGAGATCCTGTGACATCTTCCTCCCCTTCCTACGTCCTCCCCCTCACTCCTAAATTACACTTTAGCTACTGGCATTTCGATGCCGGAGTCCTCCTAACCTGCCAGGTTCCCAGGGCTCTTGGGTCGCTGCATCGTATTGCCACAGGGATTATTCAGGTGGTTAAAAGCCCTTCTGGCCAGGCGGTGCCTTTGGCTGGCTTTGATCTCCAGGGCTGGTCATCTTTGTGAGCCGTTCAGAACAGGCTGCTTCTGTAGGCAATTGTTTCCAAGGAAGCAACAGGCCTGAGTCATGCATCTATTTAGAACATTTCCATTAAAAACACCTGCTAAATCAAAGGAGCTATAGAAACCTGTAGCTGCTGAGGATTAGCTAGTTCAGAAAAGGATTTGCTTACAGAAACCCGCTGCTGAGCTGGCCTCTGAGTTGGTCTACGGCTGCCCTGGGCTCTCCCTCAAGATCTGCCCTTGGGACAAACCCCATGCAGATCAGCGTGAAGCAGCAGCAGTGCCCAAGGGCTGCTTTTGCCCCAGATGTGCTGGGAGGACATCAGGGGTCTGAGAAAGAGCATGTAGGAGCTAAGGATGTGACATCTCTCCTGTCCTCATATCCCACCCCTGCTCCGCAGTGCCAAGTATTCCCCCTCAAATGGCTGCATAGATTCACACAACTAAATCAACCTAAGAGCAACTGCTTAGCTCAGTTCAGCTTTGAATTATGTTTCTGTTCCAGACCTGAGGAAGGGCTGACGTGCCCAAAAGCACAGATGGTTTTTCTCCATTATCTAATCAGAAATATTCTTTCTCTGCAAAGATGGACAAACATGGCAAGGCAACCGAGCCCTGGCCTTTGGATCCCTGTGTCCATCCAGCACTGCTCAGGAAACAGTGTAATGGCTGAACACCTGAGGATCATTTGTGTTAACATGTCTGCAACCGCTGCTGGCCATAGGACCTGTCCACAATGGCAGTGGGATAGGGGTGACAAACTGACAGGTCCTCCAAGCCCAGAGGCAATTGGGAAGGCAGGCAGAGGATGGTGCCCATTGCCAGGGCCAGTCAGCATGACAATGCCTTCTCATTTTGAATCGCACATCGATATTCCCTAATGTGTGACTCCTCTGCTCTCTAGGGAAAAGAAATGAGATTCTTCGGCACAGGTAGCATTCCCAAAGCCCAAACACTTCCTCTCAATAGCGATTGCAATTGTCTTCCCGCAAAAGCAGGGTCACAAAACCTTTAGGGCATGGCAGTACCTGGGCTGCCTCTGAGTGGTGCCAACATTATTCTTCCCCAGGGCAAACAAATGCAAGGGTTAAGAAAAAGGCTTTAGACCGGTTGCAGTTTGAAGAAAGACCTCCTATTCCTCCTGGGCTTGTACAGGGTCTAACACACAGAGGGGATCCTCTGTGTTTTCAGAGGGCGCGCAGTCTGCAGCTTTAACTCTGACCTGTGTATTTCTGCTTTTAGGATGGAAGTGGGAATATATAATGCAAATGGCAGTAGATAATTCTAGCTGTGTATTGTGCTGCTTATGCTGGAGAAAAGAGGTGGGGAGAATAAATACAGCTGCAGAGGGAAAGTCTGTGGGATTGTACGGTAAAACCAGAGTTAGGAAGACTGGTTCGTGGGACATGTGAAGTGCATTTGAAGTGACCTCTGCTGAACAGTACCAGCTGCAGATCTTGTCTTCTTCCTTTTTTTATGAGTCATTTCATAGGCATGGGGGGCATTTTTAAAAACAAGCAGATTAACTTGCCTCTGCAACATGGCACTACATTGCTGGAGCCTGTCCAAATGCTCGTCCTTATACAAATTGTAAGATCTTGTAAAGAACCAAAGGACAAAAGCCAAGGCTTCTACAGAGCTACACCTCACCCAAATCCTCCCCCAGCCCTTGGTGGAAGCACCAGATACAACCCCACTGTCCCTGTGGGAGTGGATCTGTGGCTGCTGGATTTCAGCACAGGTTCAGAGTACAGCAGATTCTCAGTCGCTGAATTTCCTTTGCCCTGAGCTTATGCCTTCTCTGAGGTGCACAGACATTGCTGGTTATAGTGGCTATAATGGTTTGTGTGCTGCATAATGCAGAACTTGCTGGCGTAGCTCCATTGATGTTATGTTTACCTGTTCTACAGTGTGGGTTTGCTGGTGGGAGTCTCCTGGCGGGGGAATCCAGCTTTGGGTCTCCTGCTCTCTTCATGGCAGAGTGGCCTCCAGTGTGAGGGTTTGCATGGTTCAATTTGTAAGTATGCAGCATTTCAGCTCACTTAATTGCAAAGTGATGCTTATCTGATAGAAATGTGCAGCATTAAAAAGTACAGCAGGTTTAGTGCACCGAGAAGTTCTTTCAAGAGGCTCATACAGGTTTGGTTTCCCCCAGGGAAGGGCATGTGAGGGGCTCGAGTTAGCAGGTCTGAGCATTTGTGGGAAGAACTGGGTCTCTCTGGTTTAAGCACTCAAAATCTCACAAGGTGGGATCCTGGTCTCAAGGGTATTTTGCCACTTATTTCAGCGGCATTTAAAAATGTATTTGTAAATTTCCCTTGTTCCTGTACTCTTCTCGCTCTGAGCCATCACCAGGACCCCACATTGGATGGACCTACCCAAAATGACCATTCACGTGTTTTTAACAAAACTTCACTGTTCATTTTACATGGTATTTTCTGAGTTTTTTACAAAAGGGGAAAAACAATCTGAATAGAAAAATGTTTTCCTTTGTACACTCCATGAGTGTCCAGTCTTCTGTTGCGCGCAACTTTTAATAAACATTTTTTACTTTCAAGACTGAGCCTTTTAACCTAAAGCCAGTATTCGAAAGCTGAGCCATCTTCGGGCTTAGAAATGTGGAGACATGGGGCAAACACACATTTTCTCTTGATTTCCCCCCTACTGCTACTGATGGTGCTTAGTTTCCTTTCATCGCCAACTTCAAATGGCACTCGCAGCCCTGCCTTCCCCACAGAGCTGATGGTCCCTTCCCTCTGCACAGCTTTCCAGGATGTCCACGTGATGATCTTTGTGGGCTTTGGCTTCCTCATGACATTCCTCAAGCGTTATGGATTCGGAGCTGTGGGTTTCAATTTCCTCCTTGCTGCCTTTGGGATCCAGTGGGCTCTCCTGATGCAAGGCTGGTTCCACTCTTTCAAGAGCGGGAAGATCCTCATTGGAGTGGAGAAGTAAGGAGGAGATGGGCTCTGGGATGCCACCTCTTGACTGGCCAGCAGAAGAGCTGGGATGGGAGCCAAGCAGCTAGCAGTGCCTGTCCCTCTGTTATGTGCAAACAAGCCTCTAAAATGTTGTCTTCCCTCTGCATACCTCCTTTTGCTTTCCACCTTTTAGCCCAAAGGTACCTGCCATTACGGTGCTCAAAGAGAAATGGGAAATGAGCATCAGCCCTTAGTCCCAAGACAAGCACCATGGACACTAGTGCTGAGAACATATATAATCCACACTATTTAAATAATCTGGGGGAAAGCACCTTTCCCGGACAGTATGTCAGGATGGGAGGAAGGTCAGTGGGAAACCCAGGGCTGGCTCCTAATCACCTATTTTTCTTCAGATGGGATATTTAGAGCTGGGGGTGGGTGAGGGTCAGTTACAGAAGAGTATTTACTCATTAAACCACAATTATCCTTCCCCTTTTCCAGCCTGATCAATGCTGATTTCTGCGTGGGCTCTGTGTGCATTGCCTTTGGGGCCATCCTGGGCAAAACCAGCCCCATACAGCTCCTCGTCATGACTTTGTTTCAAGTAACGCTCTTCGCAGTGAATGAGTACATCCTCCTCAACCTGCTTCATGTAAGGCTTTAGGCAGCACCCGCTTGGTTCTTCTCCTTCCTTTCCACGTCCCTCCAAATTGTCTCCCTTTGCTATGGCTCCACCGAGGCACTGCCTTTATAAGCATTTGAAATGCAAGAATTCAGGCAGAAAAAGTAGGCAGAATAGAAAAGAGGGGGTCAGTGGGGGGTCCTTCCCTGAGAAGGGAGATCTCCCAGAGTTTTACACACAAGCCTGGAAATTCAAGAGCACTGGGTCCCTTCACTGTGTCTCCCAAGGCAGACAGGGAGTCTTAGCACAAAGGGCCAGTCATTCTCTTCATGCCTGAGATTTCCCTCTCATCTGTTTTCCCTGCTGGAATATGGGCGTTGTAGAAGGAAATCAAGTGATACAGAGGAGAAGATGTCTGCTGATGGAGGCAGGGCTTGGAGGGCTGGGAAGCAAATGAGCTCGCAGAAGATCTGAGTGCACATGGGAGCCAATGTGGCCATCGCTGTAACCCATTTGCCACTGGGACAAGTCAGAGACTCTCCTCTGCTTCGATGCCTTCCAAGGGGAAGCTAAGAGGAATGCCATGACCATGCATGGGACCAGGCGAGCAGGATAGATAGCAGGACCAGAGCATTTTTGTCCACCTCTCGCCATGACTGAGTGCAGGCTGGAGGAACGAGCAGGCAGACAAGCTGGGCATGATGCAAACCAGACCTCAGCTCCAGAATGAGTGGTGATTGCAGAAACAAACCTCTGTTTTCCCGTGGCTGCAGGTCAAGGACGCGGGTGGCTCCATGACCATTCACACCTTTGGAGGCTACTTTGGCCTCACAGTGACACGCATCCTATACAGACCCAACCTGGAGCAGAGTAAGGACAAGCAAGGCTCTGTGTACCACTCCGACCTCTTTGCTATGATCGGTGAGTCGGCCCCCGCCTCAGGGGCACTGGTACGTGCAGACCACTCTGCTGCAGAGGGCTGGTCCCTCCTCTGTCTCTGGGAAAACCAAACTGAAACCAGCACCTGGGCCTGAGAGGCTCTGTATCCCAGTCTTCCACCTCTCAGAGCTACTCAATTCCATCAGTGGCTGGGCTGAGATGGTGCCTGGGAAGACGAGGATGTGTTTTAGTTCCCCTCTCTGCCAGCCCCCCCTGATGCTGGTCCCATCACGGGGGTGCAGCTCCAGGGCAGCAGGACTACAAGATCTAACTTCCCCCTGTGCAGAAAGATCTTCTTTAGAGTTTTTTTCAATGCCTATATTCTTTTTCCTTTCTCTCCTTCGTCCCCTCGTCCCCATCCCACCAGGTACCCTGTACCTATGGATGTACTGGCCCAGTTTTAACTCGGCAATTTCTGAGCATGGGGATGCCCAGCACCGGGCTGCCATTAACACGTACTGCTCACTGGCTGCTTGTGTCCTCACCACAGTGGCCTTCTCCAGCATGCTGCAGAAGAAAGGCAAGCTTGACATGGTAAGCTGGGAGCAGAGAGCCCTGCACTGCCCAGAGGACTTATAATGAGGTTGCTTGTCCTTTGCTGAGCAGTTACTGGGTTTCAGGGTGTGATGGTGCAACCAGCATCTAGGCAGAAACTCAGAGGCTTTATTGAATAAGCAGGTGGAAAGTGAGTCCTGCAGTGCCTGAGGTGCAGGGTGATGCCCTGTGTGTGGTGGACCTAAGCCGCAGCAGGGACTGGACTTGACCTGCCCACAGAGCTGCTGATGGGCATGTTGCAGAGCCATGTTTGGCAGCGCTCTCCAGCAAGCCGAGCAGGGCCTGTGCGGCAGCTCATGAGCAATCGGGGGGCTGACTTGTACGTGTTATGTGTGTGGGTGACATGTCTCTGTGACAGCAGAGCTTGCGTGACACATGGGTGAGACAATTTCCATCTCATCACAACTCCCCACCCAGATTTGTGGATGCAAAGAATGTGTGTGGTACAAGGAGTGGGAGTCTATGTGCTACAGACAGAGGCTGCCTGTTCTCCTCCTCTTGTTTTTCACCAACAAGCAGGAAAATGGGTCCTGATATTTCCTCTGGAAGCATTTTCAGAGCTTTACCATTTGCACCATCCCTGAGCAATTGTGATCTCCCTGAGATGCCAAGACAGGGTGGTTACTTCTGCAGGTCCACATCCAGAATGCAACTCTGGCGGGTGGCGTGGCCGTGGGCACCAGTGCAGAGATGATGCTGACTCCATATGGCTCCCTCATTGTCGGGTTTATCTGTGGCATCGTGTCCACGGTGGGATATGTCTACTTCACGGTGAGTGCTGCTCTAGGGGTCTGCAGCCCTGGTCCTGCTAAGGAGACCAGGAATGGATTCACTTCCCTTTGAGGGATCATGCTTTCCACCATCCCTTACATAGATGCACTTCTGACTCCATTTACCAGCCCAAAATGTTCAGGAAGGTGTTTGGAGGATATGTTGATATTTTATCTTGGGCTTGGCTCACATCTTTGTCTACAAGCCCTTAGCTCTTAAATGGGACACAGTATCACTCTTCCTTCTATGCTTATCCCAGTCCTCCATGGAAGGAACTAATTCTTTCCAGGGATGTGCTCATGTCCTTGATCTCTCTCTACTTCCTTCCGCTCAGCCTTTTTTGGAGTCCAGGTTGCACATCCAGGACACATGTGGCATCCACAACCTCCACGCCATACCAGGCCTTATTGGGGGCATTGTGGGGGCCATCACTGCAGCTGCAGCCACGGAAGATGTATATGGAAAGGAAGGGTAAGACAGCTTGAAAATCTTCCCTGAGAATAGATTTTACCTGGGGCTCCTTGGGCTGGGAGCAAGGAGCAATTAACAGCCCTTGTCAACTGTCCAGAGTTGCCCCTTTCCCCCTCAAAAACATGGGGTGCACTGACTGTGTCTGGCTTACTGAAGTATAAAAGACTCCTGCAGCTGACTTCTGGTGGCCTCAAAAAGTGAGCCATAACCCCGCTCCTTGGCATTATTCTGGGGCATGGTGGGTGGGGAAGTGCTCTTCCCTCCATCCCTGCATTGTTTTGGGGGGTAAGGTAAGGCTAAAGGTCTGAAATACAAAAGAAATATTTATATTTTGGGCTCATCCTAGGTGAAGCTTTGCCAGAGGCCACAGGAGAAGGAAGTGAGCGGGTTTTGTGTCATTGCAACACTCTCCTGGTCCGTTGCAGAAGGATGGGGCTAGGGAGGAGTCCCCGAGGGAGCAGGGCAACATGGCTCCTCCAGAGCCAGGGAAGATCTCCTTCCAGGAGCAATCCTTGCCATTTCTGTCCTCGACAGGTTAATCAAGGCATTTGACTTCACTGGCACATACCGGACGCGGACACCAAGTGTCCAAGGAGGGTTCCAGGCGGCCGGCATTGTGGTGTCTCTGCTGATGGCTTTGGCCGGGGGGGCCCTTGTGGGTAAGCAAGAGGGGAGCACGGAGAAGGGAGGGTTGAGTCCAGCCTGTGGCTGAGAAGGAGGTGTCTGCGTGCTCCTGCCTGTGGCTGGATGTGCCCTTCCCGCTTGCACTGCGAGCCTTGCAGCCCCTGGCTTGCTCGCATTTGGGCGCCCTGCAGCGGGACCACCCCAAAGCCCACAGGAGCAGGGGAAACCAGGCACACCCAAGGGGGGAGCAAGCTCAAATGGCTTTGGAGAAAAGGGGGGATCAGCACCAAGCACTGTGCCAGGGTTGCGTTTGCCCCCTTTGCTGCCGGGATGGGTGGACTCCGGCCACCCGTACCCTGCTTGCGTCCTACACGCATTATGGCCCCCTG
>NW_009259235.1:427692-439873 GCF_000687185.1 Egretta garzetta
CCGCCATCTTCCCGCCCGGGGGCTGCCCCCACCGCCTCTTCCCCCACCACAGGACCCCGGGCCCCGCTCCTGTGGGGGAGCGAAGGCTGGTGTTCTCCCCATGACGACGAAGCACCCGGCCTGGCCCTTCTCTCCTGCTTTTGTAACGAGCAGTTGTGAATAAAATAAAAACGTGTTCTTTCCAGGCCTGGGCTCCCTTGTGTGGGTAGTGGAGCAGGACGGGATGTTGCCCGTACCCCGTCTCTCCGCCAGCGGCACAGGGCGGCTACTGGGAGAGCCCTTGGCTGCTGGGAGTGAAGCAGAGGCGCTGGGATGCTCCCGCTTCCCCGGGAGCTGAAGCGGATGTGTGAGCGATGGCAATGTGGGGATAGTACAGGCCATGGAGACACTCGGCTTAGGACCTGGCACGTTAAAATACAGCGGCTGGAGGCAGCAGGGAGATTTTCCACGTTGGGGGCTAAGCCTGTGTGGGAAGCACAGGCTGGGCTGGTGATTTTGGGGGAGGGGGCGGGTGCTGGGGTGCTGTGGCTGTCCCTGTGCTCATGCTGCTGTCCAAGGCCTGGGTAAGGGCCAGCTTTGAGACTGGCTACACTTTTACAGGCCTCCACCATCACCTTCTTAACTGCTCTTCTGAGGCCTCCGTCAGCTCCTCGGGAGCCTTGCAGGCTGGCAAGACCCTTTCCTCTTCTTTGGTTTCAGTCATTTCTTCCAGTGTCATCAGACCACTCCTTCCATTTACCGGTGCAATCCTGATGGGAAGAGCCCAAAGCCAGAGCACAGCCCCTGGCTCTTAACCGGACCATCAGGCTTCAGCCAGAGTTGGAGGAGGCAGGAATGAAAATCAGGCCTAAAACCTGCATGTTTTCCAGGATGATATGATACAAGGAGCGGGAAAGGAAAAGGGGTGGGGGGAGAGGGAAGGAGGTAGGAGGGCTGATAGGTGTCTTCACCACGTCTAGCTGTAATTCTCACACCTGAGGGGGGGAGTCAAAAGTAGCTATTCACATCCCCTTGGGATATGACACCCTCATTTTCCATGCTGGGTAAAGACAAAAACCCTTTACAACATGTTTCTGGAATTTGTCAGCGGCTGCCAGCAGCAGCATGTTAATTAAATGTCGGCAAAGATGGAAGCAAGAGGCTCTGCTCTAATTGGACACTTTGCTTGGTGGAGCTGAAAAACATTGTGACAGAGGAGGAGGCGCCGAAACACTGTGTTCCCCTGCCATGGCACGGGGATGGGGACAGCCAGGCACAGGAGATGCTCCTCTTCTGAACCTGCGTTCCCTCCGTTTGGCCTGAGACAACCTTGCCGTTGAAAAAAAGAGCAACAAAATAGGAAAAGGCCTAACATCCTCCATAGGCAAGGTCTCGAGCACGGCAGCACCGTGGGATGCAGGGAAAGGTTTTGTTGGCTAAAGGGGAATTCAGAAATACTGTAGCTGGGCTGTCAGGAGCATTCTTGCCAACTGGTAGTATATTGTATATTCTTTTACGATGGCAAAGGAGATGTCTGACAGGGATTAGAAATGGTCTCCAGAGAATGATCCCTGCAGACACTAAGCATACATTGAACTGCACCCTTTCCCCAGGGCAGGGATGGGAGAATGGGGGGCAATTCCCGATTTCCCCATGCTGGGATCTGCTGAAAGAAGCAGATGTCCCCCCAGCCTCTTTGCACTGGGGAAGGGATGTAACAGCTATTTTCTGTTCACAACTTCATCCACGGAGCCCATCAGAAACCATCGCGGGGACATTTACTGACAGGTGCTGTAGACAATCTCATTTCAAGAGTGGAGTCCTAAACCTTTTGCCCTGAATCTTCAAAACCACCTGAAAGCAGAAGCAGACCTCTTGGGCACTGCATTTCCTACTGCCTCAACGGACCAGTGCTCTCCTGTCTCACTCCATTTGAGCCTTTGGCCATGTCCCAGACAAGCCAGTGTCCAGCCCCCGTGGCCTCTGGTCTTTCCCCTCAGCAGCTTGCAAGGGGCTGCGGGGATCAGTAACTGCAATGACTGAGCAACGCTCATTGCTTTAGTGAGGTGGCCAACCCGCAGCTCTGGTGGGGCAGGTCTTTGAGTTCTGGGAGATGGTCCTACCGGGTGTGCACTTGCTGGCAGAAGGAGCCCCGGCCCCACTCCCCATCCCTCCAGGCTCTGCCTCGTCCTCGTGGGAAGACACCTAAATTGCCCAGGCTGCTGGGCAGTGAAGCGTTTTATTGCCCGTGCTCTTGCAGGGCTCAGTCTGGTCTCAGTACCTAAATCACTCGCTGGGGCTGGCCCTGCAGTTTTAATTCCCTGGCAAACAATGCCAGGGTCGGGCTGGCGTGTTTGAAGTGCGGTCGCGGCCCCAGCGGTGGACAGAGGGCTTCTCAACAGGGGAGCACAGAGAGCAGAGGATTGGGCTGCTCCAGCAGGCGGGAGGACGTGTGAGAAAGGGGCTGTCGATACCCGCGGGGATTAGGTGGTACAAATTGGCTGGGAAGCACCAGAGGCATTGACCAAAGTTGTCCTGGGGCAGGTTCCCATGGGGAGGCTGGCTGAAACAACCCGCATTCAAGGAGGCTGGAAGGCCCAGCCTGGCTGCTAATCCCCTGGGATCTATGGGGCACGGAGCAGAAAAGAGGTTAAAAAAAAAAAAAAGGGAAAATCTCATGTAAACGTGGTAGTTTCCCCAAGGGATGATGTTAGAGAGAGTGGGAAGGGGAGAGAAGGGGGGAACAGCATCATTTAATCCCACCTTTAATAGGCAGGTGGTAGGCTTTGCTCGCGCTCCTGCTGCAAGCTGCTGCAGAGGTTTTGGGGGAAGGCCTTTGCTCACCTCCACTGTCCCCCACTCCTGGTGGGGACCCCCGTGCCTCTGCAGAGGGTCCCCGACTGCGGGCCTGCCCAGGAGAAGGGAGTTCGTGTGCTTACATCTGCGCTCATCTGAGTGTTGGTGTCTGTGGGTGCAGGTACATGGTGCAAGCCCCAGATTTGGGCTGAAACGGGCTTGTACCATGCCCGAGGCGCTGGCCATGGCACATCTCCCGCTGGCAGTGTGCCCACGCGTACAGAGCCCTGTGTCCCCACGCACGTGCCTTCAGCCTTCTTGACCACACGCAACCGTCACACGGGAAGCCATGCTGTCCACGTTGCCGTCGGCGTCGGCATGCCCTCACACACGCGTGCCAGCCTGCCGGCCGCTGCATCACAACACACATACACCTACCTTTGCCGTGCACATCCGTCTACCTCTGCGCTGGTGCGAGCGCGTGCATGTCGGACCCCGCGTGTCCATGCCTGCGTGAGCGCCGCTCCAGCCCCTTCTGAAGGAGCGCTGTAAATTGTAATCAGATTAGGGCAGCCGGTCGCTTAGGGCCCTTGAAAAGGGCATACGTCCCCTCATCAGTACCTAGCATTGAGTCGCACAAAGGGTCTAAGTAACTCGGCAGGGGTCGGGCCCTCTGGAGCGCAGGGGAGGGGGCTTGCCTTTCTTTTCTCTCTGTCCCTTGTAATTATGTCAATTTGCTAGCCAAATTGTTTGCTTGAGTGTGTGGGAAGGAGCATGGCCTCCTGACTTCGGGAGGTGGCCCTCAAGGAGCAAAGCACAGGGGGGCACGGGCCAGGAGCCCCCCGTTTACATGCCCATGGATACCTTGGCCTTGCAGGCCAGACGAACGGGGCACTCCTGTTCGCTTTAGCCCATGGCGGGGTGTGCAGTGCCCAGCCAGCCCCGGCCAGCCCTGATTTTCTCCAGCCATCCCTCACCTGCACCGTATCCCTGCTTGGGCCAACGCATCCCCAGGGCTGCGAGCCATGCCCTGCTGCGCAGCAGCTTTTTCGGCACACCTCCCCACCCGCGCACCTCCCAGCATTTGCATATATTCTGCCCGCAAATCCTTGTCAAGGGGAGCTCTTTATTGCCTGTATAGATCACAGGGTGTTAGTTAAGGGGCTTCTTTGTATTGCCTCAGACAGCTGGGGTCATCAAAAGTCCTGCGGTGGGAAGGAGAGACAGGAGGAGGGGGGAAGCTCTGACAATGCGGACTGAAGGATTAAAGGAGCATATAAAGTTCCTATTGAGTGAGACAAGAGGCTGTTCACTCCCAAGATTGACAGCGACCAGGAGGCGATTCCCAACACAATGTCCAATTAATTCTCTACCCTCTTCGCTGCCGTCTCCTCCCTCCCTCCTCTCCTGGGCTGGAGCATGAGCAGGGAAGGGCTGAAGCTAAGATCCTTGAGAAGGTAATTAATTATTCCTGACTAAGAGGAGCCTGCCGGGGTGCAGGCCAGTCCCCAGGCTCGCTGGGCATCCGTCCCCCTCCCACAGGCTCCCATCAGCTCAGGCCACTTCAGGGTAGTTTTCCATCACAGGCAGAGCTGTCCCGCCAAGGGTCCCTCTCCACGACAGGTCCTGCACAATAACCATGGTTAGTGCTGAGCCCAGAAGAGGTAGATTTAGGGCTAAAGCCAGACTGGCAGCAGTCTGGAGCAGGGCAAGGCAGCAGCAGCAAGAGAGCTAGGGAGCAGGGTGAGGTGCACAGGCAAGATGCATGGGCAGGATGCATGGGCATGCAGAGCATTTGGGGAGGGGGAGAGGCAGAGCGGCGTGTGCCAGGCCTGGGGATCCGGTCTTATCTGCGTATGCAGTGGCAATGGTTAAAGCAGCTCCATCTACCCTGGTTTTGCAGGGAGAAGTGGGCTAGTGGCCGTAAGGGTGCATTGCCACTATTCCCTGGGCTGTCCGCCCATGCTAGCCCCAGTGCTGGGCATTAACAGGGCTTGTAGGAGGTGTTTGTGAGTGTGCTCCTACCTCTCCTGCTTACTGCACGTCTTTGATGTACCCCCATGTACCGGAGCAGAATCTGGGCCACCACATGAAATTCCTGCAAACCACTGAGTATGAATTATTTGATTTCTCTGGTCTAATTTTTCCCTTGCAAACATCTCAGCCCAGAGGGAGTAACCAGGAAAGCGCCTTTCTCCGAGCTGGCCACCTTTTCATTGGTACTCTCTGCAGGGCCGAGGCTCCCAGACACGGGTGGCAAACCTCCTTCCACAGTGACAAACATCTCCAAACCACCTGGTTTGGGAGAAAAAGCTATGCAACCAGGAGGGCCCGGCTTTCAGCACAGAGGACACTTTGGCCAGCCCATCTCCTCTGTTCCCACTGCTCAGCACCAATCCCTTTCCCTCTGCTGCCCCTGCCCATGGCACAGAGGATGCTGCCAGGCCATGCCAGTGTGGAGTGGGGGACCAGTGCTGCCCACCCCATGCACCCCAAGAGCAGGAGATGCCCTGGGGATGCCGGCATGGGGATGCTGGTTGCTCGGTGTCTCCTGCCCGCTCCCTCCCGCCGCACACGCTCCCAGTGAAGTTGTTTGAAAGTCTTCCGGCAGTTTTCGCGGCCAGGAATAACAGATTAGCCATGATCTGATCAGCCCAGTATCTAAGCTGTATTCTCCCCGCTGACAAGTATTTGAAAGAGGGGAGGGGCCACTTTCAGCCCAACGATGAATCTTTCACCGACAAGAAAAGACCCTTTTTTCTCCCGCCAGCAGCAGGCTGCTCCGTGCCCTGTTGCTAAGTGAGACCTGGGGCCGCTGCTTGCACGCGGCCAGCTCTGGCGGAGCCCTCGGGTTAGCAGGATCAGGAGATTCACACCAGACATCTTGTTTTCTAGGGGGGATGTTTCTTTTCTCACCCACCTTTGACTGGCAGATAACAGCTCGCTGGCGAGGCCTGGGGATGCCCCTAATGAGGTGGCTCACCCTGGGGGGAAAGGAAAGATGCAGAAGCCTTGGGAGGGTGGGTTGGGGCATGGGGGTTGGGGGCTCAGCCCTAAATGTCTGGGGTTTGCTGCCACGCATGGGGGTGTCCCTAGCCAGGCTGCAGAAGAGCAGTCCCCCCTATACGCACAGCCTCCTTGTCCCGCTGGGTTGGGGCGCAGCGGGACCTTGGGGATATGGCCTTGGAAGATGCTTGGTGCTGGTAGTTAAAGAAAAGCCTGGCTTGACTTCATGCAGGGGTGGCTCTGGGCTTGGGCTTGCAGGGGGGCATGTGGCAGAGGAAATAGGAGGATGATCTCCAGGCTTGGGCCAGTTTTTTGGTCCCTGCAGCCTCACACTACTCCAGAGCACCCTTTCCCCCCACCAGCTCCAGCAGAGGCCAACCACCCTGCGAGACAGAAGGGAAATCACTAAAACAAAGGCTTTGCAGGCTATTTCTGGAGCTGCCAGCATGAGGTGCCCTCGCCTAAGACATGGTGCTTACATCTCCCTCCTCTCCTGCAAGGCAGCGATGCAGGCAGAGCTGCAGGCTGCCCGGCCCCGGGGTGGGCCAGAGGAAATAGGAGGATGATCTCCAGGCTTGGGCCAGTTTTTTGGTCCCTGCAGCCTCACACTACTCCAGAGCACCCTTTCCCCCCACCAGCTCCAGCAGAGGCCAACCACCCTGCGAGACAGAAGGGAAATCACTAAAACAAAGGCTTTGCAGGCTATTTCTGGAGCTGCCAGCATGAGGTGCCCTCGCCTAAGACATGGTGCTTACATCTCCCTCCTCTCCTGCAAGGCAGCGATGCAGGCAGAGCTGCAGGCTGCCAGGCCCTGGGCTGGCACCTTCCCAGCGCTCTGCCTGCCCTGCCTGCCCTGCCTGCCCTGCCTCTCAGGCAGGGTGCTGTGGGGGGAGGCAGGTGGTTCTCCTTCGTGCCTGTACCCCTCCAGTGACACTCCAGTGCCGCTGCCCAACCTCCCTCGCTGGCCCCGAGCAAAGGCACCCCGGGTATTACCGATGCACAGCAGCTCAGGCTCTTTGTGCTCAGCCCTGCATGGGAAATCCTCCCTCCCCACTCCTGTAGGAAGCCTGGAGAAACCCCCTCGTCCCTACCTTGGCCTGGGAAGACTTTCCTGACCTCAGACTTCTGCGAGCCCTTGATCTCAAGAAAGGCAGTAGGTGACTGGGGCTTGTTGCACTGATGCGTAGGACTGTGGAAGAGACCCGTGGGGAGGCTGTTTCCCTTTCCACAGGAAAGGGGAATAACTCCGGCACGGCGCCATGAGCTGCTCCCTCCCCACGGCTATGCCCTGTGCCCAGCTGGTGCGAAAAGCCCTGGGGAAGGATGCCAAAAGGCTGCAAAAGTTACTGCTGCTTTAAGCAGCATAAAAAGGAAAGAAACTCTGAGCCTTCAAGTTAGAAACACAAAAGGCCGGATCCATGGCTGTGATACAGACCCTCTCTGTAGCTTTAGCGGCACAAAGCAGCCAAAAAACTGGCTTCTCTGGTGAGCTCAGCTCTCCTCCAGTTTGGGAGGGGGTCCCTCGGTGGCTGGAGGGGCAGTGCAGGTGCCGATACCACAGCCACCTCCAGCGCCATGGGCAGTACAGGATTCCCAGGGCTCCAAGGTTGACCTAAGCCACATCAGGGACATGATGACTTTCTCCAGTCTTCCCAGGAATAGGAGTACCTACCTTTGGCATTCTGGGGGAAGGCAATGTTATGGTGCAGGTGCTCTATCAGTTTGTGCTTGCTAGGGATAGCAGCAGCTGCATGGGCTGCTTGCTGTGCTTGGCAGCGGGCACCTGCCCTAGATAAACCCCTTCCAGCCAGCAGCTTCTCAAGGTCACGTTCAAGTCTCTCTAGGCTCGAGCCAGCAAAGCACAGGTGAGGTCTGCTGACCTCCAAAACATCTCTCACAGTCCCACCCGTCCAACTCCCTGTCACCATTTTTTTTCTCGCTGTTGGCTGCCTCAGCAGGGGCAAGCTCCCAGCTTTGGGACCTTACCACTCGTTTGGTATACCAGGATAGATTTCTCACTCTTTTGGGTGGCTCTTTTGGGTAGCCATGAGACACATTCTCCACTGCACAGAGAGGTCTCCTGCCTTTCTGTGCAGCCAGGAATCACTTGTGTGTAGGAGCAGTGTGAGAGCTGGGGGGCTGGAGCACACCCTTCATCCTCTTCTGGGGAGGCCAAAGGACTTGTGACATACATCTTAAAGCTTCCTGGCCCGCTGCTTGGTTAAACCTGCAGATGGCCTCTGTTCCTCTTGGATAAACTGCCCTATTCATTCTCTTTATCACCTGCAATACAATGACCCAGCGGTCATGCCATGGACATGAAGACCCACGTTTTGACTGCCCCCAGCCTTCACATCATCATGGTACTGACCAGGTTTCTAGAATCTCCATGTGCCAACAAACAGCCTTTGTCAAAATGAATTGCTCTTGACTTTATTCCTTTTGCCTTGGCTGTTTCTCCTGTCTTTGCCTCCAAGCCTTGGCTTGTGCTTGGCAGGTGCTGGAAGGTGCTTTGTGGGTGAGAGCAGCAGCTCCCCATTCAACTTCACTTTTTTCTGAGGAATCCTGAACCACTAAAACCAATTTACTCTTTAACTCTGAATAGTCTCTACGTTGAAAATGCTCTATAAAACCCTCCCCTGGGAACGATGTGGTCTGCAGAGAGCAACCTGACTGTCCTCCTAATGGTCTGATCATCTGCGGGAGAGCACAGAGGCTCTTCCCCGGCCACGGGCTGGGCAGCACCACATCTTCTTGAGGAAGAAAGGAAAATTTGCCTTCAAGGAGTAGTCGGTAAAACCTGATCTGAGAATTCATGTCCCAGTGCTGAAATAAACCATTGTGCAGCAAAGAATAGTACACAATGTAAGCACTCAGGAAAGAAGAAAATAATTTTATCCTGATTTCTAGTGTCTTCCTGACTTGTGAGCACCCTCCCATGCTCACACATGTCAGCAGAACACAGCGGAGATATATTTATATGAAAATCCGGCTGTCTCCACAGCTATCTGTAGCGTTTCTTTCTGTGCCCTTAGCTCCATCCTATGGCTATAGGTTTGGTTTGCTTCAGTTTGGCTCCAGCACCTGGAACATCCCTGGGCAAAGGGACAGTATCAACACCCTGTTTCCAAAGGGGACCAAAATAAAGAGCCATCGTGTGATCAAACCGGCAGCATGGATGGGCTGGGGGGCACATGGGGAGCCTGCAGCATTGCAGCATCCTTTTTGGGGGTGCCAGTAGCGGGGAAGGGGGTCCCCCCACGGGCCTCCCTGCAGACGAGGGCCCCCGCTCAGAAAGAAGTGGCGGCACATCAGTATGCAGAAGTGGTCGCTGCTTGCCAATAAATTAGCATAAACCACTCTAGGAGGTAAATAGACATACAAGGCGCTAGTGTGTGCAGCGTGGGCTGCGGCTTTGTCTCAGCCCCACTATTGTCACGGCCCCTGCTGCACACTGACCGAGTGGGGCCGGTGTGGTGGGCTCTTACACTTTTGACTGCTGGATAAAAGGGGGGAACATAAAGAGAGGGGAGAACTTTTTTTGGGGGTTTTTTATAAGTCCAGACGAAGTTACAGACATCTGTTAAACGTCAATTACAGCTGAATAAAGACGTCTGCTTGAGGCTTAGTTATGGCTCCTTTCAGCCACCGAGATTTTTCCAGGGCTGGCCCGGGATGCCTTCGGCAACCTAATTTGGAGATTGTAACTCTATAAACAGGCTCTGGCATTAATCAAGGCTGGTGAAAATGCAAATGACGGTGTGGAGGGGACTCGGGAATGGGACGGGGTCCTGTGCCTTGCAAGTCGGGGCAGGGAGTAGAAAGAGGGAAGCAAAGAGGAGGAAGAAAGGGGCCACGCAGAGGAGTGGGGATCCATAAATAGAGAGCTTGGTGGGGTTTGCTGACTTTCTTCATGGTGCTCTGGGAATCTGGTCCCATCAGGACTCCCCTGTACCTGCCTCCACTTCCCACCGGTTAACCCTTGCAGTGCTCCTGGCCTTACGAGCCAGGAGCAGGGCCTTTCCACACCTAGTTGCTTACGTTTTCCCAGCAAGACCAAGGCCAAAACACCAACAAACTGGGTATTTAATGCCTTAAAACCCTGGAGGATCACTGGGTGTTTTGGAGAATCCAGACTGTGTAAGAGAGGGTGTCAGAGCAGCGTGGGCACTGCAAGGAGTCACCCCTTTGGGAGGGCAGCTTGTGCTCTGCGTGGTCCCCCATCACTTGTTATGTGGCTTGTTGCTATCGTCTCCATTTTTTCATGGGAAAAAGGCCTCTGAGCTCTAGATTGGGGGGGGGGGGGCAAAGTTCCAGGTCAGCGTTGTCCACACCATTAAAAGCCACCCTGGTGACTGTGAAGACCAAAGCACTCTTCAGCAGGGACAAGGTACCTAGGGACCTTCTTCCCTCTTGGATACATCCATGTGGAGAGGACGAGGGTGCAGGGCTGGAACTCCCCTTGGCCTCATCAGCGATATTGCCTTGTGCCCTGGGATGCTCTGGCAGGCTGAGGTCAGTGCCTGGTGAGGAGAAACATGTCCTATCCTACAGCCGTGTCATAGCTAGACATTGCAACCCAGAATATAGGAATAAGCCTGAAAATGGGAGTGGAAAATGGGAGTGCTGATTCAAACAGTGTCTTTCTGTGATATGGAGGAGGCTCACTCCTTGCTCCCCGGACCCATGGAGCATCCTTCCTGTGCTTTGCCCTGGTGCCGCGCCGGCCCAGTGTACCATGTGGTGACTGGCATGGATGGTCCAGAGGAGTTCCAATCTCTCTCCCTTCCTCAGATCTTCCAGGAATCTATGTTTTTTGGAAACATTTGAGCAGACAGGTGCAGTCAAGGAGCATTTCAGAGATGAAAGTAATGCAGGAGCCTGCTTCCCATTCCCACTTCCTTGAGAAAGCGTTTTCTCCTCTCATTTCCACTCTCCTCATCCCAGCCTTTCTATTTTTTCTTCTTTGTCATTCCCTTTCCCCCATCTCACGTGGTTTCACATTTTCCTGTCTCCTCTCTATTTCCATATCAGAAAAATCAGACTGGCAGAGAAATACAAGACACTCAGACACAGAAACTCCAGTGACCCCATTCTCTGGTTCCTTAGAGAAACTCTGCATCTATTGTACTGAATTCAATAAACCTGGGGTACCAGGTTTCTCCTTGGTCCTTGGAGATGGGAGTTGGAGTCCCAGCCACCTCGCAGACCTGCCATGGGACTGGCTTGAGGGTGTGACAAAAAGGGGAGTTTATTGCAGAGAATTGAAACAGGAGCACACATCCCAGGTCCTTCCCCTTCGGGTGGTGATCAGGGGGAGCCTGCCCTTCCCAAGCCATCAGCCTGACAATGCTGGGGACTGACACCGGGCGTATTTTCCCTGGCTGACTTCCATCCACTCATAGCTTTACCACGATGGGCTGAAAAACCAACTGCGTGCTTCTAGAAAACACCTGAAGGATACCCTCCAACCTGGAGAGGATCTACAGGAGGGATTTAGGCCAGAGTAGCTTCTTTTGTTTATGGTTTCAAAAAAAAATTTTCATGCTGAAACATCCCGAGAAACCCGTAGCTGGTCCCAGGGAAGTGTGAATGAGGGAGGCGACGTGCCGAGGCTGTGGGGAACCCCTTGCAGGGAGGTGGCACATGTTCACGGGTGGCTTTTGCAGGATTTGATTTTTCACAATGGGATGCAGTTCAGGGGAAAACCAAGAGAAGGACACAGGAGAAAGCCAAGAGAAGGACGGGAGGGTGAGACCTCAGAGGGCTGCAAACACTGGCGTAGGCAGGGACACAAGGCGGCAGTGCCTGAACAGGCAGCTGGTTGTTATGGGCTGGGCAGGGATCGATGGTTCTCTGTGGCCCCCGGCTGATATTACTGTAACCCGGCGTTCACATCTTTTCCCCTTTCACCTGGGAAGAGGGGGACAGGCAGCTTTTTGGGGAGCTGACAGCACTTCCAGGGAAAGGAAGGTCAAACCTTGCAGTGTGAAAGTATCACTGAGCCCATAAACCAAGAGATGACAGAAAAAGAAGGGATGGAGGTGGGGAGGAGGATGGAGATGAGAGGATCAAAAGGGGGGATGTGGATCAGGGCACAGAGCCAGCCCGGGGGACAACTCCCAGGGCTTCCCGAAAAAAAAACGGAGGATGGGGTGGACCAGCGACAGCTGGAAGATTTAATTGCTCCTCTCCGCAGACCTGCTCGACTCCCTCCCTCTCAGATCTGCATTTCAATATGAGAGCAGCAGTAAGTGGGATGCCGCTGGAAGGGGTTAGAATGATTAATCATTTAAAAAGCAAGATCTTAATTACAGGGTGCAATTTTTGCTATTTAAGGAGTCCATTAGTTTCCAGGAAGGAAAAAAAAAATATATATATATATATTGCAGGTTATTCT
>NW_009259235.1:439972-448036 GCF_000687185.1 Egretta garzetta
GGGGAGGTGGTGTCATTTGTTCCCCAAATGATATTTTTGAAGGGTGCTGGCTGTGAGCGTTCGCCGCACTCAACCACGCATTGGCACAATCTGTGCCGGAGCAGGCAGACGGCTTCTACTCAGCCTCCCCCAGCACAGCTCCTCCTCCCCGGGGGCAAGGGGAGGATTTGGCCGCTGTCAGCACCACTGACCCCTTGGCCGAAATAGCTCCCAAAGGGCATATCGGGGGGTAATTGCCGTGATAACAGCTTGTCTGCTGGGAGCTGGGCTGAGACCTCGCACAGCTCGTCTCGCCCGTGGCTGGGGCAGCTCCAGCCATGCTGGGGGGGCTGCAGAGTGCCGTGGGCCACAATGCCACCCCTGATCGGGGACACGGGGCATCAGGGCGCAAGGTGATGCTGGCTCAAACGATGCCCATGATGCCCCAGCCCTGGCGGCTGCGGGCTCGGCCCCGTCTCGCCCCGCGCCGCAGCCTGGAGGGAGGTGACGGGGGTTAATCGCCCACCGCCTCCCCTCTGACCCCTCTGTGGGTTTTTCTCTTGTATGGTCATTTAGCCGTCCCCTGACACAAAAGGGAGCGATTAAACACAGCTCAGGCCCTTCATGCTTTAGTGGATTAATTTGCTGATCCCCCACGGATTAAAGGTCTCGACAGGATCAGCGGGAGCAGCGGGGCAGACCCCGGCGGGAGGAGG
This sequence comes from Egretta garzetta, assembly GCF_000687185.1. Taxonomy (NCBI): domain Eukaryota; kingdom Metazoa; phylum Chordata; class Aves; order Pelecaniformes; family Ardeidae; genus Egretta; species Egretta garzetta. The sequence continues at coordinate 440,668 of NW_009259235.1, forward strand.
CTAGCGATAGTCCCGGGCAAGCCCCAGCCCGCAGCAATCCCCCTCTCCAGGGACCTCGCAGTGTCACCGAGCCGTGTCAGGGTTCAAGGCATCGGAAGCTCGCCTAAATACCGCATCCCCAAACCCTCCCGCTTGCTTCGCCAAACAGCCAAGGGCCGGGGCATCCCTATCGCCCCGCTCGCTCCAGCCACAGCAGCAGAGCCTGTCCCTGATGCACCCAGCAAAGGCAGGCGAGGTGAGCGTGACCGGCTGCTCCGGAGGAAAAGGGGGACGGTGGTGGCTTTGGGGGGCTGCAACCCAATGATGATGAGGGGGGCACAGTTGCCCTCCCCAGGCCTGCGGGAAGCAGAGATTGCATCTGCCTTTAATTACTCCCTCTCTGCATATCAGATGCTCGTGCACCTTCTGCACATGAATGCTGATTAATTGCAGGGTTAGGCTCCGAGGCAGGCCGGACCACATTATTTCTGATGTTTGCTCTTTTCACGAGGAGAATAAATGCCATGAATCCACAGTAATCAGTGGCTTTTAGCTTGTCACTCTTATGACACTCTTTACTTAGACCAGGAAATGGCAAATGTGGTGGAAATAAGAACTTTATTATCTCTTTTTTTCTTTGTTTTTGCTCCCAAAAGGGAGGTGTGTGACGAGGAGGGGGAAGAAGGTGGTGGGGGCATCTTGCGGCGCGGGAGAGGGAGAAAGCGGCTCCATTTTCCCTGCGCCCGAGGAGCCGTGCTTCGCCCTGTTCAGTGCGGGAGAGAAGAAAAGCAGCAGCATCTTCTTTGTGGAAGGCGGCCGGGGCGGTGCGTCAGGCTGGGGCCGCCCTGGAGCAGCGGTGGCACCCTGGGGATGACAGAGCTGGAGGGCAGCGGGGTCTCTGCCACCCTCCCTAGTGCCCATGGCCTTGCCTGAAACACCGAGCACAGGCATGCACCATACAGCCACCTCCAGGGATGGACGTCCCCGCATGCTGCATCCACCCTGGGCCACATCCCGTAGCCTGACCAAAGGAGAGGGACAAGGCTGGGCGGGGGGGACACACCCAGAAGGGCACTGAGTGTCCTGGCAGGGACGGGCACCGGGGGATGAACAGCAGCAACCTGCAGCAGCTCCCATCCCTCATGCCTTGCCTTCCCTCGCCGCCAGCCCCACTCTCCTCCCGGCCGAGCCCCATCAGCTCAGGTGGGAAACCCTTTCACCGCCTCCCTCAATGCCCTGCTACCGATCTCATTGCCGCCGCTTAGCTCAGTGCGAGGGCAGCCCTCTGCTTTTCAGCAGCGAACATCTGGCGTGCCGCGGGCGGCTGGCCACCGGCCGCCTCCGGCCCCCTCCCCACGCCACCGGGGATGCCCGCAATTAGGCAGCCTTCGAGCCCTGGCCATGGCCCCGCTCAGGTGAACGCCTGGTTCTCGGGGATGGAGGTGTAATTAAGGTTAATCAGAGGGCCGGGGGGTCAGGGCGGTGGTGGGGAGACCCAGCGAGCCTAATGGCGGCCGTAATTAGGCAGCTGTGGAGAAGCGGTTAATGAAGACGGCAACCGTTAATAAAGCTCTTCCTGAGCAGCCTTCTGGCCCGGGTAATTGAGGGATTTGCAAGTGCCATCTCCCCCTTAACCCTGTAATGAGCAGACCCGTGGCGGCCCGCGTTAACCCTTCCAGGGATGGAGGTGGTGGCGGGGGGGCTGCCGGCCCCCCCCCCCCCCCGCGGGGCGGGGGGGGGCCCCCCTGCCGGCAGCTGCTTGTCCCGGGGGCGAGAGACGGGCCCAAAAGGTTTGGCTATGGCATCAGCCCAGGCCCTGGGAACCCACATTGTTAGCTTAGTAAATAGAGAAATCCCCACTCAAGCATTGCAAATGAGGGCAGAGGGGGAGCCAGGGAACCGCGCCGGCCACGGCAGGCCGCGGGGTCTCTCCCCTCTCTCTCTCTTTGAGTTGTCAGATGAATTCAGTGGTTAACAAAGAGCCAGGGAGGGAGCTGAGCTGCTGCTGCAGCTGGGCAGGGCAGCAAGAGGAGGCAGGACTGCAATGCCACCGCTCCAGCAAGCAACTTGGGCCCTGTGGTACCTGCTGCAGGTGGGCAGGAGCCCGGCGTACCCCCATGGCTCTGCCTGCCATGTACCCGAGCATCAGCAGGTCTGCACCCCGAGGCTCATACTGCAACAGGGGTGATGTTTCGGAGGGCGAGGCGGCCAGGGGAAAGGCTGAGAAGGGTTGGGAATGCGTTCCATCCTCGCTTGGTTTCTCTGCTACTGGTTGTACCTGCATGGCTGCCATTCCCTTGGAGTCCTGGGGACCCCGCTGAACTGTGGGGACCCACTGTACCCAAATGCTTGTGAGCGTCCTGAAAAGTGTCAGTAAGGAAGTGAGACAAATCAAAAGATATAGAAATGCTTTTATTTTCATCTAAAATAGGAAACAAGCACAGAAAGGTTGCTTTTACAGAGCAGTGGTTCTGCTTCTCTGCCATGGGGCATGAAAATCACCTGGTGAGTGGAGTACCCAGTCCCCCAGCGCCAGCTCCGGCAGTGGTGGTGCTACTTAGCCTGTATCACAGCAAAGTCTCTCTTGGCCCTACCAGGAGGTTTTCCTTCACCTCCCACTGGGGATCCTTCTGTTTCCCTCTAGCTCTGGGTTTCTGCACACGCAGGGAGGTGCTGAGAATGGCACACGCTCTCCTTTGCAAGGTGCCCAAGGGCCAAGAGGTGCTGTATGAGTATATCCCACTTGGGCCAGTGTCTGGTACCAGGCTCCACGCTGAAACTGCTGTGTATCTGCCTCTGCAACAGCCCGATCAGGCAGGTCTTTAAAGTCTTTATTGAGATGTGGAGGTGTGGATGCCCTTCTCTGCTGGTTGCCTTAGCCTAGAGCCTGAGAAGGTCACGGTAATGTGTCAGGAGCTTTGGAGGCTTTCTTCCTTTCCTGGCACTGTGAGCAGTGATGCCGTTCCTCACACCGAGCAGTGCTCAAGGTCCCACTGCCGCGGTGCCCACAGAGCTGCTGTCCACAGGAATCCCATGGGTGGGCACAGCCGGAGGGTAAGAAGGAGCCTGGAGCCCCTGGCTAGGGCCGGCACCCAGGGGTGGGGGGTGAGACGAGAGCACAGGCTCAGGGCAGTTCTCTCTCCTAGTAAAAAGCTTTTGCCATCGTCACTGGAGAGTCAGGGAAATCTGCCCGGAGATGTCGGCTGAGAAAGCCAAGGGCATGCTTTCCCAGGCTGTGGTGATTTGCAAGGGGTTGAAAGATACCAGTCTTTGGTTTCTAATACTAACCTGGCTTCACTGACCTGTTCTGTTAAACTCTTCAAATTTTGTGTTTCTATTGTAACAGCATGCTTATATGCATATGCTTGTAAATAAAACAGGCCTTTCTGAAGGCGATAGCAAAAACATTTTAATCCAGGTCTCTGCCCCTGGTTTCTGCTGCTGCAGTGGGACTAGCAGTGGGTGGAGGAGGCTCGGGGAGCTCCCAAAATCCAGCCACTCAGCAGGGCACTGGCAGCTCGGCCACCCTGATAACTTGTGCCTTCAGGTGCTTGTCAGGCACCAAATCCTTACCCCAGCATAAACAGGGACAATTGCTGTTGCAATCAGGCAGCCAGAGGCAGAGCTGCTCGGATCCTGTCCTGGGAGTGAACCCCATCCTCTACTGCATTTTGGGGGGTACAGCTGGCACCTGCAACCGCTGTGCCATGGGTGCCAAACCCTGTGCCTGTCCCCAAGCAGGGACAGCCCGGTGGGGACTGCCGGCCCTTATCTCCAGGGCTTTCCAGGGTGGTGCGTGGTGATGCAGCCTGAGACTCGCTCACACTCTGACCTCTCCCCAAATCTCTCGGACCATCCTCAGGTCAACCCTCTCCCACCAGATTTACTGCTGGTTCTACTGGGGGGATTGGAAGGAGCCAAAACCCACTCCTCTGAGACAAACCCAAAGAGAGGGTGGATGTTTGCCCTGCACTGTGCATCTGTGTGTGTGGAGGGGTGGGAGACAAGCGGCTGGGAGGAGAGAGCAGCTTGGAGCAGAGCTTGTATTTGGGAAGGACAATGAAGAAGAAACCTCTCCCTGCAGCCCTGCAATCTGGGAGCCCAGATGCTCTGGGTGCTTCACACCTACACCAGGCAGGCAACCATGCTGTGGGGTCAGGCGAGCTCCCGGGATCTTCCAGCCACACACTCACCCACCTCAGGAAATTGGCAGCAGCTCAGCCCATATCCCTGCATACCTGCATCGCTCCACCCCTCCATCCCTCCACCCCTCCATCCCTCCATCCCTCCATCCCTCCACTCCTCCACCCCTCCATCCCTCCACCCCTCCATCCCTCCATCCCTCCATCCCTCCACTCCTCCACCCCTCCATCCCTCCACCCCTCCATCCCTCCATCCCTCCATCCCTCCACTCCTCCACCCCTCCATCCCTCCACCCCTCCATCCCTCCACCCCTCCTGGGTCCCACAGACTGACCCTGCAGGGACACCCCCAGCCCAATGCTGTGATACATCAGCTCCTATGGTGCCTGCTCCCAGGCTGGCACACCACGGGGTCACTGAGCTGGGAGCCACAAGCAAACCGTCACTTCTAGGTATTTTAGGGTGGCTTTTTCTTTTTCTTGAGGAGAGCAAATTCCTGTTAAACCGTAGATAAATAAAGGGGAGAAAAAGGCTCAGAAGGGACCAAGCAGTCTCCGATAGCTGGTGGCTGCTGGTGTTGAACATCACCAAAACAACCTGGTAACAAATATATCCTCTCACCAATTATTTACCAGCAAACCTGCTTGGGCAGATCCCACATAAAATAAAATAGGTAGATTTTTCATAAGAAGGTTGGTTTTTTGTTTTGTTTTTTTTGGCTCCATGCTCCATAAAACACATTTACCCAGTCACATACAAAATACATTTATCCAATTTCTTTAAAACAAACAAAATAACCTCTCCTCTCCATCTGGCCCCCTCTGCTCCTTTCTAGCCTGGTCTGCTTCTCTATTCCTCGCAATATGGAACATGACAGGGTATTTTCAATGCTATTTTTGTCCGTTGTGTCATAGCTTATATTTAAAATAGCATTTAAATCTGCCAAGTAGTGCGGTGTTTTAAACTGCTGTCAGACTGAGTTTCTCCTCCTACATACCGCAGATTTCAGCTACGACTTAAAGACAGATGAGGGAAGCTTTTGAGGAGGGGGGGAGGTGGAGGTGGTTGGGGACCAGATTGTCTGCAGGTACGAGGAGAGTCGAAGGATATTAATAGGGTAAAGGGATGCTAAAGGGGCTGGAGGGGGGACACAACCCCAAAGAAAGCCAGGAAAGGTGCATATGGGAGTGAAATTGCCTTTCCAAAGGAAGCTCTTGCTCGGGACAAAAGGCTGCGATGGTGGGACCAGGGGTCTGCACCCCGGCAGCTGTGGAAACCAGGGGGTACCTCAACTGAAGGCAAAAGGAGAGATCCCCATCAAGTGGCATTTGTTCTGCATTTGGGGTTTACCTCACGGCTCCCCAAAGTGGGATCAACTGAGCCTTTAGCAAGAGCAGCCCTAAGGCAGAGGCGGGGCTTGTGCTGCCTTGCTTGCATTGAGGTTTATCTTCCCTTTATTCATCATTTATTTTTTGGGACATGGCTGACATCTGGGAAGCCCTGAGGCAAAGTGGTCATGGTCCAGGGTCAACTCCTGAGAAAGGGCCTATTCCCCCTCCATACGCTTGTGGGGAGCTTGTGGTCCCTTCCTCCACCACCATTAAGAAACATCGCAACCATCCTCAGCAAAGCTAGCTTGGTTATGATCAAGTTAGAAATATCAGCCTAACCTCTCCCAGCCAAACCCTCATCCAGCTCAAATCTCCACACCCCCTCTGAAGTCATCTCCCACTGGAGTAGATGCTCCAGAAATGGGCTTTCTCTCCCATCTGAGCCCAAACCACCTTTGTTCAACCTTCGGGCCTTTAAGGGCTGGAGCAATTATGTTCCCTGGGTGCCCGGTTGTCCCCTTCAGAGGTCCTCCTCTACTCATGGGCACATCCCAGTAGTGTGATGGGTCCTAAGTGGCATCTCCCAACCTCTCCCCCTTTGCTCCACTCTGCCCCTGCAAGCATCCTCCCTTGCATGTCTGTGTCATAAGGAGAGGCATCACACCATCATGCTCCCAGTCACTGGCACATGAACAGCATGGGGATGCCCAAGCGGAGGTCCCTGCTGCCACGGACACTGCCTCCTTCCCTCCCACCTGGGCTGCTGCTGGCTCCACTCTGCTTGGCCTGCATGGGAACACAGGGAGGGCCAGCAGAGGTGGGAGCACACCCACACCAAGCCCAGCAGGTACAAGTCCCCACCCCGCTACAGAGGAGTTTGGTATCTCTTCTTCCCCATCCTATTTTTGGTTGCAACGAAGGTCTGGCGCAGCCCCACCACAGCAGCTGATGTTCAGGGGACATGTCCTCCTGCACCCCTCCCTGCTGCAAGAGCTCCATGCACAAGGGGCGGCAGGGTCTCTCCCAGCCCCTCGCATGGCTCTGCACCTTCCCCAACACCGATGGGGCCCATGCCAGGCCCTGACGGCTTTTGGACTCTCCCCATTGCCTGGAAGGGTGGGTGTTTCACAGGGTGCCCCAGCCTGCAGGTGCCCCCCACTTTCCAGAGTGTTTGAGTTTCTTTCCTACAGCTGTCCCAGGCTCATTTCTTGCTCCGTCTCCACCGGTGTCTCACTCTCTCCTGGGACACGTGTGCCTGCTGTTGATATCTCCTACCCATCCTCTTCTGTCAACACCGCCTGAGGAAGGGACAGATTTAATTTTTAGCAACATGTCCTCTATGTCAATAACTCCCCCTCGTCCTCTCCTGGGCGGCAGGGCTATCTGCTCACCCATCTCCTCCTCCCTGCTCGGCAGGCAGCTTTCCCCTGCCTCTCCACTCTCTCTCCTTCACCATTTTCCCTTCTGCATGGAGTTTTCCATCACTCGCTCTTGTTCCCAGAGGGAGAGGTGACCCTTCCCGCAAGTCCTTGCTGTGTCACCCAGTGCCACATCCCTGTGCCAGCCCCAAAACCAGCTCTTGCCACCCCTGAGCCGGGATGGCAGAGGCATCTGCATTACACCCCAAGGCTCGCTGGGCTGAGACAGACTGGCATCAGGATCTCTCCCTTTGGGATCACCTCATGCCTCCAGCTTGGTCCCATTCCCCAGCTCAGTTTGGGACGGGGTGATGCACTGTGGGTGGAGGTGCCTGTTGGGTTTGGTTATTTATTTCCCCGAAAGGCAAGGCTGGGGAAGGGGTACAGCCAGCTCTGCGATTGCATCACGGCGCGTTAATCAGCTGCATTAAAATTCCAAGACAGCTCCTGCCAAAGTGGCTGGGTGCCGTGCAAGGTGGCTGGGAAACGCCGGGAGCCG
>NW_009259235.1:448181-450026 GCF_000687185.1 Egretta garzetta
GCAGCCCCACGCTGCCTGGCCATGCCGATGCCACGGGTGAGCCCTCAGCGAGCAAGTGTGCGGTGGCCAGCGAGCCTGCCAGCATCCCAGCACCGGCCCAGAGGGATGTCTAGGCTGACTGGGCACCCCAGCTGACCCCAGGGGCAACCACGGGGATGGGGGGTACCCACCACAGGGAACCAGGATGTTGCGGCGATGGGGACCACCCGCTGCTCAGCCCTCAGCATCCCATCCCTGCCTGTGCCGGGGGTGCATGTCCCCGTGGGGCTGCGAGGCCCCCAGGGCCAGGGTCCCCCCAGGCCTTGTGTCCCCCTCCACAGCCCCTGCCAGCTGTAGTAATGCATTTTGCCACAGGGTGCCACTATGGCAAAGCTGTAAGGCCGGCCGGGCCCTGCAGCCCTCTTGTACAAGCGGTACCTGGCGTCACCCCCGTTAGCCGTGGGTTCCTTCTTCCCCTCCGCGCCCATCTCCCCCACTCCCCCCGCAAGCCATCTGCAGCAAGAGCACCCCAAATATTCATGCAAAGGGGACGGTGCTGCCAGGTGACCCCTGCGCCGCGTGGCAGAGGAGGGGACGCTGCAGTCCCCTGCAGGGTGCCCAGAGAGCAACGCAGGCAACGGTGGGGACTGAGCTGTCACCAGTGGGGTGGCGTTGCCCTGTCACTGCCAGCCCCAGCAGGGAGGAGAGATCCCAGAGGCTCTGCAGGACCATGTGCCATGCCAGCGAGTAAGGGGAATGCTGCATGACCCAGGCATCCAGGAACAATTTGCCAACCCCGCTCCTCCCCTGCATTTGGGGTGCCAGGCTTTGGGCACACAGCTCCCCAGTAAAGGGGATCTGGCAGGGGAGGCAAGCAAGAGGCCCGATGATGCTGTGGTTGGGGCCTTGCAGGAATCGCTCGATCCAGCCTTTCCCCAAGGATGGATCCAGCCAGCCCCATCCTCCCGCAGATGGGCCTATGACCTGCCTGCAGGAAAGGGGATGCTGCAGCTGGGGCACCCCATCCTATCCCTTCTCATCCCAGGGAGATGGTGCTGTAGGAGTGAGCAGGCTGGGTCCCGCACCCCGAGTTTCTCATCCCCTCCATGCCCTCCAGCCCCTTCCCAGCCTCTCCCCAGCTGGGAGTATGTGCCCCGGGGTGGCTCAGCCCTGCACCCATAGCAGCACCCCTGCAGCTCCATTTTGCACCCACATGAGGGTGATGGCACGGCTCAGCCTAGGAAGCCAAGCCAACAAGAGCTATGCAGGATCAGACCATAAACATGAGATTTTTTAGGGTGAAAAGTGCTCTGCAAATGGCAGGCGGTGGGATCCTGCGTGCTGCAGGCAAATGGCAGGCGGGGGGACCCTGCGTGCTGCATCTGCCGCAGGCAGAGAGAGAAAGAAGATTCGCTTCTTCCCTCGCTAATAAAGTCTGGCTGAAATGACACAGTATAATCAGTGTTTACCTGGGAGTTTACATACGGTTTGTTGTAATTATAGTTTCAATTCCTGCTTTTGCATTTTTTTTTTTATTTTTTTTTCCCCAACATCTATTTTTCAATCAGTAAAAGTAAATACTATTTTCAGCCCAATGTAATTCTTCCACTCCCGTGGCCACAAACACAGCGAGGAGAGCGATTCCATTTGCGCGCTGTGCAATTGAGCAGAGAGAGGAGCCCGGCGGCTGCGGGGCATTGGCAAAGCCACGGCCGAGTGGGGACCTGGGGACACCAGGGTGAGCCTCCCCTCCCCACCACGAGTCCCCCGGGACCTCCACCCCACCCGGCGGGGCTACCTTTGCCGGCAAGAATCAGCATCAGGCCCAGACGCTGCTTCCCATTGCGTCGGCCTCCTTAAAACCCT
>NW_009259235.1:450445-450735 GCF_000687185.1 Egretta garzetta
CTGTCACAAGTGGGGGGGCTTGGCCCTGTCACTGCCAGCCCCAGCAGGGAGGAGAGATCCCAGAGGCTCTGCAGGACCATGTGCCATGCCAGCGAGTAAGGGGAATGCTGCATGACCCAGGCATCCAGGAACAATTTGCCAACCCCGCTCCTCCCCTGCGTTTGGGGTGCCAGGCTTTGGGCACACAGCTCCCCAGTAAAGGGGATCTGGCAGGGGAGGCAAGCAAGAGGCCCGATGATGCTGTGGTTGGGGCCTTGCAGGTGGCACCTGTAGCCGCTCGCCCGATCCCG
>NW_009259235.1:450901-454206 GCF_000687185.1 Egretta garzetta
GCACCCCGAGCTCATCCCCTCCATGCCCTCCAGCCCCTTCCCAGCCTCTCCCCAGCTGGGAGGATGTGCCCCGGGGTGGCTCAGCCCTGCACCCATAGCAGCACCCCTGCAGCTCCATTTTGCACCCACATGAGGGTGATGGCACGGCTCAGCCTAGGAAGCCAAGCCAACAAGAGCTATGCAGGATCAGACCATAAACATGAGATTTTTTAGGGTGAAAAGTGCTCTGCAAATGGCAGGCGGTGGGATCCTGCGTGCTGCATCTGCCGCAGGCAGAGAGAGAAAGAAGATTCGCTTCTTCCCTCGCTAATAAAGTCTGGCTGAAATGACACAGTATAATCAGTGTTTACCTGGGAGTTTACATACGGTTTGTTGTAATTATAGTTTCAATTCCTGCTTTTGCATTTTTTTTTTTATTTTTTTTTCCCCAACATCTATTTTTCAATCAGTAAAAGTAAATACTATTTTCAGCCCAATGTAATTCTTCCACTCCCATGGCCACAAACACAGCGAGGAGAGCGATTCCATTTGCGCGCTGTGCAATTGAGCAGAGAGAGGAGCCCGGCGGCTGCGGGGCATTGGCAAAGCCACGGCCGAGTGGGGACCTGGGGACACCAGGCAGAGCCTCCCCTCCCCACCACGAGTCCCCCGGGACCTCCACCCCACCCGGCGGGGCTACCTTTGCCGGCAAGAATCAGCATCAGGCCCAGACGCTGCTTCCCATTGCGTCGGCATCATTAAAACCCTAAAGCTGCCTGGTCGGAGGCAGCGGGGAAGGCACAAGAGCCATTAGGTGCAGCATCATTTATTTCAGAGCTGGCAAAGCTTTGTTCCAGCTTGGGGATTGAGTTGGCACTAAAAGCACCGCGATCCCCTGGATTTAATTTTTTTTTTTTCCCCCCTGTTTTTACGGGTGTGATTTATAACAAATCAAGGATGCCGGTGTCAGGTCCCCTTCTTCACCCAACTATTGTCACACACACACATACACGCTGATTAAAACCGCCTGGCCCCCGACGGTTCCTCCTCGTCCATCCATCAGCTGCTGCAGGGACAAACTTAGACATCCCGCTTCCAGCCCACACCTCCATACGTGCGTGTTCTGGGGCCATGGGTTTTAAGCCAATATTGGGTGTTAATTTGATATGCACATACACATAATAAATATAAATATATAGAGAGGTATATTTATTTATGTCATGCCCCTAAATCCTTGTAAAAATAATTGGGAGCTCTGTCTCAAGGAGGAATTGGGCGTTATTGGGATGCAGAATAAAAACGTCGCCCTAGAGACAGGCGGAGGGTTTCTGCCTCCGGTTGAATGTTTGCCGGTTACGGCCCCAGATCAGGCACGGTTTGAACTCGGTGCCAAGGCAGAGCCGCTGCCCGAGGCCGGCGGGCAGGGGTGGGAGGGGAAGCTGGGCGATGCTGGGGCGAAGGGGACCCCTCTCCTGCCTGGGGGGTCTCAGCCCTGTGGGGGAATCAAGCAGAGGCCAGCAGCCCTGCCAGCCCCTGCTACACCCCAGCATCCTCATCATCCCCATTTTGGGGTTAAAAGATAGGTGATGAGGATGCTTCTCCCAGAGCTGTGCCCTTGGCCTCCGCTCTCCGACATGACCAGCTTCCCCACCAGCAGAATTTTTAATTTTTTTTTTACCATCCCTGCACCCCAAAAGGGCTGTTTTCTCCCCAGATGCACACACCACCTCTCTGAATACCTCAGGGACCAAAGGGGAAAATTTCAGCAAGGGTTTTTGGAGGGGCCCCTCATCCCCAAGGCCCCGGCGTGGCAGGCGGCGGAGCTGGGGCCGTGGCCATGGCCGGGAGTGGAGCAGCCCTGCGGCAGCCAGGGCTCCCCGGGCGTTTGAAGTTTGGCTGCGCCGATAAATGCCTGTCCCGAAGCACAGGCGGCTTCGGCTGATGCATCCCGGGGGGGGGAGTTTGGGGTTTCCTAAAGTGGGAGGAAGGAGGGTGAATATTGGCCAGGTGGGGAGAAGAAGCATCCTTCTCCCGCTGCTGCCTGACACTGAAAAGAAAATTAAAAACCAAGCAGTTTTTAAAAAAATAAAATAAAATCAAATAGTTTTCTCTCTCACTTTCACAAAAAAAAAGCTCTTCTCGCCAATCCCAAGCATGAACATATTTTCTTACTGTATTTCTTAAAAGCCTACCCCACTCAACCTTTTTCCCCCCAAATTAAGAATTAGCTGGTTTAAACTCTCACCCAAAATATTTATTGCAAGGAACAAAGATACTGGAATCGTCTCCGGGGTTGGATTTCAATTCTCCCTTTCAGGCTTTTATCTTTTCAATCCAAATTTCAGTGACAATAATACGATTTTGATTGACATCAAAATTATTTATTGTCACATTGTAGCTGTTTAATAAATTGTGCCTGCTTTATTTTTTGGCTTATAAATACCGTATCTTTACTACCTTGGTGCTTAATTCGAGGGAAGGAGCCACTTCTGAAGGCAGGCAGCAATAGTCTTAGCCTAGACAAGATGTAAAAATGCCTTTTTACACACATGACCCTGAGGAAAGAGCTGGTTCCACCTTTTAATAATTTATATATTTTAAATCACTCTGGTTTATAAAATTTAGCTTTATTTTCTAATGGTAAAATATGTTCCTGTGAGCTACATGTGAGACGAAGAGGATTTTAATCTCCATCCAAATACAGAACAATTAATTTGTCAGGAGTATTTAAAAAATCAGGAAAACAATTCAGGACACTTTCATGATCCAGATTTGAGAGATTTGAGATTTTTCACCATTCCGGGAGTGAGTTCATCAAAAAAAAAAAACCAACCCAAAAACCACCAAAGCCCAGAGACATCCATTTCAGAGTGACATTAAAATCTGGGTCGTGTTGCGAATTTTTTTTTTTTTTTAATTTCCACAAATTACTAAAAGTTAAAAGAACCATCAGCCCATTTTACTATTAAAAAAAAAAAAAAAAAAGGAGAGAAAATTAAAAAGTAACATAGAAAAATGTAGCCCTTTTTAGAATAAACCAAAAGCAGTCCCTCCACTCCTCAGCAGAAATATTTCCCTGATTGGAAGATTTCAAGCCTGGGTCCCACAGATGGCTTTTGCCGGGGCGACCCTGCCTTTTTGCCCTGGGTACCAGGGCCTTGCCGGGGGGTGCCGGGGGACGCCAGTGCCCCAAGGATGCTCTGGGGCTGAAGTGTCTCACCCTCCTGCCTGCAGCGGGCAGAGGAGAGCGTTTGCATGATGCCCTTAAAATGCTTTTTTGGGGGAGCCTGGGTGGGAGATGCTTTTCTCTTTGGCAGACAAAGGAG
>NW_009259235.1:454285-457419 GCF_000687185.1 Egretta garzetta
TCGTGGGACCGGGGAGGGATACAGGGCAAGGCAGCAAGCAGGGATGCTCTGGTGGGGCTCAGCCCCGGGCATCCCCTGCACCCGCTGCCCCATGCACGGCCCCGCTGCCACCTCTCCCCTGCTACGCATCCTCCCCAAAACTACCCCAAAGCCCAAATCTGCATCTTACATCTACACGGGTTTGAACCCTGCTCCGCTACTGGCGCCGCTATTCAGGGGTGACGTTAAGGTCCCCCAGGAGACTCCCCTGGGTATTTGGGGCAAGGCCTTTCCTGCGGGGCCATGGGGTGGCCGTGGGGAGGGGGACCCTTGCACTGTGCTGGGGAGGACAATGGTGCTGCCCAGGGTCTCCCCGTTAATCTCCTGTGCTGCCTCTCTCAGCACCGGGCTGCTGCAGCAGCTCTGGCAGCCACGTTTATTTACGGGCTGAATTTGTATTAAAACGGTTCATTATTTTCCTGACTGGCAGGTTTCCAGTGTCCGTGCTAGTTAATAATTGCAGCCAATTAAACCTTCGCAAAATATGCATTGCGGGGATGGGGGGGTGGGGGTGGGGGGGATATAACAGGCGAGGATTTCTCGAGGATTTCTCTCAAGCCCACGGGTGGCTTGTGCGGCCGCGGAGGAGCACCATGGTGGGGTTGGGGATGCAGCGTGGCATCGCTGCCGGCTGCGGGGACCTCCCGGGGACGGGGTGGCTGAGCCCCCTGGGATGGGGATGCTTGCAGGGCTGTCACTGCAAAGGGGGTTTGTCCCTTTACAGGGGCAAGATTTGCAGCTAGTGGGGGAAAGAGCAGCGGGATCCATCCCAGCCCTGCGGATCTGCTGTCCCCTTGACCTGGCGGGTCCCCACACTGCCCACCCCAAGCCCCAACCTGCCCGCTCACCCTGGGGATGGGTGTCTGCAGGGTGGGCAGGCAGGGCTTGGGCTCAGCCAGGGCATCACCGTGACCCTGGGCATCCCACGGCAGCTGCAAGGAGGTTTCTTTTCAAAGCTCAGCTCCCTCCTGTCCTGCCTTTCCCCTCATTCTCTTCTGCCGCTGGAACACCCTCCGCAGGCCGGCAGAGCATTGCCTCCGAATCCCACCCCAATCCCCCTCCAACCCAGGCACAACCTGGGAATAAAACATTTCTCACGCCGAAAAACAAGCAAACCTCCGTGGTCCAGAACCCAGATGGGGCTGAGACTGCCCAGCTCCTTCCACCTGTGACCTCGGGTGCCGTTTGCAAGGCCATGTCCATTAGGATACGAGCACGTTTCTCGACCACGGCTTGAAAAGCAGCCAAAGAACAGGAATAAAGAAACATTATTTAGCGAACGCTCGCCCTGCTCTTTGAAGCTGGGAAGCTCGGCAGAAAGGCTGGGTGTTCAGGCGGGCTGTGGCTACGGGGAGGCTGGGGGGGATGTTTCTCGGATGCTAAAATCGCTCGGAGAGATGCAGGAGCGGGAGCGCATTTGTGGGGAGGACGGCTGACGGGGAACCACCGCCTTTCAGAAAGGCAAATAATCGCAGCCTAGGTTAGCTCTTCTGTCGAGAGAATAATTGTGCTTCTAAAGGCCCTGATATGATGAGCAGCACTGCTTTGAAATCGAAATAAATACATAAATAAATCAGGGATCTTGGACTGATTAAGGCAATTGCTTCCCTTGCTTTTGCAACCCCTTTGGGTCCTGGTTCCCAGAGCCAATTACATATTTAAAAAGTTTCTCTTGGAAAAAAAAAAAAAGGACTTGCAACTCTAAAATAAAGTTTCTTTGTGGTTGCCTAATGAACAGCAAGGGCCGGGACAGTTTACAGCTTATTAATTGGTTTTAAATGTCTCCAGCTCTGTCTCGGAGCATCTTTATGAGCTGGCCACAATGTGGCTGTGCCCTCCCGGCTGCCCTGCACGGGGTCAGGGCACGCCGATGCTCAGCCATTACTTTTCCAAATATATTCACAATTTCTCCAGCACCCTGCTGCCTCCTGTATGACTATAGGGGAGATTTGCTCTGCCACCCACTCCCCACTTTGCCCCCCACCTTGGCACATTGCACAAACCTCCTTGCCACCCAAACCCCAGCTTATTTTTAGGCTCCGCATGGCCACGACACATGGGAGCTCGACAGCCGGCACAAGCCCAGGGGCTGCCCTAGCATCGCTGGGCACATCACACCTAACACCACCACACACCTTCAGGCACCGAGCAGGTGGAGAAAAGGCTCCGTTCCTCACCCAAAAAACACCCCGGTAGGTTAATTCAGCAGTTTCCTTGTCATGAGGATGGGGGGAAATAAATCTTTCCCTCAGCCCAGGGAGGCATAGAAACCTCACCCCTAAGGGGAGGCAGGGCTCGAGACACCGGCCTCCTCAGATGTCTTCTCCCCGTAAACGCGTGTTATTGACAGCTGAAACGATGTCGCATTGGGTTTGGGATGTAAGGAAATGCTGGTGGTTATTGATATTTTCCAGAGTCGCTTCCAAACCTATTCTTGGGCTTGAACATGTTGCGTGTGTCATCTCCGGTGAACGGTTTTAAGCTTTAATTCAAAAAATAGCATTATGTTTATAATACTATATAAGGTTTTCTCCTGGCTGTACGCACGGGATTATATATGTATCTGGGTGTGGGTGTGGGGGTGTGTGCAGGGCTGCAATGAGACAAACAACTCAATCTGGAGCTAGTGGGGAGGAAGAGCTGCACACGCAGCCCTGAGGAGCGGCTGGTTCCCTTTGGTACCAATCCGGTTTCTTTTTTACCAGCCGGTGGAGTTGTCTGAATAAACACGCTATCATTTGGCCCGATCTATAGATAAACAGGCGGTGATGTTGTAGGTGCAGGTATACGCCTGGGGGTGCGTAGGGGGGTGTATTCACCAGCTGTTGAATGCTGGAGATGGGCTGGTGCATGACAAGATGCCAGACGCTTTTCAGCACATCAAATCTGTATCTCAGCACTTTTCACGGCGCGGAAAGGAAACAGTAATTAAGCGACAGGACTTACACCGCTTCTGCGCCGGAGTCGCGCTGCAGCCCGTTCAGCCCTGCGCACGTGTGTGCCGGCACGCCCCGCCACGCCAAGCGGAGCCTCACCCCTTTTTAAACACAATCCTGATTTTTTTTTAATGCTAAGAGAGAAATTATTCAGCAGAA
>NW_009259235.1:457455-461711 GCF_000687185.1 Egretta garzetta
TTATGGGATTTTCCCGATAACACCTTACTGGTCATTTCTGTCGGCCTCTGCCCAGCTCTGCTGGTTTTATGAAACGCTCTGGAATAATACTGGGAATAGCAGCGTGTGGGAAGGAGGAGGAAGGTTTTAACTGCATGGGGTCTTCCATCTCCAGCTCTGTTTCTATGGATATCTGAATGGAGTTTATATTTATCCCTCCCGTTTGAGCCGCGTGTGCAACTTTGGAGGAGGAGGAGGCCACGAGCAGAGCCGCTCCGTCGGACCTGCTGGCTCTGCTGAGCCCTGACCGCTCCGGGTCAGCAGTGAGAGCATCACCCCGATGGGCAACATCAGCCTCGTCCTTTCTCCCAAGCCAAAATGTCACTGCAAGGGGGGGAAAACAGCAGAAATACTTGGGCTGGAGCTTAACACAGCAGCAAGCACCGTGTCCAGCAGGGAAATGGCCCTCTCTGCGACCCTCAGCAGCCAGCCAGAGATGTCAGGGCAGGAGCATCGCTCTCGGTCCCACCCGCCGCTTCCCTGTAAACGTCCAAATTTCCTGGGAGCAAGGGATTTTCCATCTGTCACGTTGTCCTTTGCTGTCAGGAGAGGAGTCGGAGCAGCCCCGGCGCCGGGGGGAGCATGCTGGGGCACCAGAGCAGGTAGGAGCGGGAAGGCGAGTGCGTGACGCAGCCTGGCCCCGGCACACCGGCTCCCGGAGCATTACCGTGATGGCTCCATCATTAATTGATCAATCACAGGATGACAGTTAATTAAGTAGAAAATAAAGCTACTCTGCCCAGCCTGGCATTAGTAGGCAGCAGCATTAAGATTTCTGGAGTACAAGGGGGGAAATTAAAAAACAAAGGCACAGCTGGAGGAATAACCCCATCGCCGGTGGCTGGGGGTGGCAGCCTGGCATGATGCTCCCTGGGCCAGGATGTGTGGGCAGCCCCTGCACGGCGGCCATGGCCAGGTCTTGGCTTCTTCTACCCCTCCCGAGAAGCCAGATCCTACCCGCTTCCCTCCAGGAATATACCCCGTCATCCACATGGCCCCTTCCCCACCAGCTCCAGTGCTGCTGCCCAGGCACCGGCCACAGGACCCTCGCCAGCCTCCAGATCCACAAAGGGCCTTTTCCTTTCAATCCCATTTTCCCATCTCCCTGTCGTACCCTGCAGGTTAACCCACAGCCAGGGTGGGGACAGAGAGACAGCCAGAAATAAAGCATCCTTCTTCCCCCCCCACCTCGTGTGCCAGGGATTGTCTTGATATGAAAAATTATGGTTTTTGTTAAAAACTATTACTAATGAGGCGTCTTTCCTGCCCTTAATTGTTGCCAAGGCGATGACCCCAGCCAGCCATCTTTAATTAACTTAGACTAGATCTCCTGAAATGAGTTCCTCGGGTAAATTGCTCACCACGGCTTTCAGGCACGGAGCCGTGTTTGCCAAGCCCACCCGCTCCAGCGTGCCACCACAGCCACCAGCAGAGGTGGTGGCATGGGCCGACATCCCCCCTTCCGCCTCCCCCTGCCACCGTCAGGCCAGGTAACCCCGAAGCCAACGGGTAGAAAACTCAGAGCAAAATGGGGATGGGGATGAAGGAGCAACCGATGCCTGACCACAGGGAAGGGGATGAATGTGGATTTCTCCATGAAATGGGAAATCACCCTCACTGCTGGCTTCTGCCGGGACCTGAGCATCACGGGGGCCGTGGGTCTGGCCGCACGGCGGCTGGCACCTCTCCAAGCGAAAATCACATTTCCTGCCTGACAGATAACGCCGGTCAAGAGAATGCCAGGACGATTCCTGAAAATGCCATAATTGTTTTAATCTGATGGCGGATAAAAGATAATGATGCTAACAATATTTAAACATAATTATAGTTTCCTGCGGCTGTTGGGCTCTCTGAATCCTCTCCACTCAAGTGGCTTTGTTTACAAGCGGCTTCAATAAGGCAGGGCCCGTTTTCCTCTTCTATCACCTTCACACCTGCACCTCCATCGAGGCAGGGGGGTGGACGTGTGCCAAAGGGCTGGCTCTCCTCAGGGACCAGCACTGGCCAGCTTTGCAGCCCCCCCGGGCTCTCCTGCCCTTGGCCCACCATTACCCATCCTCTGCCTCCTGGGACGTTGGGAAAGGGGCTGGAACAGTGGTGCTTGAACACCGGCAGCGCCCGAAGAGCAAGGATCTGGTTAGGGATCGGCGGTAGGGAGAAGTAAATTCCCCCCCCCCCATCGGGGTGGGGTGGGCATGTGGTGGTTGGTTTATACTGGTCACCTGTGTCAGAGCTGAGACCCTTGCCTATGGCCCCCAAATCCCATCCTCAGCTCCCCTCCAAGGTCAGCTCCCCAACATAGATAGAAAACAACAAAGGGATTTTTCAGGAATCATTTGCTGATGGCAAACAAATAAAAAGCCCCGGAGGTGGATGTCCAGGGGCTCAGCATCCGCAGGAGAAGAAAATGGAGGAGGAAGAAGAAAATGGGATGACAGCCCTACATTGGAGACCCCCCTGCACTGGAAACTGCTACCATGATCTTAAAGATATTCCCCCAAAAGAAGCTTTCTTTCTGGGGGGCTGGATGTGCTGACGGCCCAGGTAGCGAGAGGAAAGGTTGCAAAACAGCTCGGTCGAGCACACAGAAACAAGCAGTGAGAAAAGACAGGATTTAGGCACGGCTTTTAGAAGAACTTAAATATGAAATGGCTATTTCAGTAGCTGGAGTTTAGCCTCCTGTGTGAATCGGTCTTTGTAAATAGGAATGGAGGATAGCCAACTTCCCCAAAAGGGCTCTACGGGGGGTCCGGAAAATCACAACGTCCTGAGTTTAATGGGGAAAACAGATAGAAATGGTAACAAAGAATGGGGAGAAACAGCAATAAACCTGATTGTTTGGTAAATAAGGCCGAGCCTGTTGCCGAGAAGTGAAGTTTGAAAAGCAGCTGGGGAATGAATAACCGGTGAAAAGTTAGGAGACAAAGTGGCATAACAAACCCAGGGGGTTCCCGGCACGCGGGGGTCAGTGCCGGAGCCCCTGCGGCGGGCGGGAGCGCGAGGCCTTCAGAAGTGCTGGGGAGGAGGGAGGAAGCAGTGATGGGACAGCATCCACCACTGCTCAAACACGGTAAAACCTGGCACCATATGGAGGGGTATGGAAGGGTCTTGCTGCGCTGATGAACTTGGCCTTAAAACGAGGGAGGAATTCAGTGCTGAGCACAGAGAAAACAAATCCATTGCCTACATGGCCATGAAACAGCTACACCCAGTGAGGATGAGTGCTCCGAGCCATGGATATGACTTAAAGATTGGCTCTGTCACTGGCAGGGGGCAAGAGGTGCACAGCGAGCCAGGAATGACAGGGGGTAGACCAGAGGAGTGGGTAGGGATCAGCTCATGCTGTGCCACGCGGTGCCCTGCCTTGCCAGGGGGATCTGATGGGGCTGGGGAGGCAGCGGCGAAGGACGAGGGTTGGAGATGTGCAATAGCTGCCATCTGAGGAGGGATGAAACAGAGTTAGGAATCCAGCGTGCAGAAAGGGGACTAAGGAGGAGAAGAGAGAGGACTGTGGAAGCACGGGTGGCAGGGGGAAGGTGAATGGGCACTCACTACTCACTGCTTGCCTCATGGATGGACATGGGGTGCACCAGCTGATCGCCTGGCACAGGGGGCTGCTTGGGCACCTGGGGGGGGTCACAGGGACCAAACGTTTGGAGGGGTTGGAACAGTAATTGGGAAATTAAGAGCAGAGAAGTGCCTGGCTGCTGGAAGGGGCAGGAGCCAACCAGGGCTGGGGGCTCTGCAGGGCACCAGGCAAGAGCAGTCAAGAGAGTGTCATCCCCACCACCACTGTCCTGTGCCCTGTCCTGGGTCGGGACACCTCTGGGGAGGGCGTGCCTCATCCCCAGAGCTGCCGTCAGTTTGGGGTTGGCCGGAGGTCCTCCGCTCGCCCCTGGAGTATCTCTGACCCCCAGAGCCAGGGATGCTCCTTGGGAGGGGACCTCTTTCGTTACGCAGTGGGCAGGACCCCCTCCGCCCTCGCAAAACGCATCTCCAGATTTCCCGGCGCCTCGTTCCCACCAATTACCCCGTGTCTCCAGGGTAATCCACGCGAGACACGCAGGGACAGCTCTTTACACCACACACACAGCACGACGGTGCTTGCCCACCTTGCTCACCCACGCAGGACCGAGTCGCAGATGGGGCGGCGGAGGGTTTACCGGGGAAGCCCGGCCCCTGCCCTCCCCGGCCCCGCAGCCCGCGGCCACGCGTGG
>NW_009259235.1:462720-462974 GCF_000687185.1 Egretta garzetta
GCATGA
Source organism: Egretta garzetta (assembly GCF_000687185.1). Lineage (NCBI taxonomy): Eukaryota > Metazoa > Chordata > Aves > Pelecaniformes > Ardeidae > Egretta > Egretta garzetta. The sequence goes on from NW_009259235.1 coordinate 462,727, forward strand.
AATGTCGGCTTTGAAGGATATTTGTAATAACATAACCAGCAAAATGAATGTCATATTTTTGCTCCAATGAATTGGATTTCCTGAAATATTGTCTCCGTAATGATGCCTTTAGGCTCCTCTGGATTAGATAACTCTCCAACCACATCAAGAAGGCTAATTAGCCCACAGCCACCTTCCCCCCCCTCCCGCGCCCGTTCTATACATCTGCGTGCACCTATGCGCACATTCGCGATGCTCTCCCGAAACAC
>NW_009259235.1:463342-464037 GCF_000687185.1 Egretta garzetta
GGGCGGGGCCACAGCAGCCCACGCGTGGGTGCCCCCGCCGCCCCCCTCCCCTCCTCAGCCCGGCGCGGCTTTCTGTCCCGGCTCTTTGCTTGGGCCGGGGAGTTTGTACTTCGGGATTATTCATCTCCTGCAAGTTTTTTGTTAGACGGCCCTGAAAGGCCTCAAAGGCTGGGAACACCATTCTAATTACGGGGAAGCACAGCTTATTTAGAAGATAAAAAGAGACTTGTAGTCTCATAACAGCTTCTTATATCCGTCAAATAAGGATCTCTAATGACGGGGTGAGAGCCAGTGAATGCCTAAAACAAACTAAAAAAAAAGGAGCGAAAATAAAGCAGCCAGGGGCTTAAGATATATTAAATTACCCTGATTAGGAATTTAGGCCGTGGCTCGAGTCTGCTGGAGAGGCTGGCGAGGGGGGGGGACGGAAAGTGCTGCTATTCATTTCTGGGGAGAGGGGTCAGTAGGTCGGAGGAGTTCACAGGGCCTGGCTCTATTCTTATGCTAACAGAGAATACAAGCGCTGGCCTGGAAAATAGAAATGAATTTGCAATAATCCGAGCCCCTCTGTTTGCAAGGCGAGCGGCTCTATAGCTAATTGCAGCCCGGCCTCCCCCGCCTCATTGCGGACAGTTGTAACGATGCATGGGAGATTAGAGCCCGAGGGGCTGGGGGCGGGGGGGGATTTAAGCTGT
>NW_009259235.1:465660-466028 GCF_000687185.1 Egretta garzetta
GTCTCAGGGTCTCCATAAATCGCTTTTTCCGACTCTCTGAATTCTCTCGCTCGAGACCGAAATGAAAAGGATGATTCCCGTAAGGGGCACACGCCGGACAGATTCATCCCCGCTCGGCATTGTCCGTGCCACGGTGCTTCTCCCGGAGCCTTCACCTAACACTTTTGTCGTTTTAAAAGGTAGAACCTCCGGATTTTACCCATCGGGCTGCTCTGAAGGGCTTAAGAAAATTATATTTCAGGTACATTAAAAAAAAAAAATCGCGCACGTAAAAAAACCAAAAACCAACAAAACAATGGTGTTTCTAATTTCCAATTGTATATTGAGTCGCTGAGAAAAGAGGCGACATTATTTGTAATAATAATCTA
>NW_009259235.1:466260-466534 GCF_000687185.1 Egretta garzetta
CCTCCCCAAAATACCGCCCGGTCGGGCCCCGGCGCCCGCTCCCCGCCCTGTCCTTTCCGAGCAGAAATAAACCGCTGAGGCAGAGAAAAGCGGGTTTCTTTGCTAGAATAAAAATCGGGCTTATTTGCAAGGGAAAAAAAAATCGTATTTATTTGCAAGAATAAAAAGTGTGGTTCCTTTGCAAGAATAAAAATCGGGTTTATTTGCCAGACTAAAAAGGCGGTTTCTTTGCAAGAGCGGGGACCTGCTGCTCTGGGAGCTGTAGGACAGAGGG
>NW_009259235.1:468001-468466 GCF_000687185.1 Egretta garzetta
CTTTCCCCCTCTCCTTTTCTACCCTCCATCCCTCCTTCTCCACCCTCCATCCTTCCTTCTCCCACCTCCATCCCTGTTCCTCCCACGCCCACCCCTCCTTTTCCACCCTTCATCCCTCCTTCTCCCCTTCCATCCCTCCTTTTCTACCCTTCCTCTCCCCCTCCATCCTCCTTTTCTACCCTTTATCCCTCCCTTCCCACCCTCCATCCCTCCTTCTCCCCCTCCATCCCTCCATCTTCTCCTCCAACTTTCCTTCTCCCCCTCCATCCCTCCTTCACGTCCCTCCCTCCTTTTCCACCCTCCATCCCTCCTTCTCCCCCACGCCATCCCGCCTTCCCCACGCCCAGAGCCAGATCCTCCCCGTTTCCACGCGCGGGGGGGCTTTCTGATTTCCCACCGCTCGGGGGAAAAGCCCCTTCCCTCCTTCCAAGGGCTCCGACGCTGGCCCGGCCGCTGAGACCCCGG
>NW_009259235.1:472067-475546 GCF_000687185.1 Egretta garzetta
GAAAGAGGGTTTGCGGGTGCTGGCAGCCGCACAGGATAACGGCACGCAGAGCCCCTGACCCCCCCGCCCCACGCCCCCGCACAGCCCCCATTAGCATCCCTGCGCGCCCGGCCCCCTGCCCAGCCTTGAACTTGGCCATGCCGGGCTGCGCTCCTTCTGCCTGCCTGGGCTCGCACAATGCCGGCCTTGACCCATTGTTTGCTTTTTTTCGGGTTTCAGCTGGGAAAGCGGCCACCTCACGCAGCCTGCCCCGAGCACGCCGGGAGCCGGGCACAATGGGGAACCCTGCTCTGCAGGCAGAAGGGCTCCAAATCATTTGAGAGACATATTCATTATATTCTTTCACGGGGGTCTGTTTGCATTGGGTTTAGCGGTTACTTCCCAGACGGGGTTCAGACCAAATAAAGATCGTTTAGCGGCGAGGGATTCGCTCGGGCTTTCAGGGAAATGTGCCTGATGTGGGGCACGGCGCAGCCCGGCCGCTTGGCTCTCGGCTGCTCTCGCTTCCCGGCAGATTTGCCTGGGTTTATTTTGTGCCCGTTGCCTCCTCCATCCCGAAACTGCACCAAATCACACGGCTCACTTTTGCAAAAGGGAGAGTTTTATTTTCAACAGTGCATGGGGTGGGGGGATTTTAATGGGAGAGAATTACAGGCAGGAATGTTTCTCTTACAGGAACACCGAGGGTGCAATAAAACAGCAGCAGGGCTGCCTGGCCCGGACAGACTCATGGTCCTCTGGGCCCTGAGCCCAGCGTCGTTGGGGCAGCTGCTCCCCCGCAGCTTCGCGCACCCAGGGATGAAGAGCAGCAAGGGCCGAGCTCTGCTCCATGAGCAAAGCCCAGTGCTAAAAGCTCCCTCCAACCTTCGCGCACCCGGTATTTTGCCAGGTTGAGACAGCGGCTTGCTCGGATCCCTCTGCCCAAGCACCGTGGTCCTGCTCTGGGGTATTTAGGGCACCGAAGACAACGTACAGGAGTGACGTGGGCTGATCCCCTGGCTCCCTGTGTTGCCCTGGCTCCCTCCCCATGGCGGGACTGTCGTGATTCGAAGCGATGCCGGAGCCCTCTGTGTTCACGAGCCAAAGCCACCTCCTCCCTGGGGCCATCGCAGAAGCAGGTCGGGACCCTCCTGGAGAAACCTGGAGACGTCAAATGGCAAGTCCGGGCAGGCGGTAGCCAACTGCAAGAAGGAGCTCACAGGCTTGCAAAGTCCCTTCTCCACTCACTGGGATCTAGGAAGGAAAGGAAAAAAAATGGAGCGGTTATGATCTCTGGCAGGAAAACAGTCCAGCAGCGCTCAGCTGAGAACAGACCAACTCGGCTCACTGATGGAGCGAAACTCCAACCCTCTTTCCGTCCTCCCCACGCATTTCTCACCACTCTGGGCCACCTTACCCCCTTCCCGACCGGGAAAACCGTGGTCCCCAAGATGCCAAGCTCTCCCTGCGCCCTCCTCGGTCCCCTACCTCTGCCTGCCCCGCACACCGCCAGCCAGGGGAGGGCTTGCCGCTCGTCCTTCCTCCCTAGGCTTTGGGGCATGGGATTACTCTGCATGTCAGAGCCACTAAAGGCACAGCCTTCTGATGTTTTAATCTTCGTGTTAACTTTCCCTGCCCTCGGCGCCCTTGCCTGGCTGGAGAAAGTGATACTGAGCCACCGAGCTGGAGCCGAAGCCGTGACGCTCAGCCCAAGTCCCCTTCCCGGCTTTCCCCGCAACTCCTGGGTTTGCCCCACACATCTTGCACCTTGCATCAGGTTCTCCTCCCTTTTTCCTGATCTTTGTCATTATTTCCTTTGCACTTTCCCCACAGTGAGCGCAGATCCCCTAGCGCAGCCTCTGAACCCAGTCCCATGCCTTTGCCGTCCTCCCTTTGCTTTGCCCGTAAACTGTTATGCTGGAAGGAGTAAAGACTAATATAACTAATTCTTGAATACACTTGGATCCGGAGTGCAAAAGGAACCATCAGCTGGCTAATTTATTCTTTTTATTGCACCAAATTGTAATTTTATAAAATATTGCAAATTTTATAAAATATTTGCAAGCCCATTTTAAGAGATAAATCTTCTGTGTGGCTCTCTAATGAGCCGTCCTGGGAGTAGCCGGCATGTGATCTGCTGTAGGTCGCACCGCGACGTTCCCGGGCTGCAACTGGATGAACCACCGTAACTCTTTGAACTGTGCAAATACTCTACACTCTGGGGTCCAGGCTGCAATTTTCATGGGTATTTTTTCTCTCTCTTAAAAATAGATCTTCTGTAACCCCTTTATTGCAATATTCATAAAGCACTTGATGGAAATCCGAGGAAAATCCCTTCCCTTTCGCAACTTCGAAGCAAGCCTAAAACTTAAGAGAGGCAGAAGGCAAACCCGCCCCACGTGCGTGGGTTTGGGGAAGGATCACAGCCTGTCTCTGGAGAACTAGGGTGCCGAGAGGACAAACCCAATGCTGGCAGGGTGCAGGGAGATCCAGGCTGCAAGAAGCCGAGGCTCAGCACTGCTTTATCCTACGTGACATTAGGAGTCACCCCCAGTGCCCCCCCAGGTCTGGAAAAGGTGTTGAGGTCAGGGCAGATGAGATCTGACTGGTGGTGGGTGCTTTCTCAAGCCCAGGAGAGGAAGAGGAGGCTGAACCCTCGGGCTCACCAGGGAAAACCCTTGCAGGGTAAAGACCCCAGCCCTGGGCAGCGACAGCCCCTGTGCTCCGCCTGGGCAGGCTGAGCTTGCTGCGACCTCCAGAGAAACCCATCTATGGTGCAGGCAGAGAGGACGCTCGCCGGTATGAGACATCGACCCACCCTGGAAAAGATGCCCTGCCTGCCCGGTGGGTTTGCACCTTCCAGCACTTTATAACAAGGGGCAGGAGGGGCTGGATCGACCCAGATGGTTTGATATAAGCTTCGGGAAAGCCCAAACCTCCTGCACGCACTTCCTCCGCGGGCAGAGCTCAGCCTGGCATTGCGGGTACCTGCAAACACAGGGCTGCACCAGGGCCTGATCCCAGCCCAACGCTGCCTTCCCTCCCCAGCACCCTGAGCAGGGAAAGCATCCCACCAAGTAGTGTACAGATTCATTATCACTCTCTTTTTTAAAAAACAATGCATAAATAATTGCAATTACAGCTCAGCCTCTGCCCCAGCACTTGCTCCTGTGCCTCCCTGTGCCTTTACAAAGCCAGCGTTGAGGTTTATACGCCGACAAACTGCCCTGCCACAGCTATTCTGGGCAGCGGGAAGGGCAAAAAAGCCCCTCAAATAATGGCAAATGGATGCAGGACGCTCTGCCTAATCAGATTCCTATCCCCTGTTGAGGCTGGGAAGGAGGGACCCCGCTCCTCCCCTGCCCTCAGCCCAGCCTCCGCTTCACCGGCTCACACGGAGAAACTTTCTGGACAATTTAATCTCGCCAGGGTGTTACTTAGAAAAACCTTTTTCACTGTCAATTTTTTTTTTGCCCTCCCTTCCTTCCCTCCCCCCCCCC
>NW_009259235.1:475663-480258 GCF_000687185.1 Egretta garzetta
CCTTTTTTTTTCCCCTTCTCTCCCAGCCTTGATTGAATTTTGCAAGCCCCTGATATCTTTCTTTTTTGTAGGGATGCACGCTGCTTATGCAAATACCAGCCTTTCATACGGCCTCCCTGGCTCAAGCCCTCCAACTTGAATGTGACCAAAAGCTGTGCTCTCCCCTGCTAACTCCTTAGCACAATTACACCTCCATTCTGCTCCAGGGGCCCGGCGAGGGGGGAAAAAAAAAATCATTTTAAACTAATAACACGTGCTGTTTGCTTTGGATAATTACAAGGGAGCTTCGGCTTCTAAGAGCTATGAAATATTCTGTTCGGCGGGGCGGGAGGGAGGCTCCGTGTTACGCCTACACTGCGAGTTTTATCTCCTGGCGGAGATGCTCGCACGGCCTCTCGAGGCTCCCTCCATCTCGCGCTCGTCCTGTGCACCTGGGCAAGCATTTACATTTCCTACGGAGGAACTTCTCGACGCTTTGGGCTACGGGAGAGAGGAGAAGGCGGCTGACATTTTTCTTATCTCAAGTTACAATTTCCTGCAAGCATCAAGATAATAAAACATCGGCGATGGGCAAGCCGAGCAAAATGAATGCGTCGGCTGGCTCTCCCGCGGCAGCGCGGGGAGGACCGGGGAGAAAGGACACCCGAGGGATGTGGCCGCTCCGCAAGCTCTCGTTTGCATCCCTGCCCTGCTGTTATTGTCCTCCTGCCTTGTCTGCTGGGGAAGTTTATGTGGAGGGCTTTTGCCGGGGCGAGGAGGAGGAGGAGGAGGGGAGTTTTCCCCAAAAGCACCCAGGAATCTGTCAAAAGAGGGACAGAAAAGAGAAGAAGAAGAAGAAGGGAGACAGAGAGTGGGAACGTCAAGGACCCCTGACTAATGAATAGCAAGTTTGCCCTTGAACCTCCCTGGGCTTTGCCATTCCCAGGCTCCAAACAAGGGCTGATGCATGCTTGGGCCCAGCTGCAGGGGGACCGGGCTATGGTTCATCTCAGACACTTTGACAGCCCGGGCCTTTTCCCGCATAGCTCAGACTCGCCTAACTACTCCCCTGGCAACAGCTCAGTGCAGGAACCTGCGCTGAGGCCCTGCCTGCTGCATACAGAAGTGCGAGGAGGAGGGGAGCCGCTGGGAGAAATTAGCTGGAGACCGGCTTAACCCATCAAATGCTGGGCAGGCGTTGCCAGCCCCGGCACCCTTCGCTCCGTGCTCACTGGCGAGCATCCACAGCGGAGCAGGAGGAGGACAGTGATGAGTTAGACGTGCCGAGTCGCTGCGTATCGCAAATCCCACGACCTGCTGCTTCACCAGAGCCTCGGACCTGGTGGGGCTGAAGGTCCTCGTGGTGCCAGGGATGGAGGAGGGAGCCAAAAGAGACGGCTGGAAAAGGCCACCGGACACTGGGCGGGAAGGGCACAGCCTCTCCCCGGTGTGGCAGGGACAGGGCATCCGTCTCTGCCAGCCAAAACGAGGGCTGGGGCCTGACAAGAGAGGCACAAACTTGCCCCGGCCACTCTTTCTGCATTGCAGATCAAAGGCAGGGGACGAGCGGGCCTTAGGGGTCTGCGCTGAATGGCTGGAGAAAACAGGCACGAGCACCCGGCGGCTCCAAAGCGCGACCCAGAAATGTTCCCACATCCCAGCCCCATATAAATCAAGGGGGAAAAAGGGGGGCTCCATCCCGGCCTCTGTTTTTACAGAGCATCTTTCATGTGCAGCCCCTGAGAGAGAGGGCTTTGCTGAGCTTGTTAAGGACGGCTCCTGCGCCAGGCAGAGAGGGGGACGCACCATATGGAGAGGAGAAAAAGAAAAGGGGACACTGAAAATGGAAAATTATGCAAAGCAGGAGGAGAGGCGCTGGGGGAAAGGGGGGAGGGAGGCAGCGAGGTGGTGGGGGATGGGGAGAGGGTAAGCTGGGAAGGGAGCCCTGACAGGGGGACACCATCAAGCTGGCATGGGGGCAGCAGGAGGGACAGAAGTTTCCCATGACCAGGGGCACGACAGACCTTGGCACCCTTGGGTGTCGTCACTGAAGTGCAGCTCTCCAGCCTGGCCTTCCCTGAGGAGATGTGGGCACAGGGTGATGCCCAGCTGGACCGTGGCGGGTGCCCCCCGCATCTGGAGCCATGCCATGCCGGGACATGCAGCAAAAGGAGCCCCGCGGTGACCTACTTCAGAGGTGTCCTCAGGACCTCCGTTACTATGGCAATGAGGTTGCGAGCAAACATTATGGCTTTTTTGGACAAGGTTTTTGCTTTTAATCAATCACAAAAACTGGACTCGTGTACTGAGGTGCCAGGGGCCTTATAAGAAGTGGCCCCGAACAACAGCAATGCCAGCAAGGGCCTGAATCACCCCTGGGTCTCAGCAGCCCCTGCAGCAATGGTGGACACTCGGGTGAGATAAGGAGAATCTGAACACAGCTGCCAGAGCTCTTCCCTCGGTCCCCAGAGGGACCTCTTGGTCTCCAGAGGTGCCACAGGGTGGGCTTCAGCCCCGGCATGGTGCAGGGATGCTGGGGATGCTGTGCAGGCACAGGAGGGAGAATGAACTTCCCAGTCCCTCGCATGTATTACTGCCCAGCTTGTGCTCAAACTCCAGCATCTGGCCTAACGTGGTGTTTGGAGAAATTATTTGGCCCTTCCCAACCCAACTGTGGAGCTCCTTCTTGCTTTCCTGGAAACCTTGGGCACATCCTAGCTTCTGGGCTCAGCTCTCCTTTGGGAAACTGCTCACGCTGGCACCATGACAGCTCCTCTGTCCCAAAGCCACCCTACGCCTCTGGCTTGCAGGACTCTGTGCTGGCTCCCTGTCCATGGGCCAGGACCACTTTGCACATCTTCACTGGGTGTCAGCCCTTTTCTCCAGCCCATCTTTCATCCTGGTGTGGGGAGCCATCCACTTGGTCCTCCAAAAATCTCCAAGCTTGGTGCTCGTTGCTCTGCCTCCCCTGCTTGGTCCCCTCCATTCTGTTCCCATCTTCCTCCGTCTCTCCTCTTGATGGCTTTCGTTCAGAGCAGCCGGTGTTTTTCCTTCACTCTCCTTGGCATCACCCAACACCCAGGAACAGAAATTGCTCCTGGCTGCCACCTTCCCTCCCTCTCGGCCCCGGCAGAGCCTTTGCTCTCACAGCCATCTCTACTACACCACTCCCTTTTTTAGCTCCTTCTCCTGTGTGTTGCATCAGGAAACCTTCCCTCGCCGCATCCCAAACGGATCTCTCCATTAACCCCTTCTACCTTGCTTCCCTCCATTTATCATCGGTAAATTTATCATCAGCCCTCGCGGTCACCCTACACCCCCAAACCCACGTTTCAGGCAGTTATGGGGCAGATTCACACGGCGTGGGTGCACGGAGAGGGGCTGGTACATGGGCAGGCATGGGACCCTGCCAGCAGAGATGGGCATGCTTGCCCCAGCATACACGTGTTCCTGCCTGCACACGCCAACACCTACATGTTCCTGCCCACGTTCCCGCTGCCAGATCTCGAGGGGAGCTCTTGTTCTCCCCCAGGGCATGGGCGTTATCTGCGCAACACGGCTGCAGGCTGGGATTTGGGCTGTTCGGTCTTACAGTCACTAGATGAAAAAGGAGCTGTGTCCATCTTCTCGTTTCTTCAAGAGCCATGCCCTGGAGTAAGGCTGTATGTGTTGGCCAGATCCTTGGTAAAGCCCTGGAATAAGCTGTAGGCACTGAAGAGGATTCATCTAAGCAGCACACAAAGAAAAATAGCAAAAAATAAAGTTCACGGGTGCACAAGGAAAACAGAGCTTCCACCCACAGAGCAGCTGTGTGGGGCTCCGGGGACAGGCAGGCAACGTGGGAGATGTTTCAGAGCTTGCTCTCAAGATGATGCATTTGCAACCGCTTCCCTTCTGCAACCAGTGGAGGTAAACTGAGCCTCCTGCCCAGCAGACACATGTTTTAATCCGTGTACCTTTGGGCACAGGTGCATGTCCTGAGCTGCTTTAAGGCTGGCAAGCCACCGTGGCAGAATGATTCAAAAATGAGATGTGCCTTCATGGCAGAGGAAGAAGAGGGATCTCTTCCATCCCTCGGTATCCTGACACAGGCGAGCAACTGCCCCTCCATGAATGAACCCAGCTGAAGGGGGCTGCTTGGCGTTCTCACTGCAAATTCCCACCCGCTAAAAATGGGTGGTGGGGGCTGTGGGGAGAGCACATGGGATTCAGAGTGTCCTTTGGATCAGGCTGGCCTCAGCTGCCGCACTGGAAGCTGAACCGTTTCCAAGAAGGATACGGCAAGAACAGCGAGTCCTGCCCAAGTGACGGTCCAAAGCGTTGGCACTTCGTCCTGATTCAACCTCGCCCCAGATTCCTGCCCCTGGCGTGCATCCAGGTTTCTTTCTCCTTGACCCAACTCCATCAAAAGAAGCGCGGTTATGAGTCTCCGCTCTGAGTTTCTAGTCTACAAATAGAAGCAAAGCAGCCCCCGCTCCAGAGCTGAACATTTCCACTAAACCCTATTTTGATGCCTGTCCCGGCGAAAGAAATCTTCGGAGACCATGCCCCTTGTATGAGATGTTAAATATTTCGGCCTCCAGCAATACAAGACACCGATATGATATTAAACTATT
>NW_009259235.1:480304-505361 GCF_000687185.1 Egretta garzetta
GGGGCGGGGTGCCTGGGGGGGCGGAAGCCCTGCCTGTGCCACCCCACACGGAGAAGCTGTGCCACGGGAGCTGCTAAAAGAGCATTTCATTTCCAAACAGGGCCCTGGGGACCTCTTGTGTGAGGGCGAGCGAGCGAGCTGGGGGAGCGCAGAACAAGGAGACGCGACCCCAGGCTAAAAGCAAGCTGGACCCCAGGCTTGTTGGACCTTACTGCTCTACACCAGGGTTTGGGCTGGCCTGTGCCCATGAATCAGCGCATCTCTCCTACGCCACCACCAATGGGGAAACAGCGATTTGGGATTTTTTCGCCTCCCTCTTTCTCCCGTTTCCCTCCCCTAACGCCTTTTCCGCATCATAAGCAAAGTCCTAATAAAGCTCCCATCCCCACTGCCAGCCCTGCACCATGCTCCCAGCAGAAAAGAGATGCAAAGCCACGCTTGGAATCTGATTCCCCGGCTTTAAACGCTGCTCTGCCAGCAAAGTGCGACTTGAAAGCTCCCCTGTCACAGTTACAAAGCTCCGAACAGCCCTTCCTCGGATAATCACGCTTATCTCCAGATTAAGAAAGAGAGACCTGCAGCTGAGGCTGGTCACATGGGCTGGGATGTGGGCAAATCTCTTTTAAACAATCCCCATATAGCTGTGACCTCCACCGCAGCCCAAATACACCGTCCCTTGGTCCCACTCGAAAACCAGCTCTGGAGACATGACGGAGCATGCGAGAGGAGACCGCGCTGGAGAGAGCGGGGGCAGGAGGGAAACCAGGGGGAGGAGTGAGAAAGCAATGGAGAAGAGGAGGATGAGAAAGACGGAAGAAGAAATAAGTAAAGGGAGGACGTGGGAGAGGAATAGGATGTGGTGAAGAGGGAGGAAGAGTGGGTGGATGGAGGGGGAGGATGATGAAGGACAGGGAGGTCTCTGCTACTCTTCCTGCTGGGGATTAGTTGTCCCTGCACTGTCCCCAGGTTAACTCTTCCCGTTCTGTCCCCGGCTGGCAGCCTAGCCCGATTACGTGACTCCAGCTGTGCCAAGCAGCCTTGGCAGGGCGAGCACATTACCTACTTTGCTGCCACGGATTCATTAAGAGGCTTTGCTTGTGTGGGAATAGTCATCCCAACGGGGAAAGAAAAAAAAAACCCTTCTGCAGATCAACCTGGCGAGGAGCTCTGACAAAGCGGTTTCCATGGCCCTGCCTGGGGCTTGGGAGCAGAAGAAAGGAGAGGCAGGGATGTGAAAAAAAAAGAGGGTGGGGGGGCGGGAGATCAGCGGGAAGGGGTCCCCAGCAAGGCCTCTGCTTGGGGACAAGGCACCAGCCAGGGAGGGAATTGCCAGCCCTTTGGCAGGATGCTGGTCCCTGGTCCTTCTTTGTGATTAGAGGCCACCTTGCATCTGGGTCAGGCGTGGATTCAACCCGTGAGCAAACTAAAGGTCTGAGCAACCACGGAGTGATTTCTTCCAGCAGCAGGTTCCCCTCTTATGTCCACATGGGATTAACACAATCACTTTGCAATGGAGGAGTCCGAACGGCTCCGAAATGGTCACAGATGCAGAGCACTGGAGCTGAACCTCTCTGAGGATGCCCATGATCTGCTGGCACTGACTCGGGGTTTCCAGATGCGGGGCTCAGCCAGCGGCTGCAGCTTGCCGGGAGGGACCGCAGTGCTGCCTCCCTGGCTGCTCATTATTCACCCTGCGCAATTAGGCACCGTTGATAAGTCACATGAAATTGCCTTTGTTCTCCAACTGGATGACCTGCGTTTCATGGGAGTCCCTTTTTCCTGCACATTACTCATGAGTTGCCCACTGCAACTACTGCTGGAACAGCAGCGAGGATTTTGGGGCACTGGCTGGTCACGAGTGCTCCCTCGCAGCAGGTCAATGGGGAGGTGCATCCTCACCCTGCCCGTGTCCCTGGACTTCTCTGAGCCCAAAGGAGAGCTGCTCCTCCCACAGCCCGCCCTGCCTTGCTGTGGACATGTCAACTCTCCTCCAGGCAAGTGGCTTTGCCGCTCCTGGCTACTCTACCATGTCTTTGTGTCACCTCCCAGCTCCCCTCCCAGCAGCAAAGCCCAGTGCAGCTGCAGAGCCATTGGGAGAAGAGGTGTCAGCTCTTGCTCAACCCAAACCCAGCTGATGCTAATGGCCACCTTGCCTTGTTCATCATGACCTTCCCTTTCCTACCCGGCCGGCCCACTGGAAGGAGTCTACCCCATGCTCTCCTGCTCCAACCAAGCCATCTCGCACCCAGGGTCCCTGCAGGACCAGCCCTGCACCACGGCATGCCCGCTCCTGCTTTACACCCCTTCACCACCAACACCAGGACTCAAGTGTGGAAGAGAATGCAAAACGGATGGGAACCAGCATGAAGCTGGGTGCCACCAAACTCCACAGCGGACAAGCTGTGCTGCAGCAAAACTTCCCCAAATGACCTCTGCTTCAGAGCAGCCTTGCACCATGTAATTCCCTGCTCTTTTGGCATCCAGCAGCTGCTCAGAAGCAAATGGAAGCAGACAGAGAAAAGGCATATTGGCCCATTCTAGAGCTTCTTCCCAGTCTGCTCTAGAAATGTATGCGGGCTCTTAAGTCTTGTTGATTTAAGGGAAAGGATGCAAAATTAATTTAGATGGGAAATTAATTAGATGTGAACTGGTGTTTACATCCCCACATGTACAATGAATTCTTGTGTGAACCTACAGAATGCAGATGGATGGGTGGATGGATGGATGGATAACAGCACTCTAGGAATGACATTATGGGTCGGTCCATACGCTGGGGGATGTAGAAAGACTTTTCTCTGCATTGGTAATTAATAACTCTATCCTGAGCAAATGTTGATAAGTCCCTTATAGCGCACGTTATCTCTGTCTCCCCAACTCCCGTTCTGCATTTCCATTTGCCTGTTTCCCCTGCTCCACCCCTGGCACCCACACGCTTCACTTCCCTCCCATATTTTGTAACTGGCAGCAGATTTGACTCCCTTTCTGGAGAAGCAGGCAGAGGTTTTGTTGCTGGGGCTTTGTGTGAGCAATTGCATGTGTATGTGTATATACAAAAAAGGATACAAATCCATTGGAAATAAACACGTTTTAAGGGACTTGAGAGAGAGACACAGGGCAGAGGAGAAGAAAGAGCCTACAGACCCTCAGCCAGACAATCAGCAGAGATGAAGAGAAAGACCCAGTGAACCAAAAAAAGCCTCCGTTCTCTTTTAAACTCTCCACGATTTGCAACGAAAGCAGCAGATCCCATCGCTGGGAAGCCTGGCTCCGCCGATGCACCAGAAGTCACAGCAACCCTCACCCCTTCTTCTCCCAGCTCCGCACAGCTCAATTACCCCAGGCTGCCAGGCTGCACTGAGCACACCCCTGCCGCCCCGCATCTCCCCCGCCGCTGAGACGGCTTTCGCCAATGGAAGGAGTACAAATATATTCATTGGCACCTTATCAGACATGCATGCAAAACTAATTAACATGGGGAGACATGCAAGCTGCCACCCAGCCACAAATACACACCCACGAGCATGCACACACACACGCACGCATGCACAAGGCAACCCTTGTCTAGGGGGGACATTCAAAAGGCTTTGTCACTAATTTAGGCATCTGTCTCAGTCTGGTCTGGTCCTCCTGGCTAGGCTGGAGTTGTGGTTTTTTTCCCACTCTGTTTGACAATGCTGGGAACATGCCCGGAGACCCCTCATTCAAATCACCCCTTGACAATGGTCTCATTGTGTGAGCATATAGAAAAGGGAAAGGATGGGGGAGAAGATGTGGAAGGGGGGTAAGGAACTAAAATGTGAACCCAAGGAAGTGTTTACTAACACAAGCCTCGCAGCTGCCCTGTCTATCCTCCACCCCCTTCTTCCGCCCCCAGCTGCTCCAATGGCCCAGCTTGTCCCTAGTGCGAGGCGGGCAGCGGGACAGTGGGACAGGGGGACAGCGGGACAGCGGAGCGGGAACAGGGCTGCAGAGCCGTGCAGGGAGAGATGGCAGACTGGAGGGATGACACCTCAGGGCATTTGAGTCCTCAGCAACAGGGGGGCAGGTATGGGTTTGGGAAGAGAAAATGGAGCCAGAGATGCCTTGGAGAGGATTAGTGACTTAACATGTCCTGGGAAGGACATCTTCATGGAGGAGCAAGGGATTTATTGGTACAACCACTCCCGAGGCCTTCCAGGCAGGGACAAAAAGTGTTTAAACCTGGCGTCACGGATTAGAGCAAGCGAGCGGACTCGCTGCGTGGTTTGGACTGCTCTCTTTGGTGCCGCTGCCGGACACGCTATGGTGCGAGAAAAAAGGGAGGGAGCAGCAGGGTGTCGGGGCTGGGGGCTCAGGGAACAGACCAGACTCCCTTCAGAACCCAACGGTCTGCCTATTGCTAGTTATTAAATATCAGGAGAAAAAAAAAAATAGGAAAAACCACTCCCAGTGCCCTGACCACCCCCCAGCCACGCCTGGGGAAGGAAATAGCGACGGTGCAGATGGGGGGAGTTAGCCCCCAGCCCCATCGCGCTTGGCTGGCCTCGGCAGACACCGTTCAGCTGGAAATGCCGACAAGTCGGCAGAGCAAAGGGAACAGGAGCTGGGGAGGGGGAGAAGATGATGACAACGTTTTCCATATATGCAAATGCATCCGCACAAGATACCCAGAGGGAGACAAAACAAAGAGACCTCAAAGAGGCTGGCTCCGAGACCCACACAAAGCCAGACACCTCCGTACACCTATGGTGCTTGCACGTGAAGACCTGCGCAACACAAGATGCCATGCTGCCCAGAGGTTCCCCCCATCTGAGCAGATACCAGCCCAAAGAAAGCCTCGCTGAGGAGCCTGGCAAAAGCTGCAAACACAAATGCCACAATCCCACGTCCTCCTACACAAACAGATGCACCTTAGGAGTAAGAAATTATTCCTGTCCATCAGCTTAGTCAGAGAAGAGAAAAGCTGTGATGCAAACCCAAAAGAGCCCTGCCTCGGTGTGGCAGAGGTAGCCCGGCTCCCCTGACATTGCTCCTGCAGCCAGATCCACCACCTGGACCTTTGTTTGCTTTTGGTAAGAGGAAAGCTAAGAGATTTCTGGACATCGCTATGAACACGGCAGGGCAAAACACACAGAAACCCACGAACATGCATGATGGCAAAACATTTCCTTCCCACAACCACTAAAACAAAACCAAAGTCACTTGTGCAAACATTTCTGCTTAAAAAAGGGAAGCTACTGCCAAGTAAGCAAATCTGTGCTTTTTATCCAAACAAGTGGTTGTGAGCAGTTTTATTGCCACATTCCTCTGCCCCAATACACAGGGATAAGCGCTTGACATACAGTGACACGTAGGGACTCGGGGACAGAGCTGTGGTTTTAATAGGGCAATGCAGACACTGAATGAAATAAAACCCTACAGAGATCAGCTTGCCAGGGCTCAAGGCTGAGAAAAGCTATTTGACGGTAAAGAGAAACAAGGACACTCATGATCCTGCTCTCATTTCCATGCTGTAAATTTGGGCAGCTTTTACTGAACACAATTAAATCCTCACTTAGGATTTAACCCGGTGAAGCTGAGGGCAGACCTCAGCACAAGAACCACCTCTGGGCTCTTCCCCTTGACTTGCTCTGTGGAGGTCAGCAGGAGTTGAGAAAAAGTTGAGTGGCAAAGCAGGGGGATTCATAGCTCCCAGCCAATGCGGCCATTTCAGAGCCCCCTCCAGCTTCATCTCGGCTGTTCTTTCCTTCACTGGTCATTTGCTGCTTTGCTCACGAAGCCTTGGTGGCAGGGGAGTCAGTACCAGCCTTGTAAGCACACAGACTCAAGGGTATTTGGGCATCTCCTTCCCTTTACCTCTAATGGGAGCTGAAGACCTCAGCAATCCTTCAACACATCTATTCCCTGACTGTGGGGGCTGATCCTTCCTTTCCGATACCCCAAGGATCCCAGTGTGGATTCCACACAAGACCCTTGCAAGAAAAGACGCAAGACCCTCTGCTACTAACACCTATTTGACTATTCTTTATATTTTACCTTATTCTAAGGCAGTGCATTTCAAAGGCTCTTTTGCTCACCAGCACAGTTTAACACGCTTTCATAAGCAACAAGCGATAAAACTCCTCACCTACTTGCACCACATAGGTAAGGTCACCTCTGGGCTGTGACCTTAAATCTATACATGCTTTTCCCCTCAGATGCTGAGAGGTGTAAATCTCAACATCTCATTAAACAGCTCTGCAGATCACTCAGAACAGATTGCCTCACAACGTAACTTTTCGGCTGGTCACTACCCACGAGCGGATGATTTTACATGACATTTATTCATGCAAATTGCAGAGGCTGTAGTCTGGTTACCCAGCAAGAGCGTAAAAAATTACAGTTTAGATGCATAAATGCTGGCACCATCATAGAAGGCATGATGAGACTGGAAACACATCCCTGGGTTTCAAATGCAGCGCGACAAAACTTAGAGCGAGTCCTCGTCAGATGGGGGTTTATCAGGACCAACAGCCCCCCCCGAAATGACCCAGGGGAGGCAGGGAAGGGCACATGCAAGGCTGCAGGGGCTACAGAGAAATGAACTTCTCCCGCTGCATGTGCAGGAACCTGCCATGGGGAGAGCACACGCGACATTTTACGTCACTCACAAAGCCTACTCTGTCCAATAAAGTGGGGAAGTAAAACAAAGCATGAAATCCAGGCATAAATTAGCATCCCTCTAGTCTAGCTTTATTTGTGCTGCTGCTGCTGTGGATTAGCATCTATCTGGCTGACAGGCTGATAGGCAGACAGAAACAGGGAGAAATAAAAAAAAAAAAATAATCAGTGGGTGTCTTTTTTTTTCCCTATGGTTCCTGGGATGTCTGCCGTCAAAGCGCAGACAGTGTTCATCCCTTTAGGACCAGAATTTTTCCATCTTCCTGGGAGAGCAATAGGCTCTGCAGGAAAGCAAATCCCCCTGAGACATTTGTGCCTGCACCCTGTGAAGCTGGCACCCGTCGTCTGACTGCAAGCACAGTGCAAACCCATCACATCCACAGCCGGCATCCCTCCGGCACCCTCGGCATCACTCCAGCAGTGTTTCCAGAGAGCCACAGACCCCCAGGAGCAGTTACAGTGTGGGACTGGGAGACCCTGGGGATGGCACCTCGCCACAGGCATGCATGGGGAGCAGACGCCCCAGGATTAGCTCTGGATCATGTTCACCAGTGCTCGGGGCAGCTGCTTCCTTCACTGCTTGCAGCCACGACTGGGTTTGGTACCTGATCCTGGATGACATGACCAGGATCTCATGCCGGCATCTCTTCTCAGTTCATGTCAGAAATGTGTCACTGCCAGCTCCTCGGGCAGGGGGACCTGCAGAGAGCGTCCGTCGGGCTGTCACGCAGTCTCCTGCTCCTCAGGGCTGCTCGGCAAAATGAGTGGTCATCACCCGAGACGTCTCTTCTCCCCAGGCTCAGTGGCCTCGCGCCCACCCGCCTTTTCCCAGCACAGCTACAAAGGGACAACGCTGAAGAGATGCCAGTCCTGATGGCCACCGCCCCAATCCTTCTCAAACCAGACAGCCCTGCCAAAGGATGTGTTGCTGCCCTAGCAACTTCAGGCAGCAGAGGGGAGCCGGGACGCTCAGGGAGGACGGTATCGACGTGGCAGTCTTGCCCAAACTGGGGGAACAACAGCAACCTTGACTGTGTTCAAAACAAACCGCAAAACCCATTTCCACCCTCACTGAGCCATTCACAGCTTGGCTGGGTTCTCAAGTCACAGGAGATCTGTAGTCCCTGCCTGTCACTTAAGGAACCAAACAGAGAGCTCAGTTTTTAGGCTATGGAAAGAAAATTTTCAGCCGTTTTCAAAGGTGGCCTAGAAAACAGACCAATTCTGCACAGCCATAAAGCGAGTCCCTCAGGAGCACAGAGTGCAGTTCGAACACCCAGTGTCCCTCTGCCCATCAGTATAACACTTAGTGAGTGGGTCTGATCAGAGGACACGGGTGTGACAATTCCCCAGGATGCAGTGAATCCCTCCTTGGCAGAGCCCACGCAGCTCCCAGCTCCACAGCCAAGCGTGCCGGCCCCATTGAGCACTGCTGCCAGCAATCCCAGGCTGACCCTGGTGGCTGGGTTTTGCCTTTGTGGCGGGGAGCAGGCAAAGCCTTGCATGCAGCAGGCACAGGTGGCCGTCTCTGCGTGTCCTGTGCCCAAACGGGTCAGCACAGGCAGCTCTTCCCCAAAGGAGGCACAAAGGCACTCTGCAGGGCTTGCAAGACGGCCGCTGCTGGGAACAGCTCAAGCAGAGGGGATGTATCCCTGTTCCTCCAGCCATGCCTCCCCCAGTGTGCGTGGCCCACAGCTAGAACAAGGTACATCGTCACCACCCTCATCCCACTGCACATAGAAAGACAGTCCTCTCCACACCCATGCACCCACAGAGGCATCTGTGGAAACATCCCATGGTATCAGCAGGGTGGCTTTCCCTAGGGGCTAGGAAGGAAGGGAAGAAGGACGAAGACAGTGCAGAAACCTGAGCCTTTGTTTCCCAGCACTCAGCCACATTGCACATTGTCAATTAGGTACTGGAGACCAGCCACATCCTACCATATCCTCAAGCTCTTGCAGCAATAGCAGGCACTCCTTTAACCTCTGGCTTTTGGGGATGGAAGGAGGCAGAAGTCAGTCAGAGCCTGCAGAAACGCAGTGAGCTGCAGGAAAGATCTCCCCTTTTACAAGGGAACAGTCCCCTAATGGGCTCCCCAGCCAGCACTTATCTATGTGAAACATTTGCTTCTTCCCCAAGCTCTTGGCTTGCTCTGCCACATCACCCATCCACCTGATCGCAAGCAAAATGAGTCTGATGGGTCCCAGCCTAGCACCCACTCATGAGCCCTCCATACTTCTGCTCTGCTCCTCAGTGCCACGCCATCGGGAAGCCCAGCCTGGGGACGGTGCAGGACCACAACTGCTTTAAATGCTTGTACAAGTCCAGACTCGTATGTTCAGTTTGCCCTTCATTTTGGAGACCTCCAGTAGGCTTCTGCATAAGGTACACTACAACTTACACTGGTTGCAGCACATTCAGGCAAGTGGCCACTGGGGCCAGGGCAATGCCTATGAAATGTATCACAAATGGATCGAAGGAGCACATTGCCCTGAGACGCTGGTCCGAGTGGCAGCTTGGGACATGTCTGCAGCAGCCTGGGGAGATCCTGCACGGTCCCATGAGGACACCACAGAGACAGCGTCTCCTCCTCTGGCTCTTAAGCAGTCTCCCACAGCGCTGCACATAGCATGTGGCCTCTCAGTTAAAGCAAAGACCAAATAAATTTTAAAAGACATTTTTTTCCCCGAGCCCTGGCAATGGGGAAGTCAAATGCTGTTTTGTAAGCTGTCCCTAGAGCAAGACAGCCCCGTGCTTGTCCACAGACACAGCCAGCCTGCGTCTGTACAGCCTTGTCCCCACTGCCTCCACAAGCATGTACCCAGATGTGCTTCCCTCACTTGGTCTCTTACAGAATAAGGTGCCAGGGACCAACATCACCAATTATTACCTTCCAGAGGCTGAAGCACATACCACAGACCTTTTCTTCCAAGTTTCTCTGTGCCCAGGGGCATATGACAGTGGCTGGGACCACTCCTGAGAGTCATCAGTATGTCTAGTGGCTTAAACGGGACCCAAGCCAGCCACCATCCAACCCAGTGTAATCCATGATACCTTGAGTTGTCAGGCTCTCTTTCACTCCCTGTTCAGTGTTATGCAGCATCCTACACTGTCAGCCAAGAGCTTTGAATACCAGGATTCTGGATCCCCAAAATTGCTAAGCCTGACTCAAAAAACCCAAGTATTTGGAGGGATTTTTTTCAGACCAGTAATGCCTAAACCCTATGAGATCTTTGACTTGTTTCCAGAGTTCTCCCTGCAGTGATGATGTCCCTAAATAAATTCCTTGTTAGCATCATTTTATTACTTTCAAGTGAGAACCGAGACTTTCAAACAGCCCTTGATTACAATTGCTGGGGGTTTGCAACAGACACCCCAAATCCCAAGCTTTGCACTAAAACCCCTGTGAGTCATTCTGGTCCAGCCTTGCCAGCTGCTCTTCTACCAAAAGGTGCCTGCCCTTGAGAGCAGGATAGCAGAAGAAGGGAGGAAAGCTGGAAAACAGACATTTCTGGGGCTACGAGTTAAAATCAGGAGGAATAGCCCCAAAAGCTTCCCCTAGCCTTGGCCACCAGAAACAGCTATTCATGAGGCTCCCACCAAATTTGTCTGAGTGAGACCCGGAAGAAAAGACACATTGCTCCTGCCTTGCTAAATTTTCTGCCAAGCTTGTCAGCAAGGCATGCTCAGCCGTGGCCACCCAGTGTATGCAAACCTGGCCTGACACCTCCTTTGCACGGCTTTTTGGGCATCTCCCTCCGCTTCCCTCTGCCCTCCCTAAACCACAGAGCCAGCACCGCTGCTCACAAGGTGCATGCCGTGCCAGGGGCAGTGAAGGCGTGCTCTTTGCAGCCTCACGGCCCCAGGCCTTCTGCCAACACCATCCCAACATGGGGCACGCAGGCAAAAGAGCTGCCGGAGGAATCCACGCCAAGCGGCGCTGAGCACGACCTTTCTGCTTTACAATGGTAACCTGAATCCTAAATACTGGATTTCTAGGCATGCATTAAAGCCATGAGACAATGGAGACGGTGAGGCTGGGGCTGGCTGCAAGCCAGCTCCGCGCCGGCCCCACCAGCACCCGACGTTTCCCATTTCCTTCTTTTTTTCGCCCTGGCAAATAAACAAAGTTCCTCTAAGCCAGGAGGCAGGTGCATGCACAAGCTCACCCGTGACTTGGGGACTGCGCCTGACTTGCCCCCCACGGAAGGTGGATGCCCGAGAAGACCCGCAGAGGTGGCTGTCTTCCTCTCTCGCTCGCTCTCTCATACGAGCATTGCTTCTCCTTTAATTGGTTTCATTCATGGCGGCCCTTTGCTAAATGTAATTATGCCAGGCTCTCTCCATCTGTCTGCATTCAGGAAGAGCCATCGCTCTCAGTGTTTTTATTTTCAATCTTTATTTCTGCATTAAACCCCCCCTCTGCAGCTCACATGCACAATAATGTCCAGGACCTCCTGAGGCACCAAATGAAGAGCAGGATTTGTCCCTGGGTCTCTCCTGCCTGGAGGACATTTTTTCACGGGGAAAGCCCCATACCTCAGTTGCTCTCCATAACCACCTCCATCTCTCAACAATACCTGCACAAGCCAGTCCTTTTGCAGACACTCAAGAGCTATCTGGGAGCCCAGGTAAGAGGAGATAGCTTGATTTTGTCCACACCCACAGAGGCGGAGGTATCTCTGCCCTGTCTTCTCAAGCCCAGTACATAAAGGTAGTAAGCAGATGTCTGCTCAAGCTGACACGGACCGCTTTTCACATGAAGAGAGCATTCAATCCTACACAAACTAACGTGCTAATTTTCCTACCCAGGAATGCAGACGAGGCGAACATGGCTGAGCACAGGGATTAACAAACCTCAGTTCTGCAAGGGCAGCTCATAGATGCATGGCTGAGGCTGCAAAGCGCCCAAAGTGCCCAGAAGCGTTTTGTCCCTTGGGGTACATTACCCAAGGTCTTTACACCTTCCTCGGCCCCAGTAGGTAGATCTTGGGGGTAAATGCAATGCTAAAGGAGTTGTTGGTTTACTGAGAGACCAAAGCCAGCGACACAGACCCTGGGCAACCAAGCACCATCTGGTGACCGCCGGCTCCCGACACAATAGCCCACGTTGGCATGTTTATGATAGAGACCAGAGGCGGATTCCCATTATCCCCATCAGATCCTGTGATGTGGTTTCAGGAGAAGGACCACGAGAAGCAGATGGGATGGCAGAAGAGAAAAGAACGCAGCGAGACAGACAGACAGGAGAGATTTATATGAAGCTAAAGCGCATACCCATAAACATGGGATAAGTAAATAGCATGTAAGTATGAAATTAAATGCAGGGAATCCATGGCATCCAGTAATCAGTCAAATATCTCCTTCACCTCTTTTTCAGTTTATCATCGGCATTTTAAAATGAGACATTTATGCCAATAAGTAACCCAGTTGTATATAGTAACCCTGCAAATATTGGCTGGGATCTGAGAGATTCGTCCCGACAGACAATTCATTTTTACAGTTATTTTTGGACTCCCAGCTTTCGTGGAACACCGGCTCTCTGTGTTGGATTTTATGCCCCTGAAATGTATTCACAATGCATGGCATCTGTATTGTGCATTACACACTTAAATCATTGCTTTTCATTCATCGCTTATAAAAAAAAATATTGCAATATCCTGAAGCTCCAAATACTCAAATTCAAAATATTACTGCTGCGTTTTTGGAGTAATACTAGAAAATAACGTTGTGGTTTTAGATAAAGGAGGGAAAATTGATCACGAGGAACATGGATTCCCAAGATTTGGGAAGAAGGGGAGTTTGGATTTCACACTGCGATAAATGAAAAAAATAAAAATAAAAGCTGAAAAACCCACAAAGGTTTATTTTCTAAACAAGAACATAGAAACATTTTGTCACTTAAACAAAGGGAGGAGGGCGGGGGAGGCTCCGCATCCCTGGCTTGCTCTCTGCAATGGACAAATACTATCAGAAACAAAAAGCATGGCATAGTTAGCAGGAGCAGAGCTCAGTGCTTTAGATTTAATGATATGTATTTAAGTTCCTTTTAGGGGAAGCCTTCTGTAATCGTTGGGGGGGGGTGTGGTGAAATCATGGTTTTAAAGGCTTCTGTCATTGTTGCCTACGAACCGAAGAGAAAGGCACTTTCTTTGTCATCCGGGGGTTTATGGAAACACCTTAATGTGTCCTTTTCATAGGTGAAGCAAGGCACACAAAGCAGCCGCGTGCCAACGTGTCCCCCCCACCACCAGCAAAATAAATAAATGGAGGAACGCGGGGACGGCGGCCGTCGTAATCCCCCGTCAAAGCAGACGCGAGGATGGTCTGGCGGGGTAAATATCGCACGTCTCCTGCCAAACCCCGCGTGGGCTATTGTCCCGCCACCCCTTTTAGATGTCATTAAGGATTTTTCGCATACAACAAAACGAGCAGAGGGGACGAACGCGCTCACTCCTTCCCCACCAGTTGGAGAAGCCATGACGAGGCGGCTGGGAGGCGGCGCGGGGAAAACACAGGGCAAATTAGGAAGTATGTTAATTCAATTAATATCACAGAGGGGCTGGCGGGCGGGGGGGGGAGGTGTGCGCGCAGATTTTCCGCCCGAGGAGGGAGGTGGCAGAGAAAGAACTGGGGCATGCCAGCTCCCGTTATTGTTCTGCCTTCATCGGTAATTAGCAAGATAAGGAGGGGACGGCATGAGGGAGGCAGCGTGGCGAGGACGAGGCAGCGCTGCACCCCACCTCATGCCCATGCGGCCATCTTACAGGCGGCGCAAGGGGGGCTCTGGGAGTGAGGGAGTTGCCATGGTGGGCCAGAGAGGGCTCAAGGCCTGGCTAGCAGCCATCTTAGCCCGGGCCTCGCTCACAGTGCCAAGGCATCGGGTGCGCAGCGCTCCCACACCTTTTGCCCCAGCCCTTCTGACTGGACAATCACAATACACCTCTCCTTCACAAGGCAACACAAATTGCCCAGGGCCACAGAGGCAGCAGTGCCCTTGCCATGGCTCTCCCCTCTGATGCGAGCGGTGCCGGAGCCAAAGGCAAGGTTAGTCCGGCACGGGCAGATGCTTTCGGGGCACAGCGGCCTGCCTGAACATGCCCCAGTGAGTCCCATCAGCTGCTAGGCACCGGGCTGGCGTCCTGACTGGGGTCTGACCCTAGAAGATGTGGCCTGAACAGGTACAGCAATACAGGTTGGCAGTCTGAGAGCTATGAGGGAAAATGTCGCCTGGCCAGCCACCAGAGAGCAAATTATGGGCAAATTCTGCCTTTCTCCTGACCAAAACAAAATAAATCCCAAAGTAAAACTGCAGAGACACCAGTAAAGGAGATGTGAACTTCCTAAATCTTGATTTAACACACATTTAAAACAAGATCAGTTAGAAAAGGAAAAGACACGGTTACAAAGACAACGTTGACAAAGCTACACCCACATTTTGCGCTCCACAGGAGCTTTGCAGTGGAAACATCAGAGTTGTTCAATTTTCCAAACGAGCAATACCAAATACGAACTAAGGAGCCCTCAGCATTGGTCCCGGGCTGTCCTCAGGACAGTTACAGCAATTACTGACATTAAAGCAGTATTTGGGAAGCGTTTTACGTCTTTAGCTGCAACAGGGCTATTTCACACGGTGCGATAGGCACACGACGCATATTGAAAATTCGGCATCTGCTCCAGTACTCTGCAGAGAACCAGAGCACAAGGGTGATTGCAACTGCACGCAGACAGGGCTGTGTTATACATCTTGGTTAGACAGTGAAACATAAGGGATGGCAGGCTAGCTGCTCCGCTCCGGGGTTGTCTACACAGAAAACCACACCATTATAATGACAGCACTATAGGTCAACTGCTACTGCTCCTCGCCATGCTGGTGCGCATCTCCACTCTTAAACTGGCTTTCGCCAGTTTAGCTTAAACTGCTTCCAATGTGACACAACCGGTATACGGGAGAGTCCTGCCTTCTGCTAAAGTAAATATCCACGGAGGTTGTACGCGTGCAGCTCCTTGCTTTAAAATCCACCCCCCAACCGTACTTCTGCAGCTAGACCTGCCCTTCGGCTAACCTTTCTGTACTCCGCACACTTCTGGGCTGTTCACAGTGCCCGTGAAACACTATTACACCCTGCTTCCCTTGGGTGCTAATCCTGCTTGTCAACCCAAAGGCAGAAGCAGACGGTGGCTTGGCATTTTGATTACGTTGTGATCTGTTTGAACCTTCCAGACTCTTTTGATGTCTGTGCAAATTTGAAAGGGGGAGCCTTCATCCTCCACAATGCAACTCCGCTATCACACGGTGAAACATCTCGGGACTCCTACGTCCGTAGCCATCGCTAGATTTGAAGCGGGGAGGGGAGTTACGGCTCCTTCAGGAAGAGTCTGAATTTCAGACTAACCAGTTCTGGCCCTGAGCAGAGAACACCACGGGGACAGCGTGCTGCTCTTCAAACAAATGCATGCATAGGGGAGTGTGCGCATGCACAGAGACACCATATTTATACAAATAGATGCATTCATAGGAAAATGCAAATAGCATCCTCTTCCGTCCCAGGCTCCCTTAGAGCTCCTGACATCCCAAGGTTTCAGAGGAGTACAACCAAGCTTCAGATCAAACATTAGCCCTGCGGGGGTTCCCTCAGGGAAGCAGCCGTGCACTGGGGTCTTTTCCCCGCTTCCATGCAAGGTTTCCCGACCCGGCCTTCCTTGGGTGCTCTGTTCTGACACGCATACGACACACGCGCGCGCATGCAGAGCCTTGCTAAAAGGCGCTCTGGGAATTGAGCTCCGCTTCCTCCTTCTTCTAAATCAATTGTCATAAACCAGCTTTTGTTTTATTTTTAACAAAGCAACAGAAATAATCGCCATGCACAGCCCCTGCCGCTCCCACGTACCCATCCTTTGGCACAACAAGCTGCCCAGGGCCCCCCGAGGACATGGGCAAGGGAAGACAGCGGGGTAAGAATGACTGGGAGAGGCTGCTTTCTGGCACACAGAAATCCGCTCCTCCTCTCTTGAGCCCATTACTTCGCAGGCAGAGAGGCAGCGGGATGGGAAGGGAGCTGGATGGTGGGTAAGGCCCTCCAAACCTTTCCAACCCAGTCTCCAGCTGTCCCCTTCATCCCCATCCCGCTGAGGTGCCCACTTTCAACCTGCATTTTACCTTGCACTCTGCAAACCATGGTTTCTCTCGCTCTTTGGTACCAGCAGGAGGTGACCCCCACAGCACCACTGCAGCAATCGATGGGCTGACACGCAACTTGTGACAGACCGAGCTTTGCCTGCCTGTGGCGCACCCCTTTCTTCAGCCTAGCCAAGGACCCGTCCCTCCTCCTCATCCCATCCCACTCGTCTGGGTCTAGGACTGAGACATACAGAGACATTTCTTGATGAAACCTATCAGTGAGTGAGTGGCAGCTGAGCAGGTACCGAGCAAGACGCGGGGCCAGACAGCAGCCAGGGGGGAAGGCAGCGGGTGGAGGGAACGTGCCTCGGGAGGAATACTCACAAAGGGCTGCTTTCATTAATAAAACATTCCCCCCTCGGTCGCCTTTTGATTTGGGTGTAAGAATTAACCCCATCTGCCCAACAGCACGCTACCTACCAAGTCATCTCTGCTGAGGAAGGCCGTCTGACGTGTCCGCTCAATTGCTACGCTTCCCCCTGCCCGCGCTCCTCGGCTCTCCAGACACCCTCCAAACGGCTCACCAGCCTCACTGGGTCTGCCCTATTGAAGAGATCCTCTTCCCACAACGTAGATTAGACCCAGTGAAAATAGGCTTAGTGAAAATACCATTTCACTATTAATGCCCCCCCCCCGCCTTCACACTCTCTCACACCCAGAAAGATTATAACAAATCCCGGTCACCTTTTGCCCCCGCTAACTACTGCTCCAGTCTTTGCACTGCACGCCTTCCACTGCGAGTAGAGAGCTGGGCATGGGGTAGCACTTATATATATACACGCACATATTTTACCGTCAGCATTGGAGATGTTCAGCTGCAGAACACAGATCTCCCTGCACAGCATCTTGCCTTGTCACGACACCCCAACCAGTCCCTCTCCACTGTGATTGCAACACCTGGTCCTTGGGCACCAGCAGAAAGTTGCAGCAAAACCTGCATTGGTTTGAGCACGATCTGCCCGTTCAAAATTGGTGGGGGGTTGCTTTTAGATCACTGAGACATTTCTGTTCTCTTTCTGTTTCAAGTAAAACTGAGATGCAGAGATGCCTTCGAACAGACAGCCCCTTCATTTTTCCAGAGGTGTGTTTTAATGAGTGACTTGCCTTCCAAAAAGGGGCCAGCGGAGGGGAAGGACGGCAGATTCTCCACACAAATTCAATAGCTGGTAGGTTGCCATGGGCTAAAGCATTTCTTTGCACACATGAAGGGAAGGGACTCCAGAGCACTAAGGGTTTTGCCTCCCATGAGTTATAGCTCTACCCTTCAAGAGCGGAATAAATGCTTTATCCCATTGCAGCCTGCGATGTATTCTACATAGATGGATTGATTTCCCCTATTGTTCTTAATAAATCCTGGCGCATGAAGAAACTCACTGCACAGCCATTTTTCCTGCCTTGTTCTACCTTGCAGAAGTAATAAGGGTCAGATGTGACTGCAGTGGGAAGCAAAGGCCGTACGCGAGGCGGTACTTCGCTGGATGCAGTGGGTGTGCTCGCAGGGGCTTGGTGGGTGCAGACGAGCAACATCCTTGTCTCGGTTTATTCTCCCTTCTCGTCTAAGCTGAGGAAAAGGGGAAGCACGGCTGGGTACCACGGCATTGGCATGGCTCTGAGGGGAGCAGCCGCTCTACAAGCTGAGCCTGCACCTCCGTACAGCCTCCCCGAGCACACCCTGCTCCCTGCCGTGCCCCGTCCATCAGACCTGCCCCTGCCCATGTCCCAGCTGAGAGGAGACCACACCGCCAGCCCGGCAGCTCCTCTGGTTTCTAAAACCCACCAAAAATGCCAAAATGCAGCCCTAAGGAGGGTGTTTGCTGGCCACAGCTTCGTTGGTGCCCAGCAAGGAGGCACTGCTGGGCTTTGGGAAGCAGGTGGCTTTGCGCGGACCTGCCTTGGCCACCTGCCTCCAGCTCCATCCAGGCTCCCTGGATTATCGCTGCTGGCCTTCTCTAGCAGCAGCTAACAACTGGCCCCGTTTCAAAAGCCTGGCCAGGAAATTTGGCTGTGGGAGGGAGGAAGGGAGGGAGGGATCAGGTAAAAGAGCTGGTCTCCTGTGCACAAGTTGGACTCAATCCTTCAGCAAGACTCCCAGGCACTCACCTCTCCTTGCCCAGGTGGAGACGTCCCAGCCCTTCCCAAGGCATCCCACTCTGCGAACTCGCAGTCACGTCTGATTAAGGAAAAGAGAATTTGTCTCAATTAGAATGAAGGTCCCATATGCATGGACGGATGTCAAGTAATTACCAAGTGTCACTCACGGCTGGAAAAGAGACCTTAAATTTGGGACCGTGCAAACTTGCACACACAATTGCGAGTGAGTTACGGACCTTGGCATGCTTCAGAGCATACCTTGTGCGGATGCTTTCAAGCCCGTCCCCTCGGCTGAAATACACCCAGCCATGTAAAATACAGCCAGACACAACCCCGTTCTCTAATAAGGAAATAAAGCCGAGAGGACCTGCGTTGCTAGAGCCCAGAGAGCAACACTGTCTCTTTAATTTTCTCCCTGGCTATCTCATCCTTTGCACAAACTCTTTCCTCCCCGTGGCTTCTTCCAGCCTGGTGGGCAAAGTGGGAAAACATCATTAGGGAGGAAAAATAATTTAGTTTGTTAATCAGTATCCAGTGGTGGGAAACAAGAAAGACAGAGAGCAGGGCTGGCGGTTAGGGCTTAGGAAGGGCCAGCACAAAGCCCACCATTCATGACATCTGGGGCTGGGATTCTCATTGAATTAAACAGACACAAAGAGCAGAGGCATTTCATGCTCTCTTCACAAGAATTATCATATCTCCCTGGCACTAGGAAACCTTCAGCACGGGAGAGGGGGAGAGAGAGAGAGAGAGAGGGGAAAGCGGGCAGGCTGGGTAGAAATATGGGGCAGGGTAGAGGAGGCTTTGTTCCAGGGTTGGATTTATGGATGGGATGCGGCGCGTTGCTTTGCGGGGAGAGACAGGGCCCTGGCGCGCTGGGTCTAATAAGAATCAGCAAATGTGAAACAGGGGGCCCCTGTGTACCATGAAGCAGGGAAACCCGCGTTTGACAAGCCAACAGAATAACCGCTCGCGTCTCAAGGCTGTGGAAGGATGCTGACGTTCGTACGAGATGTGTCGTCTTGTGTGTGTGTCAGCGAGGAGGGGGGAGAAGGGGAGCGGCGAGGAGTATAAACAAGAGACCAGGCAGCATCGTTCAGTCATGAAAATTAATTAGCTAATGTGCAAACCATGGCTGCCTCTTCCCACTGCCCTGCAAGCATTTCCCATAAAGCTACGGTGTGTGCGGAGCCTGTGACTGGGAATGACAGGGGCAGATTAGGCAGCTCCTTGGGACACAAGCCTGGCAGCAAGAAACCCACAGCCCGTGCAAAAAGCGTGAGAAGGGGACAATTAGGGTCCTTGGGGAAGGGGCAGAGCCCAGGGGCCAGGAGAAAGAGGAACAGGACAGACTGAGCACCAAGCTGAGACCGGGCATCACGTTGCTGCAGCAGCAGAAATTGGGGTGGATCTGAAAAACCAGCCATTAATGGGGTCTGGTGTATAGCAAAATCATTTAGGGTTTAGACTGCAAGGTCTCTGGGGCAGGACCTGTCATCTCCTGCAGGCTCACACCATGGAGGCCTGTCCTACTTGGTCTCTGGGCATCACCAGAGGATCCGCTTTAAATACTAATTGCTCCATGACCAAGACCTGTGAGCTGCTGGGAGCCTCCCTACAGCACTACCTGCGGGAAGAGGGGACAGATCTCTGACCTCATGTCCCCCGGGGTAATTTGACCCCGTGCACTGGTGCCACAAGCGACTATTGCTACCCGCTGATGAAGACGAGAAACTCCTGGCCGACTTCATGTGCCCCATCCCCAAGCTTTCAGATCCTCCTACAATATCGTGCTTATTCTTTGCTGGGAGCAACCACAGGAGAATGCGGGTGCAGGCGGCAATTACCCAGGGGAAAAGGGCGCAAAAAGGGAATGAGGAGATGCAGAAAGCGATTGGTAGGGAAAAAATAAGGAGAGAAGCCTCTTCGACATGGGATGTGCGCAGAGAACAAGGAACGTGCTGGAAACAAAGGGATGCAAAGAGAGAGGAGAGGCTGGGATGGGCATCTCGGCAGACATGTAGGTAAAAGTTGAAAAGGAAGCACTAATTAGCACCCAGACCATCACTTTCCATTAATAGCTTGTCACCGTTTCCTTGATGTTGCTGAGAGCAGGAAAGTTGGTATGTGTGATGCTTACCTGTCTCTATCTCATTAACAGAAGTCAGGGTGAGAACAGACGTTTATTGCCTGCATCCAGATAGACAGGCCCTTTGCTGAACTGAGATGCAGGAGAAAGGGGGAAAGTTATGAAAAAGATGCTTGTGAAACACAAGCCCGTACCCAAACGGATGGAAACCCAAACGTAGGACACTTAGATACCTGTGCCGACGCAGGAACAGCCCCAGGCAGGTATCAGGCTCCAGGAGTCCACAAGGCAAAAACGCTAGGTCAAATAATTATAACCCAGGGCAAATATACTGTTGGCCGGGGGAAAATGCTCTGGTATCAGCACAAGGTATGTGCAAGGCTCCATGACTGCATTACACCTAGGAAAGTAAAACGAGGGACTGCTTACTTCCCCAGACAAATTTGCTCAACCAGAGTCCACTCAGCTAGAAAACAGCCAGCCAAATGTCTTATCGCAAGCCAGAATGGAGAAACCCCCACAGTAAACAAAGAAAAAAGAAAACAACAAAAAAAAGCGCCATTTCAAGCAAAGATTAATCTGCATTGCATGTAATCACCTCTGAAGTAATTCTTCCAGCAGTTAAAAAAAGAGATTAGATCTCCTACGTAATACACAAAGGCCTCTCCTTCCCCTCCAACATGTGCAACGGCTCCTGTTAGCGACACTGGAAAGAGGGAGTGTGCAAGGCAAGGCAAGGACGCCAAGCGGCAAGGATCTGCGAGCGGGTAGCACACACGTCTGCTGGTGCGATGACGGGAGTGTGCGTGCGCGTGCACGTTCCTAGGGACACCCGCGCTTTCACAAGCCCACAAATTCACTGCGCAAGCCGCAGGTTCCTCAAGAGCAGGAGCCCAAACCTCCTTAGGAGTGAAGGAGGCAAAAGCAAAGGCAAAGAAACATCAAGGCTGGGGCTGGAGGAACAAAGGCTTCCCCCTCTCAGCTTGGAGGCATCTTCTTGGCCATTTAGCTCAGATCAAGTGTAGGATCTGTTGACTCCCCTATCTATTCAAATGAGCGCTTTCAATAGTCTGCTAGGTCTTCTCTGCTCTACGGCTTCTCCACCCCTGTATTTGCGGTCCCCGACCAATGCAGTTAATGCCACATGCAGAAATACAGCCCTGAAGAGCCCTCGTTTAGATTGCGTGGTCAAGCACTTCAAAGTTAGGAAGTGTCCAATTTATGGCTGTCCGTGCAACCTCAATTCCACCTCTCTGTGCAGCCCCCCTGGCCAGGGAAAGAGGGAGCGAGCTAAAAATAGGCTGTGACCGTGTCGTTACAGCCTCGTAAGGGCACGGGCAGGGAGAGGCTGAATTAACGTCTCATGGTCAAACTGAAATCGGGTACCCCCCGACTTGCCAGCGCTTGCTTTGGTGCCTTCAACCATGTACATTTTTAATATACAGAAATCACATGCATTCTAAACATACAGAAAAATGCATTATTTATAGCTAATAAATAATAGATTGTTTATATAAGCAAAAAGAAAAACAATTGTAGGCAAGTGTAACGAATTCCCCTCCCTCCACCCCGCACCCATCCCTGCCTTCGTCCTGCGTGGGCAGAGAGATTTCAAGCCCCGAGCCTCGGCACAGATTTCTGCCACTATGAAATACAGGACTAATGTTATCTGGCAGCGGCAGAAGGCTGCTCTCCCGGGGCCGGCGGGGAAGGGGGACCGCTGGGGCTGGCAGTGCCCAGGCCAACGCACCCACACCCCCCTACACTTTTTCCTCCTGGAGCCAGGACCCGGAGGAGTTTTCTCCCAGGAGATGGAGCCATGCTGGAAGAATATGAGCTAGAGGTGGAAGGGGGTCGTGGAGTTGGCCGTAACTGTCCTCCCACCTGCCCAGCTGGTCCTGAGCTCTGCAATACAGTGGTGGGAGTCCAGGGCTTCACCCTGCTCGTGGTCTGTTACTATTATTCCAGGGAAACAATAAATTTTAATTTTTTTTTCCCCCCAAGAGGCAACCGAAGGGAAATCATGATTCTGAACAATTCATAATTCAGCTAAACCTGAAAGGAATTTAAGGGACAAAGAATAGGCATTTCTCAAGCCAAAGAGCTTCCCCCGGCCGAATTTCAAGGGCCCACAGCAAACAATGGGAGTGTCAGAGGTGCTCAAAAAGAAAAAAAAGTTCAAGAATCTTTACAATAAAAAGTGTTAGGCAACACAGAGGTCAGAGCCAGCTCCTCCTATAATAAATAGCACGACTATCCTACATTAACTATAGGAGACATTTTAATGCAGTGCCTCGGCTTCGTGCTAATTATACTTTTTCACCATATTTTGAACCTAAGAAAAAATGTCATCAGTTAATTATAACAGATGAGGGAGTGTGAAGACTTCCTCAATAAATAATGCCTTGATATCTCATATCCAACAAGCAGCGTGCACTGCTCTGAAGGTGCCCAGAAATATGTCCTGTCAGGAAATATATCAAGAAATGATGGTCCCATAAGCTGGCTTTGTTTCCAAGCCTTGATTTTCGGCCCAATAATTAAGTGATTTTTATGGATCGGGGAGAGTAAAGGTCGTGGGACTGCTGGAACAGTGCCAGAGAGAGTCAATGTTTAAAAATAAATAAATTCCCAAATCAGAACGAGATACAAAAGACCTCAGCAAATTCCCCCCACGGCCGCACATGCGAACACGCAGAAGTGATCTGGTTTCTGGACTCAGGTCCCATCCTTCCTTCGCTCCTGCCATCTCCACGGCATTCTGGCATGCAGAGAAAAAGCTTGGTTTTAATGAAACCAGGCCACCGCCGCCAGCGTGCCACCGGGAGCCAGCCACCGCCATCCACCTGCCCCGAGGAGGAGGGACCCTGTCCCCCTGCCGCCCTGCTACCCCGGGCGCAGCCTCCCGCTGCACCCATCCCTGCCGAGGCCGGTGGGCGTCCGGGTCGTTACGAAGGTTCCTCAACTAAACCATCTTTCTTTCAGCTCCCTTCCCCACCCGGCACCCCTCACTTCCCCCTCTGAAGAGCCGGGATTTGGCGTGGGAAAGATGTCTTTGGGCTTTTCACAAATCCAGTATCCCCTTGAACCAAAACCAATTAGCCTGGCCCAAGGTCCTGCCATTGAAGGACTGTCCCTTCTTTTCAAACCCCCGCGGGCTCAATTGCTCTAAGGAGCCTGGATGTGAATGAGCAAAGCCCACTTAAAGTGGTACTTAAGGCCAGACCAGGGTGAAGGAAAAGAGAAAGCCTCTATAGGAACAGCAAGCCGAGTTTCCAAGAGACAGCTAACTGCCGGAGATTGTGTTCTTTTGCTCCCCCCCATTTTCTTTTTTGTACCCCCACTCCTGAGCTTTTGAGGCAAACGCTCCTAACCAAACCTGAGCCCCTGAATAAATATTAGACGGCACCTGAAAACGTGAAAGCCAGAGCGCTGTCCTGACTCTTTGAGGATGGCCGCGGGCAGCGTGATGGCTCAGCCTCGTACCAGCACAAGCTCTGGTCCCAAACACTTGTGCCCAGAGGGATGGAGGACAAGCAGCCTGGGACAACGCTTTCACAGCTGGGCTCTTGGCAAACACCTTCCCCAGGCGACTGGACTCGTGGGCATGAAACACCGAAATCCCCACCTGGAAAGGGCGACTCCTGGCACCATGTGATGGGGAAGCCAGCACGGGCAGCCACACAGCCATCTTATCCTCACGGCTCCTGAGGACTTCTGGAGGCTCAGGGCGCCCGAGGGGCCATGATGCGGCAGCACCGCTGGCAGGGGTGGCACGCGGTACCCACGCCACGAACGGTGTGCATGCACTGCCACGTGCCAGGAGCCAGCACCGCGGCACTTGCAGCCGGGAGAAACTCCCATTCCCTGCACAGATGCTACATTAGCACCTTCCCTCCACCAAGACATGAGAAAGCGCATTTCTGGCACGCAGCCGCGATCCCTCCCCGGTGCACGAGCAGCACCCATCCCCAGCCACAGGCAGGATGGACCCCCCAAGCCCCTGGGCTCTGCCCCCTCTCTGGCAGCACAGACAAAGCCAGGGCAGAGCAGCAGGTAAAGGGAGGCACCATTCGCCTGCGTCAAGGGTGCGGGGAGAGGGTGGGAGCCGAGAGAGACAAAAGAAATGGCCGAGCCCGGCCTCCAGTGTCAAACCCGCCATTGCCAGGCGATTCGGCAAAAATGCCCATTGATGGGATTTCATCCATAACCGAGCGGGAGGGCTCGTATGGCCCCGGCTCCTGAGGTGGCTCCTTCGAACGGCAGGGACTGAACAGCCCCTTCTCCACCTGCCCCTGAGCCCAGGTGGGTTTGGCTTCCCCGGGTATCTGGCACAAAACCCCTTCACCTCGTGCCTTGAGCCAAACCCACTGCACGGCAGCCAAGTTTTAGGAAAAGATAGGAAATAATGAGTTGGAGCACACGATGTCCCAGGGTATCATTTCCCTGGGGTGAAACCCACAAACGGTATTTTCCATTTATCCCCCAAAGGCACATGCCGATCCTTCCGCTTCTGGCTCCGTCTGCCCATCCCCAGCTCTGCCTGAAGAACAAAGACATCACGGCCCAGCTCCAGAAACCTCACCCACGTCTGGCCTGTGCTGCATCCTATTGCTCCGCCGGGAGAGTCCCACCGAGAAGAGAAACCCACCAGCAAGGACCACGAACACCAGGACTTGGGCTCTTCTCCCTGCACAGCCAAAAAAGATGCCTTCCCTTCTGGGTTTGGGCTGTGCAGGGGAAAAGATCCAGCCAAAGTCAATAGCTACGCAAACAGGGTGAAGGGCTAAGCCACAAAGGGACCCATGTGTAGCCAAAATTCATCCCTGGCCCAAAGATGGACCCTTGGGGACCCTCCTTCCACCGTGGCCCTTAAAAAAAAACAGACAGAAAGCAGAGACCTGACGGTGGGCTGCCAGGGACTCTCTAAATGCAGCGGGTATTTCACAAGCAGGGATTTACCGGGGGGCTTTATCTGCCTCCTTGCCCCCCACCCATGCACACACGGGCTCGGGATGCTCGTACCACTGTCCCCCATCACTCACCACCACCTCCCT
>NW_009259235.1:505403-507143 GCF_000687185.1 Egretta garzetta
CCCCCGCGGTTTCACACCGACAATGGGGGTGAAAATGCAGAATTTAAGCACCAGTAAAAATTCAACCATGGTTTCTCTCTCACAGAAACTAAAGGCCAAATTGCTCAGTCCCTGTCTCAACCCCCTTGCTCTGGGATAAGTGAACCAAGCCCACGGCCTGAAAAATTACCTGAGAAATCAGCTCAGAACATGCAATTTTGGGGAGAAAAAAAATTTAGAAGTCAAGCGTGGTTTCTGACCAGCTGATCAAATAGCCAGGTGAAAAAAGCTTGCGTCGATCCTTTGTAAGAGTTCACATGTAGACACGGATTTCCACACTTCCATTTTATTTCATAAAATTATATATATATGTATTTATATACACACACACAAAGACATTTATTATATGTGTGTATATATATTTTTTTTTCCCTCAGATCCTCTTTTTATATTTTCACCTTTTGCAATTACAAAAGCCAGGGACAGAAATACCTCCTGGGTTCTGCCAGTGCAGAAACACTCCCACCAAACAGATTTTCTCTAACACGCTGGTCGAATGCTTCCTCCTGAATTATATTCATTAGGAATTTGAATGTTTCTTTCCTCCATCCCCCATCAAATCAGTACTCCAGAATAAATGCATTCATCAACCACCTTGCTCAGTTCCCTCCTGCTTTGTTCAGTCTAGTTTTAAAGCATCTCCACTGAAATCGTTTGCACCTGACTCGATGCTAACGTACGGAAAGCGGGGGGGGAGAAATAAATAGGAGAAGAATTGAGTGCCACTCACATATTGTGGAAATAATTGGAAAATTATTTCTTAAAAATAGCCAACATAATAAAGGAGGGAAAGGGCTACATTCCCTCCTCCCCACCTCCGATCTCTTCCGCAATTTCTGGGATTGCATCGAGCATACATATTCCAGATGGGCTGGAGAGAAGGAGGTTGGATCTTAATGACACGTCTTTCGCTGCCTTTGGAATGAATGATTCATTCGGATCTCGCCGAGACTCGGTGCCACAGTTGAGTTACATTTCTAGAAAATCCGTATCTTTAATTCTGGCGCTGCGTGTGGGACCCAGCAAATCATGGAATTACTGCTGTAACTTCAGATTAGTAACGCTTTCTAAATGATAGTCTAATTCCAGGCCTTCATGCTTTTCAGCGTTCACACTCAC
Organism: Egretta garzetta; assembly: GCF_000687185.1. Lineage (NCBI taxonomy): Eukaryota > Metazoa > Chordata > Aves > Pelecaniformes > Ardeidae > Egretta > Egretta garzetta. Next base: position 506,562 of record NW_009259235.1, read on the forward strand.
ACAGCCTTTTCCCTGGGAGGCTTCCTGCGGAATTAGTGCTGGCGTCTTCGTCTTTCTCTGCCCTTTTTAATTTCTCCAATGACTTCTCATTAGAATATATAATAACAACAGCTCCTCAGAACTTTTCTTTCTCCCGGTATAGCCAAATTCAGGCTGAGATCCTTTTTTCCTTACTGTGGTTATGGCGGTGCTTGGCTGGCCCTGGAAGGGTGCACAGGCATATTTAGCTTCGCGGGCCTACGTGGCACCTGACGCCATTACCCCGTGCAAGAGAAGGTGGAAAACCTGCCTCCGAGGCGCGTGGGGCTCCCACCTCTCCCCAGCCCTGCACGCCCGTGGGCACGGGCGGCTCAGCCCCGCTGTGCTACCCTCTCCCCTCGGCCAGGGATGCCCAACCACCGGTGAAAGGATGGAGCAGGGGACCTGGGCTCCACCTCTCTGGGCGGTGGGGGCGCGGCAGCACCTTCGCCCCATCGCCCGCAGCATCTCCCGAGGGCCAGGGAGCCGGCAAACAGCCCACTCGCAACCCTGGCCATGGGAAGCCTTTTCCTTGCAGCCTCCCCCAGAGCTGTCACGGCCTGT
>NW_009259235.1:507462-507840 GCF_000687185.1 Egretta garzetta
CAGCCGGCAGCAGGACCCCTTCCCCGGGCATCCCCCTCCCCGGAGACCCCCCCCTCCGGCTACGGACAAAAGCAACAGCCACCGCGCAAGAGGAGTGATCACATTATCACCAACTTGACCTTCCAAAGGGAGGCCAGGATCAAACCCAAAGCCGAAAAAATAGAGAGAGAAAGAGAGAGAGGAGAAAAACATCCAAAACCCGGGGTTTTTTCGAGGTCTGACCCGCAAGCTGGGGCGGGGGAGGTTTTATTCGGGGAGGGCGCTCGCCCCCTCCATCCTCCCAGCGCCGCGACCCCCCGCAGCCCGGGAGTGAATTTCGAGGTGCGTTTAACCGAGCGTGAAACCCCGGATTTCTTCGGCAACGAAAGCGTTCGCGCA
>NW_009259235.1:509294-509649 GCF_000687185.1 Egretta garzetta
CGCACCCGGGGGCTGGGGACGCATCCGCCATCCCGCACCGATCCTCCCTGCTCCCCTTTCCCCCTTATTTTAATTATTTCCCCTCCGGGTTTTGCTATTTCCCGCAAAGGTTCCTAACGCGATACGCGTGTGGCGACGAATCCGGCACGCGCAAATAATAGTAACAGCAGCAATAATAATAATAAAATGCCAGGAGGTAAATATGATTATCTGGGGTGCTTATCTGACCTACTCCGCACTAAAAAAAAAAAATCACAATAATAATTTTAAAAAAAAAAAATTGCAATCCCTCGCCTCTTACTAAACGTCGCCTTCCTTTAAAACCGAGGCGAGGGGAAAATGTGACCGGCTGCGA
>NW_009259235.1:510616-510981 GCF_000687185.1 Egretta garzetta
GGGCTGGGGACGGGCAGAGGAGGTGATTTGCTTGGCAGAAATAGATATTATACTATTTTTTTTCCCCCGTTGCTCCTTTTCGGCAGTGCCTTGCTCTGCTCGGAGCCCTCGCCTCGATCCGCTCCGTGCAGGCAGAGCCCCAGCACCTGGGAGAAAATTGCAACCTTGCGCTTGGGGTATTTCGGGCTTTTATTTTTAGGCTTTGGGGGTTTTGTGTGTGTGTGTGTGTGTGTGTTATTTTGGTTTTGGGGGGGGTTAGGGTTGGTTTGGTCTTTTGGCGCAATTTTAGCAGGATACGTACAAAATGGCTCCCTGGCACAGCGCAGAGCACCGGCGAGCAGCCTGGGCGGGAGCGGCGGGGGCTG
>NW_009259235.1:511114-511405 GCF_000687185.1 Egretta garzetta
GGCCCCGCCGGCCGCACCCGGGAAGAGCCCCGCTGCCCGGCCGCCGGGCCGGCCCTGAATTATTTAACGTGATGGCCCCGTAACGAGTCCGCTGCCTTCCCCTCTTCTACGTCCTGCACGTCTGACGTCACTTTTCTTTAATTAGGAGAAGTTATTTTTAGCCAACCTGGAGTAACCCCCCGCGCCTCGCCGCCTTGAGCTGCATCTTCAAATTGTGGTTTGGGGGTTTTGTGAGGGTTTTGTGTTTTAGGGGGTTTTGGGTTTTTTAGTTGGTTATTTTTTTTTTTTTTT
>NW_009259235.1:511713-512061 GCF_000687185.1 Egretta garzetta
GCGGGCTCTCAGGCCACCTGCACTGCTATGATTCGGGTTTCCTTAAGGCTGAGGCCTAAAATGTGTTTCACTTCCAGGGAGATACGGGGAAAAACAAACCAAACCAAACAAAAAAAAAAAACCCAAACCCCTAAACCCCAAGGAAATAAGCATTTGCAGGAAGGGAAGGAGCAGAAGGGAAGAATGAATGGGGGAAAAAAAACAGAAAAAGCAAAAAATAAAAGAAAACAAAAAAAAGAGAAATAAATAAGAATAGAAAAAAGGATAAAATAAAATAAAATATTTTTAAGTAAAGAAAACAGATACAGCAAATGGAAAATAAAATAAATACTCCAGCACCAGAAGCTG
>NW_009259235.1:514259-514725 GCF_000687185.1 Egretta garzetta
CCGTGCTTTTCTTTTTTTTTTTCTTTCTTCTTTCTTTTTTTCTTTCTATCTTTCTTTCTTTCTTTCTTTCCAGAGGCATCGGCAGAATCATCTTTCGTCTTCGGGTCTGTCAGAATTTTTTTTTTTTTTTTTTTTTTATCTCTTAGACGTCCTTTCTTGAGGCCGCAGCGTCTGCCTGCATTCTTTTCTCCGATTTTTTTTTCTTTCTTTCTTTCTTTCTTTTTTTTTTTTTTTTTTTTTTTTTTTAATTCAAGCACCCAGGCGATGGACGTGTCCTGCAATTTAACTACTTTCAAATTCTTTGTTCGGGTCCCACCGGGGCTCTATTGTCACCCTATTGAGAGAGCTTATTGCCAAGTCAAGCCTGAGCGAATTGAGACACACACGGGAGGAGCCCGGGGGGCTGGGAGAGGGCTCCGTGGGCTGCTCCGCCCGCGGGGACCCCGGCCCAGCCCCGAGGAAGCGG
>NW_009259235.1:515022-515610 GCF_000687185.1 Egretta garzetta
CTTTTTCCCCCTCCATCCCACCCCCGACCCCTACCACCTCGGAGCCGGCTCCCGCCTGCCGCCCCTCGCCCTCTCCATCGCTCACTTTCGGAGCTCCGGGGCTCATCTCCGAGCAGGAAAATAGCGGGATGGGGCGGAGGGGGGCTGCTTCCCTTTTCCTCCCCCTTCCTTCCAGGTTCCCCCCCACCCCCTCCCCAGCTTGGAAAAGGGTGTGCGAACTGGAAAAGGGGGGTACGAGCCGCAGGGAAGTGTTATTTTCAGGAGGAAAAAAAAAAGAAGCTGAAAGAGCGGTGCTGGGCACGGATTCCCACCTCAGCCCGTACCTATAAAAATTGCCTGTTTCTCCCGTTTTTTGGCTCCCGGGGGCGGGGAGCTGAGATACCTCTGCCTGCGGAGGGGGATTAAAACCCCGTTAAAACCAGCACCCCGTTAAAACCGGCTTCCTCCAGCCGGGAAGGGAAAGCAGAGCTGGGGGATGCTGGAGGGCAGCCCCCCCAGCCCCCACCCCCGCCTCGGGGTGCTGTTTGGCCGCCCCCTGCTCCCAAAAAACACACACACGGAGCCATCCCCAGCCTCTCGATGCCGGGG
>NW_009259235.1:515876-516666 GCF_000687185.1 Egretta garzetta
AAAAAGACCTTACACACCCCATCCCGACTTAGGCGCTGCAACCAGCCCTGCTGAAACAGCGGATTTTGAGGTTTATTTCGTTCTGGATTTTTTAAAATTTTTGTTTTTAATGGTGGTGGGTTTTTTGTTTGGTTTTTTTTGCAGCACCAGGGTGAGGTGCAGGCAGCCCCGGCCCGGTCCTGCTTGCGGGCAAAGCAGCGGGGCCTGTTGTTATCGACCCTCCCGCCCGGGGGGGAGGGCTTCAGAAACAAATGGGAGAGTAATTTTGGGGAGAATTTATTTTTTTCCGCTTGCAGGGGGAGGAATTTATGGGGTTTTTGGTGGGGGGGGTTTGAATTTTTTTTTTTCTTTTTTTTTTTTTTTTTTGCTTTGCCGCCACGATAAAAATAAGTAGATCAAAGTCCCCAAATCGGCGTTTAACGTCACGCATCGGAGGGGTCAACGCATCCCCTGCATCCAGCTCCTTCCCCAGAGCCGCCCCGCAGCAGGGAGGGGGTAGGGTGTCCCCCAAACCCTCCCCTGCTTCTCCCCAGCGCACTCACGCCTCTTCCCTCCCTCCTAGAGCACCCCGCAAACGCGGAGCATCCCTTGGTATTTTGGGGGGCACCGGGGGCGTGTGAAATGCATTTAAAGACGCAGCGTTCCTCACCCTCACCCCCCTCCTTGCTGGAGCAGTCTTTTTGGACAGGAGGGGGCAAAGCTGATACCACCCCCAGTCCTGCACCCACGAGGGGAGGGAGCTGTGCCTCGGCCGCACAGCTCCCTTCGCTCGTGGGTGCAGGATTAGAGT
>NW_009259235.1:517026-524002 GCF_000687185.1 Egretta garzetta
GGGGGGGTCACGTTACCCGGTCCCCCCTACCCGGTGCCCCAGCGGGAGCTGAGAACGGGATGGGTCCGGAACCGGTACCCACGCCCCGACGGTTCCCCCAGCCCCGTGGGAACCGGTCCGTGAGCGATCGGTACCCCCTCAACATCCAGATGCTGTCCAGGACCCTCCATGAACAGATCTTCCGGGGGGCCCAGGTACACTTCTCAGCAAAGGAGATCCAGAGGAGCGTGGAGCACCTGCAGCGCCACGACCTGTGGGGCAAGGAGACCTCCACGCTGCCTGACGTGGACCTGCAGCTGCCCCGCATGTACGGGGACAACATCGACGAGCATTTTCGCCTCCTGGCGCAGAAACAGAGTTTGCCCTACCTGGAGGCGGCCAACGAGCTGCTGCGGTGTGAGCTGCCCCCCGAGCCCACGCAGTGGGCATGGCAGCTCTGCTGGACCCGCTATGGCCCCGATGGGCAAGCGGAAGCCGTTGACTTCCCTGAGGAGCGGGCGGTGGTGTTGGACGTGGAGGTGTGCGTGGCTGATGGCCACTGCCCGACGCTGGCCGTGGCGGTCTCACCACACGCCTGGTGAGATGTGGTGCTTGGTGGTGATGCTTGGCGTTGCGGTGGTGGTGGGGACAGCTTTGGGAAGGATGGGGATGTTTCTGAGTGGAGCTTCTTGTTGCAAACCACTGCCAGCTTGTGGGGAAAACACAGCAAAGCCCCGAAGCGTGGCTCTGGGATGTGAGACGTGTGTCCTGGTTGGTGAGCACAGTGCTCCCCAGGGTCAGTCACCTCCCTCCCACAGTTGGATCCTGCTCAGCACCTCTGGCACAGCAGGTCCATGTGGTCTCAGGAGCCCCTACTTTATTTTTTATGGCTGTGGGGTGCCACATGTCATCCGCAGGTACTCGTGGTGCAGCAAGCGGCTGCTGGAGCAGCGGTACTCCTGGTCCAGCCACCTCACCCTGGCCGACCTCATTCCCCTGGAGAGCCCACCAGGCACCAGCTGTGCTGGCAAGCAGGACTGGCTGGAGAGAGTGGTGGTGGGGCACAACGTAGCCTTTGACCGGGCGTTCATCAAGGAACAATACCTCATCCAGGTAATCCATGGTGCTGTTGCTTCGTGCCAGCAGCTGCCGTTCGTTACCCGGATAGTCGTTTGTGCTGGCTTTTCAGGGTTATTTTGGCAGATGCTGTTCTGCACAGATACGGATATCTGCAAAGATACACAAGACTTGTGCTTGCCTGGTCCTGCAGAATGGGTTGAGGTTGGATCCCTTTAGAGGGAGATGTTCTTGCACCCCATAAGGTTGCTGGAGGCTGCAGGGTTGCAGCTGGGGATGTGGCAGGAGCCTTTGAGCAGCTGACAGCCTGTGCTGAGGATGCTCTCAGCTCTCAGATGAGGGGTTCTGGGAGCCAAAGCTTTGCCTTGACAAAAGCAGCCTGAGCAGAGGGAGGACTTGCACCTCTGTAACACAGGATGGTGCTTGGTGGCAGCTATGGGATGTTTTGGCAGCACGTTTCTCCTCCAGCGCATCCCAAACCACCTCTCCCCTGATGTGTCCCAGGGCTCCCGGATGCGTTTCCTGGACACCATGAGCATGCACATGGCCATCTCGGGGCTGACGGGCTTCCAGCGCAGCCTCTGGATGGCTGCCAAACACGGCAAGAGGAAGGGACTGCAGCAGGTCAAGCAGCACATGAAGAAAACGCGCAGTAAAACAGAGGGGCCAGCTGTGAGTAAGAGAGCTGAGCCGCTGGCAGTGGTGTGGGTGGCAGGGGACCATTTGCTCCTGTAATGGGACAGTTTGCTTCTGTACTGGCTGAGTAGGAGCTGTTGGAGCAGCTCTGCTGGGTGAAGCTCTCCATCTTCCGTCTCTCATCTTCCAGATGAGGTGGCCTTGGTTTAAAATGGAGCGATGGAAACCTTTACCCCTCCTGATGTCGGCTGCGGCCGGTCCTTGTCCCACACCGTCTGACGCCCCCCGTTGTTTGCAGGTCACTTCGTGGGACTGGGTGCACGTCAGCAGCATCAACAACCTGGTGGACGTGCACGCGCTGTACGTCGGGGGGGAGCCGCTGGAGAAGGAGGCACGAGAGCTCTTTGTGAAAGGGACCATGGCCGACATCAGGAATCACTTCCAGGTGCAGGCGGTGATCCCAACATCCCAACGGGCAGCGGGAGCCAGAGGTGGGAGCAGGGTGGGAGCAGCTGATGGGGTAGTTTCCATTTTGCTGCACTCTCTTGTGAGGGTTTCGGGTGTGCGTGGGGGCTGTGACATCCCCCATCCTCCCACAGCCCCGGTGCCTTGCCCCGTGCTGGCAGAGCGGTGGCTGTTTCGCCTGCTCTCATCTGTCTCTGCCCCCAGGACCTGATGTCATACTGTGCCCGTGATGTCCGGGCCACCCACGAGGTGTTTCAGGAGCAGCTGCCACTCTTCATGGAGAGGTGAGAGCCACCGAGCTCTAGCCGGTGTTGGCCGAGGGCCGGTGGTCTTGGCCGGGAGCGGGGAGGATTGTGGTCCCTCTGGGGATGGGATGTTGCTTCTCCTCTCCTTTGGGTGGCAGCAGGAGGCTGGGGGGCCCTGAACCCCGTTTCAGGAGGGACCTCAGACTGGCCCTCTATGCATGAGAAGGAATAAATGGCAGCACAGTGTGGCTGGTGGAGGAAAGCAGACTTAATGAGGCAGATCAGAGTGATACAGCTTTGGGGTTGGTGCACAGGGCTGCTTTTAGAGCAGTGATTTACGTGCAGGGCAGGCAGAAGATCTAGGAGGCCTTACAGGTTGAGGGGAGGAGCATCAAGGGCTATGTGGGGCTGGGAAACTCTAGGTGAAGACACAATACTGCAAGGCACGTTTGTATCTGGTGCTTCCAGGGCAAATCCCCTCCAGCAGACGTCTAATTCCTCACTGCTTCGGGCTCTAGGTGCCCCCACCCTGTGACGTTTGCAGGGATGCTGGAGATGGGGGTGTCCTACCTTCCGGTCAATGGGAACTGGAAGAGGTACCTGGATGATGCTCAGGGCATCTATGAGGAGCTGCAGAAGGAGATGAAGAAGTCCCTGATGAACCTGGCCAACGATGCCTGCCAGCTGCTGCACGAGGACAGGTACCCGTGGGCTGGGGGCGCAGGTCCTGCCACTTGCAGGACAGAGACCAGATGCTGGGTGGTCCATGGGGGGCTGCGGGCGGGTGCTGGGGACGGGAGCAAAGCTGTGGTGTGACAACAGTGTGTTGGCAGGTACAGGGATGACCCCTGGCTCTGGGATCTCGAGTGGGACACGCAGGAGTTTAAGCAGAAGAAGAATCCAGGGAAGAAGAAGAAGAAGAAGGATCAGGATGGGAACAACAAAGCCCCTGCAGAGGTGGTGGGCTCAGAGGAGTCCATGCAGGAGTGGCAGGAAGGTGAGTGCGGGTGGTCCCCGGGGACGAGGGATGCTCGAGGGATGCCTTCCCACAAGCACCCAGACAAAGGGACGCGGTTCCTTGGTGCCGACAGGGTGAAGCATCGTCGGCCTGCGTCCCCGTGCTGGGGCACGTGGTGGGGAGGTGGCTTGAGGTCCCCATCCCCAACAGGGTGGCACAGAGGGCTCTTTGCCAGCTCAGGAGTTTAAGCAGAAGAAGAATCCAGGGAAGAAGAAGAAGAAGAAGAAGGATCAGGATGGGAACAACAAAGCCCCTGCAGAGGTGGTGGGCTCAGAGGAGTCCATGCAGGAGTGGCAGGAAGGTGAGTGCGGGTGGTCCCCGGGGACGAGGGATGCTCGAGGGATGCCTTCCCACAAGCACCCAGACAAAGGGACGCGGTTCCTTGGTGCCGACAGGGTGAAGCATCGTCGGCCTGCGTCCCCGTGCTGGGGCACGTGGTGGGGAGGTGGCTTGAGGTCCCCATCCCCAACAGGGTGGCACAGAGGGCTCTTTGCCAGCTAGTCCTCCTTATCCCACCAGACCCTGGCCCCCCCAGTGAGGACGAAGAGCTGAAAGCCCCTGTGAGCCAGGTCCGCCTGGAGCATCTGAAGGAGACGGTTGCGCTGCAACCCAAGAGACTCCAGCATCTGCCAGGCCATCCGGGGTGAGTTGGGGACCCTGGGTGTCCCTAGGGGTTGCCCTGCGCTCTCTGACCCATCCCTGCTGCTCCCCAGCTGGTACCGCAAGCTGTGCCCACGCCTGGATGAGGCAGGGTGGGTGCCAGGACCCAGCCTCATCAGCCTGCAGATGAGGGTGACCCCGAAGCTGATGCGCCTGGCCTGGGACGGCTTCCCCCTCCATTACTCAGAGAAGCACGGCTGGGGTTACCTGGTGCCGGGGCGGCAGGACAATTTGCCAGCAGCCCCCTCAGAGGTGGAGGGCCCTCCCTGCCCACACAGGTGAGGGGGATGTGGCAGGATGCCGAGATGGGGCTGCCCCACAGAAGGGTGTGGGAGCTCCTTGGGATTCTGCCCAGGGGCTGCCCCGGGGCCTCGGTCCCCACTGTGGGTGAGTGAGCCCTGCCCTCTCCCCTGCCAGGGTGATCGAGTACCTGTACAGGCAGCACTGCCGGGAGAAAGGCAAGGAGCAGCCCCCAGGGCTGGAGGCTGCCGTGGAGGAGGAGCTGCTGGTGATGGATGGCAGCACCATGTGGCAGAAGGTGAAGGAAGGGATGGAGGGTCCCTCAGTGGGAGGGAGATGTGGGGCTGGGCTTATTCCCGTGCGCCTGTGAAAATTGGCCCCGTGTGCAGCTCCGGGGGCTGGAAGTAAGAATTTTCCTCTAACTGTTAAATCACTGGAGAAGCGGTGTTTGACCTGGCTCCCCGCCACGGTCCCTCTGTGCCGCAGGTGGAGGAGCTGAGCCAGCTGGAGGTGGACATGGAGGAGAAAATGGGCAGAGCGGACCAGAGCCTGGCACAGGTAAAGGGGGTTTCCTGCAGGATGGGGGGGCGGATCCGTCCCCTCTTTCCTCTATTTCCCCCCCCTGCTGTGCCCAGGGGTGTTCCCAGCATCACCTTGCATCGCTGATTGCAGGAGGAGATGAATGAGCTGTGCGAGCGGATGGAGGCGAGGAGCCAGCCCTCGTACCACCATGGCAATGGTCCCTACAACGATGTCAACATCCCTGGGTGCTGGTTCTTCAAGCTGCCTCACAAGGCAAGTTGGGTGCTCCTGGGGCTCTTCCCAGGGGCTGTGTCACCCTGCCCAGCCACCCTGTGTCCCAGCAACCCTGGTCCTGTGTCCCCTGGGCCATCACCCCTGTGCTGCACCAGTCATGGGACCCCTGTGATCTTGTCCCATGGGATAGGGTGGTGGGAATGCATCTCTAGCTGGGGCAGGAGGGTGGGCAGAGCTTTACTGATACCGAGCTGTGGCACTCTGAGCCTTGGCATCTCTTTTGCTGCTAAAGGATGGGAACGAGAACAATGTGGGAAGCCCTTTTGCCAAGGATTTCCTGCCCCAAATGGAGGACGGCACCCTGCGGGCTGCTGTGGGTCGCACCCATGGGACCAGAGCCCTTGAGATTAACAAGATGATCTCATTTTGGAGGAATGCTCACAAGCGGATCAGGTGAGCGGCTGCCTTCAGTTGAATCGCAATATCCCTGTGGGCGGGCGGCCAGAGGCTGTGTCGCAGCCGGGGAGGTCGTGCGGACGCGGGGGGCTCAGCATCTCGCCTGCCTTGTGTCCCCCCAGTTCCCAGATGGTGGTGTGGCTGAAGAAAGGGGACCTGCCTCGCGTGGTGACCAGGTACGGGGAGGAACGGCCCCAGCCGGGACCGTGATCCCTTCTACTCCGCTCCGGGAGGGCTCCTGCAGGATGGAGCTCACCCTCCCCTCTGTCCCAGGCACCCCGACTATAACGAGGAGGATGATTACGGAGTGGAGGCGGCAGGGGTGGTGCTAGGGCTGTCCCATTGCTGATGTGCTTTGACTTTGGGAGAGGGGAAGGAGTCAGCAGAGGCTACCGAGCTTCAAAATTGGTGAAAGGAGAAGAAAATGCTGAAGCACTGGTTTCTCTCCTTCCCCAAGCTCCCCTTCTTCCATACTGGAAGAGCCTGTGGGGAGTAACCAAGTGAGCGATGCCCCGCCTGTGCATTAAACCCAGGTTTGACTTTCAGAGCGGAGTTTAGGGCACGGGGAGTGCTGTGCCGCTGAGAGGGAGGAGCAGGGCTTGCGCTGAGCTTGGCATCGTGTCCCGCAGGCTGACCGGGTGGGCAGCGAGCTGAAAGCCATGGTCCAAGTGCCGCCTGGCTACGCCCTGGTGGGTGCAGACGTGGATTCCCAGGAGCTCTGGATAGCCGCTGTCCTTGGCGAGGCGCACTTTGCCGGCATGCATGGTGAGCTGGGGCTGCGCCGTGGGGAATGGGCTTGCTGGGTCAAAGCCTGGTCCCGTTTGGTGTCCAACCCCTGCTCCCCTCCTGGCAGGCTGCACGGCCTTCGGCTGGATGACTCTGCAGGGGAAGAAGAGCAACGCGACAGACCTGCACAGCAAGACGGCCGCCACAGTGGGCATCAGCCGGGAGCACGCCAAGATCTTCAACTATGGGCGCATCTACGGGGCCGGGCAGCCCTTCGCCGAGCGGCTGCTGATGCAGTTCAACCATCGGCTGACCCAGCAGCAGGCGCGCGAGAAGGCTCAGCAGATGTACGCGGTCACCAAGGGCGTCCGGAGGTGGGTGCTGCCTGGGGAGGCAGAGGGTGAGCAGGGATGGGGACGGCGGCTGTGTCCCACGGGACCTGGGTGTGGGTCATTCTTCCCTCCAGGTTTCATCTCACTGAGGAGGGGGAGTGGCTGGGGGGGGGGTATTAAACCCGGGTTTGACTTTCAGAGCAGAGTTTAGGGCACGGGGAGTGCTGTGCTGCTGAGAGGGAGGAGCAGGGCTTGCACTGAGCTTGGCATCGTGTCCCGCAGGCTGACCGGGTGGGCAGCGAGCTGAAAGCCATGGTCCAAGTGCCGCCTGGCTACGCCCTGGTGGGTGCGGACGTGGATTCCCAGGAGCTCTGGATAGCCGGTGG
>NW_009259235.1:524511-535084 GCF_000687185.1 Egretta garzetta
CTCCAGAGAGAAGCCGTGAAAAGGTGAGATGCTCCGACCCTGCACGGCTCTGGTGGCACTGGGGTGCGAGGTGGAGGGAGCTGCAGCTCCCAGTAAGGGAGATGGGGCTGGATGGTCCTGATCCTCCCTCCCTGCTTCCCCAGAGCGGAGTCCATTTCATCTGGGGCCTCCCAATCTCTCCCAGTGCGCAGTTAGCAGCAGGAGGCTGCCCCAAACCATTTGAGGCTCTCAAACAGGGCTTGCAGCCTCATCCCATGCTTCCAGTAAACCTTCCCTCTCCCACCAGGTCCCGGAGGAAGAAGAAGTGGGACGTGGTGGGGCACCGAGTGTGGTCTGGAGGAACTGAGTCTGAAATGTTCAACAAGCTGGAGAGCATCGCCTTATCCCCCTCGCCGCAGACCCCAGTGCTGGGCTGTCACATCAGCAGGGCCTTGGAGCCCGCCGTGGCCAAGGGGGAGGTAAGGACGGGGCTCTGTGCTGCTGAGCTCTTGGCTTTGCTTGTCTTCTCCAAAATGGCAACCCCACGTTCAGACCTTCTTAGGCAGTGGAGACCCAGCAGGCTCTTGGAGCCATGAAGAAACCCATTGCCCCTATTCTTTACCTGCATGCTATCAAGAAAACCCCAAAACCCTGAATTTAACAGGCTTCCCCCAGGAGCTCTCCTGTATCGAGACCAGACTTGAGACCCTGATGCTCTCCTAGCATCTGTCTGTGTTTCCTTCCACCAGTTTCTGACCAGCAGAGTGAACTGGGTGGTGCAGAGCTCGGCCGTTGACTACCTGCACCTCATGCTGGTCGCCATGAAGTGGCTCTTTGAGGAGTTTGACATCAACGGGCGCTTCTGCATCAGCATCCACGACGAGGTGCGCTACCTGGTCCAGCAGCAGGATCGCTACCGGGCAGCCCTGGCCCTGCAGATCACCAACCTCCTGACGCGGTGAGATGTGGCGGCTGCGGTGTCTCCTGGGAGCGAGTGGCATCCCTGGGGTGGGATGGGGCAAACCCAAGGGACTGGGGTGACAGCAGAGGGGCTAGCTTTGCCCGCAGCAAGCTGGCGCAGAGCGGTTTTCATTCTGCTCAAGGGAAGTTGGCAGCGCTGGGGGGTTGTGCTTCCTTCATGAGTGACTCAGGTGGCTATAAATGGAGCTCGGCTTCAATTTCCAGGGATAACCTGCTGGCGAGAGGGGGATCTTGTCAGCTTTCGCCTCCTGCGGAGATGGGGCCAATCGTTCCGCTCCTCTGGGATGCGAGCACATCACCTCCTGCTCCGTTGCGAGGCAGCAGCCCTTGGACTTGATTGAGAGGCTGGGAGCGTGACGCTGTCCCCATGCCTCGTCTCCCCGCTGCCTTCAGGGGACAGCAAGAGGCAGGGCTTGTGGTCTGTGCTGCGAGCAGCAGCGCTGTTGCCCCTTCCGCAGCCTGGGGTGTTCCTGCTGCCTCCCTGCCCCATCCAAGGTTAAGCGCAGCCTGGAAAGCTCCTGGGCCGTGAAGGGCTCCCTTCAATCTGTCTCCAGCACGGCCAGCTTTGCCACATCCCCTTCGTGGCACTGTGGGTATTTAGTTAGACGGGAGCTGGCCAAAGCTGAGCTGTTTTCTCCTGTGCTGAGGCACGGATACGGCAAACAGCCTTTCTGTGCCGGTGCGGCATGCGCAGCGGGGGCAGACGCCCTGGCGTTTGTGCCTCTGTGCCGGCTCCTGCAAGCACAGAGCTTCCTGCTGGGAAAATCCAGCACTGGCTCTGCCTGGGACGATTAGCCAGCAGCTAAGGGCTGGGTTCTTCCTTTCTTCTGAGGAGGCTCAAGGTAGCGTTACGCTGTTCCTCCCACATCCCCTTTAGCAATGCTTGACCCTCCTGCTGCCCAGCACCTTGTGGTCCAGCCCCTGAGCAGCCTGGTAGCCATGGCTGGCCACTGTGTTGTGAAGCTGTGGCTGGCCGAAGCCAGGTGTGACAAGGCTAAGGGTGATGTGTAGCACTGCCTGACCTGGTTGCCTGTTCTTCCAGGTGCATGTTTGCCTACAAACTGGGCCTCCAGGATCTGCCGCAGTCAGTGGCTTTCTTCAGCGCAGTGGACATTGACCAGTGCTTAAGGAAAGAGGTGACCATGAACTGCGCGACACCATCCAATCCAACTGGGATGGAGAAGAAATACGGCATCCCTCAAGGTGAGCGGTGTCTGTGTGCCCTAAACCAGCAGCAGCCCCCTCTGCACGAGCCTCCCCAGCTCAGGCAGAGCACTGAGCCTGAGCAGCCGCTCCTGGAGGGCTCCTCTGTACAGCAGAGGCACCTCCCGAGCCCCTTGCTGCCTGACCCACCCCAGCCCCTCTTCCCTTTCTCAGTCCCCAAGCAGTTTGTGCTGCTGCTTCCAAATATCTCTGATAGCGATGAGCTGGGCTTGGCTCTGTTAGCCCACACACACATTTGTGCCCCTCAAAGAGAGAGGAGGCCTCCTGCGTGTGCTTAACACAGCCCACGCTTGAGTTGTTCCTTCTCTGCAATGAGGCGCCTCAGCCACCTTGCGTGTTTTGCCCTCCAGACCCAAGCTCTTCCAGCCTTCGGTGTGTCCTCTCCTTTCCTGCTTCCCCTTAGCCCAGCACAGCTCTGGTCAGAGAACCCCCTTGGCAGGACTGCGTTCTTCCCCTACAGTCATCCCCAACTGCACTCAACCCTTTACCTGCTGCAAGCAAACATTTAACCCTTGCCTGGGAGCTGCTTTAAATGGCTCCTTGTCGCTGTGCGGCAGCCTTTTCCCAGATAAGAACCTGCCCTCGGATTTGTTCTCTCAGTCATTGAATACAACAGACTTGCCACCCTTTGGTAGCCTTTATTAGGAGTCTTATAGGCAAAGGGTGCTTTTAGAAACAGGATTTGTGGTCTGGGAGGAAAAAAGGGCACTTCTGTTTGCACCAAGAACAAGGTAAATTTAACATGTGCAGCACATTGGGGTCAGCAAACATATAACAGCAAAACCAGCCTTGCCCGAGGAAGCCGTCACCTCTCAGGAGCTGCACACAGCAGCAAGCTTCAGCTCTGAGGCAGAACAGCTCGTGTTTCCAGCTTCCTACTGGTGCTGGTTCCCGTGTTCACACCACCACACAAAACAGAAGTTGGAATAAATTTAGGGCTTTTTGTGCTACACGCTCTGAACTAAAGCAAATCATGACCATCACGCTCTTGCTGTTGCACAATCTCTGAGTGTGCTGCAGAATACAGGGAACTGATTGTCCCATTGTCTTCCAGGAGAAGCGCTGGATATATATCAGCTAATTGAAATAACCAAAGGCTCGCTGGAGAAGAAATGATGACGCTAGAGTGCCGGGATGACAACTGCCCAGAGAGCCTGCCAGAGCCTGGCTGCCCTTTCAGAAGATTGTTTGGCAGGGACTGATCCTGGTCACGCTGTTTCTTTTTTGCTGTAAGAAGGGATGGTCCTGGGGAAGAAGATTTCGATAGCAGCACATTCAAATAGCAGAGGCGCTTCTGAGGGCAGCAGCCAGCTGCAAAAGAGCTGAGACAGCGGCCTGAGTCACTGCTTGCACGCCCGTGGGCACAAAGGAAGAAGTCATAAGTATTTGGCAAGAGAAATGACAAACCATCATCTCCATACACGCAGTTCTCCGGGACAGGCACTGTGGGGGGAGGCAGCAGCAGCAGCAACCCCAGCTTTATTTTTTTCGTTGTCTCTTCTTTTTGGGTTCCTGGGTCTCATCTGTCTGCTCTGCTGCGCTGCTCTGAGGAGGGGGAGAGAGAGTAGCAGTACAGGGTGTGATTGGTTTTGTGTGGTTAGTCTAAGGAGTTACCTAAGTAATTACCTCATCCAAGCCTTACCTAAAGCAAGAAACAAGATGTGCAGGACTTAGCTCTTTTTCCTCCCTAACAAAGTTACCTGAATATGGGACTCCTTGCACCCACTGAGACTTTTCCCGTGGACCCCCCCAGTTCATGCTGGAACTTAGACCACAGGTTAGTTATTTAATCAGTGGCACAGGACAGGGACTGGTTGTGCTGGGTTTTGGCTTGTTGAAACACTCAGGAAAATACAGACAGAAGCACCAATAAAAACCTGGACAATCAGCAAAGTAAATTGCTTAATTTTCTTTCTCCAGCATAGGTTGCACTAACTTCACCAACAGTATCTAGTGGAGGAGATGGGTCTGAGGAGAATGATGCCTTGCAGAGTTTGCCTTGCCAGCTGTTTATCTGCAAAAGTTAATCGGGATGCAAACCCACTTTGCATCATGCTGCAAAGGTCTGATCCTGGCCAGCCAGTAGGTCCTCAGAGGTAGTGCTGATGGACCTCTCGGCTTGCTGAGGCAAACAACAAGGCCTTAAGAGCAGTCTCGCTTCCCTAAGACCAGAGATCCAGATAATCGGTGCATGGAAATACAGGTCACTCAAGGCAGAGGGCTGGAGCGTAGGGGATGTTAGCCAGACTAACCCTTCCCTCCTTCCTATCAGCTTAGTATTAAAGTGAGAGCTAACCCGGGGAAGACAAACTGTCCTCATTTCACATACACCTGCACAGCTCACAAACACAGCTGGCCTCAACAGAGGGGGAAATGTATCGGCAAAAGCAGCTAAATGAGTTCTGACCTGGTCATTGTCTGGCTCATTTTCAGCATTCTCTGTGTTCTGCTCCTGCAGCACGCTGTCTAGCATGGATGCGTTGATGCGGAAGTCCCGGGAGGTGCTTAGCTTCATATACTGCATCAAGTTCACCTGCAGCAACCAAGGTGAAAACAGGGGGAGAGGACATTGTGCTGTTAGCATCTTAGTTTAGTCCTGCCTAGTCCTTTGCACCGCACTGGGACCAAGTCCATCACAGTAATAATGCAGGATTGAAGCAAAAGATAGGTGAAAAAGCACCTGCCCCCATCTAATCCAGTGGCCCATTTTTGCTTTCCTAGAAGCCAAGTGATTACTGGTTACTCTCAGTCTCATGTAGTACCTCACCATGGTACATTTCCCTCCATCTTACGAAACAGACTGGGGGAGAGGGGTGAGGAAAGCTGGCATTAAGTGTGTAAGTTTCTGCTCAACCAGAAACCATATAATGTTAGGTCATGGGCAGCACAGCCATTGACACCTGCTGGTATCAGCGTGACAGCAATTCAGTAGTGTTGGGCAAAGGCTGAAAGCAGTGGGAGGTCCTTACACCTTCCTCATT
This sequence comes from Egretta garzetta, assembly GCF_000687185.1. Lineage (NCBI taxonomy): Eukaryota > Metazoa > Chordata > Aves > Pelecaniformes > Ardeidae > Egretta > Egretta garzetta. Next base: position 529,677 of record NW_009259235.1, read on the forward strand.
TGGGCATTAATACAGACTTTAAAAGGTGGACCAGCAATGGTCTTCCACTGTGCCATGGATCCCACGGTTCCACTGAGTTCAGGTCACAGAAGAGCTCTGCTTTATGTTACCTTTGATTTCTTGGAGAGATGGATAAGGAATTTCTCGTATTGCTCTATTGCGAAAATCAGGTTTGGGATTGGCTTGGTTTCCCGAAGCACCTTAGCCTGAAATGCAGAAAGGAGGGCAAGAGGTCAGATGTGGAAGCCCACAATGATGCTGTAGTGTGACATGAAGACCACACCACTCCCAGTTTAGAAAAGTGTCTTCAGTAGCCTTGCTCCATGCCAGTCCTGCCCCAGCAAGCCTTGCCAGCTTTGTTAACTGGTTTTAAATTCACTCCCACGATGGTTCTGCAGTGCGGCTCTCCCGTGCATTGCTTTGTACTCTGCTTGCAGTCCACAGCCCTGATATGCCTGACAGTCAGCAGAGCAAAAACTTCCTGCGCTCCAGCTCTGCAAAGGCATCACAAGCATACGCCTGCCAGGCAATGAGCCGAGCGCTGTTTCACCACGTTTTTGCCCTGTTTATTTACCACCACTGATGTTTGTCCCCTGTGGTGACAGAGTGGTGAAAGGACACGCGGCATTTCAGCCCATTTCCATACACTCGGGGAACAGCTAGGAAGATCATGCTTGTGGCTTTTAAACCCTTAACATCACAGGAATGTCTGGGATAACTGACGAGATGAGGAAATGCTGGCTGGGAGCACAAAGAAAGGACATAAAAGACCAGGAACCTGCCAGCCTGCTCCCCATCAAATCATCCAGTCATTCTCAACTGCCTTACTTTAGTGGAATCCACTATTTTATCTTTAAATGTACTGATAAAATTAATAAACACAAACAGAGTGCAGTATTGGTTCCAATAAATGAGCCCATTTTGGCAATTTCATATCTTGCCCCAAATAATAAAATATCAGACAAGACAGACTATCCAGACTTGACCTTTGTGTCATGTCTGTGAGCTTTTAGGCTGCATTTAGTGAAGGTGGCTATTTTTTTGTTGGGCTTTGGTTGTTTTTTTGATTGTTTGGGTTGTTTTAGACTTTTCTCTGAAGTTAAGGTAGATTAAATCTGATTTTTACTTAAGGCCCAAATGACAATTTGTCATTGGTGATCTGCAAGAAGCCACCAGGTAACACAAGCCTTGAGGTATGATCCCAAGTTCAAATACAGCCCGTGTTTTAATAGAGAGTGAGTCAATCTTACCATGACTGTGGAGATTGCAGCAGCTTCATCCTCTTTCTTCTTCTTTTTCTTCTCTTCTGCAAAGCTTAAGCTCTCACTGTGGATGTTCTGAAGGAGGATGCCAAAAGAAGTGTCGTTAGAGGGTAAGCAGGGAAGAAAGACCAGCCAAGTAAGGCCAGAGAAGTCTTTGCTCTGGCCAGCTAACAGCATTACCAGCTAGATGACAGAAAGACAGTGATACAAGAAGGGTGGGGGTGATCTCAAAAGAAGAAGTAAAGAAAAACTATTTTCTTAATTTATACATTCAGAAATACGTATGTGTGAGAAGTCCCCAGGAGTGGTAGCTCTGCACATCACTATGCCTTCCCCAATATGCCACGTCTGTTGTACAATCCCTGTGGTCCTCACTGAAGCACCCAATTCCTCTCCAAGCAGCTAAATCCCATCTTTGGGACTGCAGTCTTTGGCACCCACATTACTTTACACTGCAATGGCTGCAGTGTTGTTGGCCTTTATTTGCCATTGTGTTTAACAGCAGTATTAGTCTCATCCAAAAGCCCCACATGAACAGAGGGGAAAAAAAACAACTAAAAACCAGCTGCCCAGACACTCTTCCTTCCCTGCTCAAGCAGAAATCAGCATGCTCAGTCCCAATGGTGCTGAAATGTCTTACACTGTTATTTGATACAGCAAAGCTTGAACTATGAGAAACTTGCATCATGTCAAGAAGATTAATAATCCCCAAAGGTCCCCATGTACTGCAGGTGATACACCATGCAGCATCAGATGGACTGACTGTGATTATACCAGTTACTTTAGGCCTTACCTGTACATAAGTAATGAATGAGTAACACTGTGGGGTCAAATGGGAACCTGAGAGCTTCACCTGCAAAGTAGCAGAGAGGTTGGTGTTACTCGTAACTCAAGGCAATGAGCCATTTCCTCCAGCAATCCGCTCACACTCACCAGCTTTTCTAACCTTCCTGGAATCGTATTCGATGTGCTGCGGCAAGCTTGGATATACTGCAAGGAAAACATGAGAGAATTTCTTCTAGGTATGCTGTTCCCATCCTGCAATCTGTACTTCCAGGCAGGGCCTAAAGCAGCTCATCCAGTGGCATGGTGGGGAGGGGAGGATTTGCAAGAACTATCCTCCCCAATGGCCTGCTATATCCCAAATGCCATGTCTACATTCCAGAGCCGCGAGACCACCTTGTCTCACACTCGCTCCGCTGGCCTCTTTTCCTGGCCCAATTCCCCCAGGTCTGATGCTTCAAAAGCCTTGGATGGGAACGAGAGGCAAGGGCGGGATTGCTGACCACTGTGAGAACGCTGCGAGTGCCGCTCGCTGTGGCACACAGCTGCATACAGAGGAACCTACAAGGTACAGTGGGAAAAGCCACTCCAAGCCACGCACAGCCAAATTCAGCTGGAGAGAAGCTTTCCTTTATCTCTACTGTCACACCTATCACTGCTCAGAAAGGTCACAAAATTGAGGGCATGAAAACCAACAGAATAAGGACTCAACTCCTGCAAGAGATCGACAGCCCAGTCCTGAGCATAGCTGCTGCCAGGGGTCACTGTGAGCTTGCTGTAGCAGATGGGGGAAGAAGTTTTCAGATCCTAGCCACTGCACTGTCAGCAGAGCAGCACTCACATGTTTGATGAGGGAGGTGAGAATTGCGTATGTCTTGCTGAGGCTTCTCAGCAGTGTGTCCACACAGCTCCCTGCAGGGAGTGCTGTCTGTACCAGCTCATGATAAACTGTCAGCAGAGTTCCCAGCTGCAGAATTACACCTTTCTCCAGAGCCTGGGTTTGGTTTGATGCCTGAGAAGACTCTTCTAGAATAAAGAGATGAATACCCGGTGAATGTGTGTCTAATGAATGCAGTTATGCAGGTGGGAGGCACAAAAGACCACCTTTGTGTCTAGTGCCCAAAGCACCAGTGTGGCACAGGGAAAATAATCACTGGAGGGATTTTGTGACAACGCTCTCTATCTTGTTCATGTAGAACCAGCTCAAGGGTTTAACCTGCCCTCAAATGATGCTACCTCAAAATCCGAATCCCAAAGTATCTCTTTGCTCTTCATCTGTTTTTGACAAAGGTGTAACAATAAGACGTGGACTTTTATTACCTGATGTATCTGATGCCAGACTGGTGAGTCTCTTGATAAGCCAATCCACCTCTTCAAGGACCTTATCCGCCTGACCCAGAACCAGAAGCTAAGACAGAACCACCAATAACAAAACAGGTTTTTGAAGGAGTTTGAGACAACAGGAGTCTACAAGCCACTTGTAGCAGAGTAGCCCTGGACAATACAGGTTGTTCCATACACACTGTTTTGACTCACACAGACAGTAGGGGCTGCAGTCTTGGCATTCACTATGGCAAAATGGGACCGACTCTCCACTTCTATGTCCTGGTTGGAGGAGAGGACACAAATTCTGGTGAGTAAAACTTTAGCTGCATCACTAAGTGATGAAGAGTTAGGCTGCTTCTGCATCATACCTGATCTATGTCTCCCAGGCAAGCATGGATGTCTTGTGCAAGTTCACGCAGCAGGCTGACAGGACTCTTGTACAGAGCATGGAGACTGAAGAGCAGAGACAGCAAACCCTTGCAGCAAGCGATATCCTCTGTGGGGAAGGGAAAAGAAAACAACACGTTACCAAGTGCAGAGCTCCCCTAGCTATTTAGGAATATCAGACACCCAGTGAAAGTCTCAGATTCAGTACGGATTTAACAGTCTGCATTCCCAGAAATGATACACAGTAGGTGAAAATCCTGTCAAAATACCACAGTTACAAAAGCAGAGTTTACAACATAGGGCATCACATATAATACTGCACAAGGACGTATGGCACACTGGAGCCCTCAGCTCATAGAAAAATGATGACCAGAAGCACTGAGGAAGTGCAATACAAACTCTGGCAAGAGTAATATCTTTCCAGAGTATAAATCCAGACTCGAGCAACAGATGTGCTAAATTACAAGGGAGAAAAGTCAAGTAAGTGGCTTCTCTTTCTTCTGCAATGCTAATATTTATTGCAATGGAGTTTCTCCCCTAATGCTTATGCTAATAACCACAACATCACGGCAATCTGCCACAGAACAGGAACTGAATATACCTGTAACAAAGAGGTAAAAACAGGACAGACAACAGCAGAGCATCTAATGGTCTAATATCAGACCTGACATATCACATATAAACATGCTCCCCAAAGCTTACTTACCAAGAGCATTTTCTTTGCAAATTTTGACTGTCCAAGTCAGGAATTGAAGGAACTGCATAAGGGGAGAAAAGATATTATAGCTTTGAAACAGAATTCAAAGCACAAAACTAATAATTAAAAAAAAAAAAACCACAAAACAACACAACAACAACAACAAAAAAAAAAAGGCATTGAAGAGAGACCTGGAGAGTCCCCTTCTGGCAGGAAGGCACCCAGCCATGTTATGTGAAGTTCCACAAGGGACACTTAACCTACTAACAAATGAAAAGCTGAGATCCAGGATAGGGGGATGGCTATATATTCCCTTGGACAGAGTAACAGCTCTGTTTAATTTAAGGTAAATGCTGACTCCAGACTTCTGGCACACTTTTAGTGCAGTCCCTAGCTTGTAAAAATGGGGCACCTCTAGTCCACTTTAGAAAAAGCCTCCTTGCATGGGAGAAATTAGGCACTCAGCCAGTTTGGACTGGTCATGAGCCTGCTGGCCTTTTTTGGCTCTATTCCCATGTGGAAGCCATACCACATCTAGGCTCTGTTAAGAGTCCCTGCTCAGGTGAACAGGTCATTCAGACTCCAGGTGCCTAAAGGCAGGATCAGAACGTGCAGGAGTGGGGTCGGAAAACAACTTGTTCTTAACTGTCCTTGCAGTCACTTGACAGGAGTGTGCTTGATAAGGTAACAAAACTGTCACTGCGACATGGTGTGGTCTGCAGGAGAAGGCAGAACATGCACACACATCAAAGCCCTCAGATGTCAACCCAGTCTGATAATCTTCTTCCCACACCTATGGCTACTACACACATCCCTGCCATCCCATTAAGGTTGTGAAGTACCTGCTGAGAGGCTGGATCCAGGAGTTTGGACAAAGTGGAGAGAACTGTGATGAGTGACTGCATTTCCTTGGAGTTGAAGTCATCTTCAGCACTGCTGAACTGGTTCACCAG
>NW_009259235.1:535112-551890 GCF_000687185.1 Egretta garzetta
AAGCAGCAGATAAAGGAATTGGCAACAAAGAGAACGACATAGAATATAAAAAGAGGACTCTTCTAAAGAGCGAGTGCTGGTTTTTGTTATGAGTGCTTACATAGAGGCCCACATATGATTCAGCGTGACTTTTACAATACTCAGGTAAGTTTATGCTGCACTGAAGGACCTTATAGCTCTGTAAATACATGTGCACTTCAATCCAGCTCTGCAGAGTGCCCTGAAGAAGCTTTCCTTAGAGATCAGAAACTTTTCTGAACTGCCAATGAATCAGTGTCACTGTGGCTATCACATACTCAATCCTGTGGTCAAGTGACAGGGAGCTAGCAGCGTTTTCTGCCAGAATTACCAGTGCTTTGGAACACTTGCAACACACAGTGGTACTTACCTGAAACTGTCGGATCTGGAAGGCAGCTTTCTCTGTGACATTAATATCCGTTTCTTCTGCGTCACCATCAGTAATATCTGGCAGAGACAGAGAGGTGCAGAAAAAAGCTAAATGCCAAGAGCAGAATACAGGATTTATTTCCAAAAGTGGGAAAGACTGCAACTGCTCACAGCTAGAGGAGGAATACAGACTGCAAAACCATGGTGAGCACAAAAATGTGTTAAAGGCAAACTTCAAATAGACGAACGCTGTATCAGACCCTAGCTATCCTCTACTGACAGACTGAGAGCTCTATAAAAGCAGGTAAAGATATTTCTGGAACTTGCCTCTGGCATGAAAACCAATGCTACTAAGCCCACCTTGTTACTGAGCAACAAGGACCAGACCCCTCTCCCTACTTATGGATAAAGGGCACTGGGTCCCTAACTGCTCACACATGGGCTGGAACACAAAGCCTGGAAACCAGAGCAGAATTGTACCATGTGCCTACCCAGGGCTTGTAGAAACTGGGGTATCCTGGCAGTGTACATCTGCTGCACCGTGTTGAAGATCCGCAGCAAACCTTCCAAGCACAGAAGTGAAATGCTTTTGCCCTTCTTCTTCCCTGACTCTTCAACGACAGTGGGAATTGAAGTGTACCTCCAAAGCAGAACCCTAGGGGATGGGAGACGAGTTAACATCACATGCTCCAGTAAAGCTGGCTGCACAGTGCAAGAATGAGAACAGGGCTAATCACAGATTCTGCTCTTAGGACTGTATTTTTAACAAAACTGAACTGGAAGGTCTTTTTCCTATAGGAAAGTGGAGGGAGAAGAGATCCATTTTTAAGAAGATCTTGTTTCAATGTCAGCAAAACAGCTACTGCATTTTTCCTGCACAGCTAAATAATTTAATTCTTTCCAGGTGCCAAGGGACTTTCCAATCCCATTTCAAGTCCATCTTTATACAGTCATTTCTTCCACCTGGCTTTCCTTCTGTCTCAGACTACCCCAACATTGACCACTGGTGTCAAATCTGTGACAAAAAGAGCTTTTCTCTTGGCAGTTTGAATCTGTGAAACATCAGATATCTCTACAGGAATAAAATCGGAAAGGTAAAGGCAGGAAAAGCAAAGTGAAAAGCTTTGAAGAAAGCAAAATTGTTTGGCCCAGAGGAGACTTTTCTATTTGTAGGCAAACATCTTTTTCCTGCTCCCCTAAGCCCACTTCTTCCCTTTTTTGTTCCCTCTCCTTTCTTCTCATTAGTTCTGTTGCCTGCACAGATGATCTTATTCTATTTCAATGTCCAATCACACAAACCATGTAGCTCACATGTAGTCCTAATGACTGCAACACAAATAGCCTCTATTATTTGGGGCGAGACACAAAACGGGCATTATTCATGGCAGGGGTAATTTGCATTTTGTGCTCTCTGCTGACTGGGATCTGAAAAGACCCCATGCAGATATGACCTAGATCCCAAAAGACACTTAGATGCTTAACATTCTTGTATTTCCAAAGGATTAGATGCATGAACTTCTTCAAGCATCTTGCAGAAGTCCTAAACAAATGTTTTCTAAAGCTTGTATCCCTCTTACGTCTGTTTTATACTGTAGCTAGAAGTGAATTTTAACTTCATTGCATCCCAGAGGCCCCAAGAATCCAGCCTATAACCATCCTACCTCCTCTGTGACAATGAGTGATGAGCCAAAAGTCAGAAAGAGGCTGAAAATGAGAGTTTGATGGCATTTGGTTCTTCCAGGCCAAGTGCCATTATTAGAGCTGTATCACTCACTCTGGCACAGAAACTGTAGTGCCTCCACTTGATTTCTCAGGAGCAAAGAAAGGCAATGATCTCAACCCAGTAATAATAACTGTTTGAAACAGTTATAGTCTGCATTCTTCTTTCAAAGGCCTACCTGAGAATCAAAACCCCACAAAACGCATTGCTGTTTTTCAGGGCTGATGTCTTCATGTGCCACAATGACTCACCGTGTGATTTTGCAGAGGTTCTGAAACATTTTCTCCAGATTTTGTCCATCTGGTCCATCAGTTTGTCCTGTCTCCTCCAGTTGCTGCACCTTCTGCAGAGCTACACTGACAGCATAGCGCAGGAACTCTGTGCTGGAGCGCAGAACTGCTAGGCTCTCCTCATGGGTTTGGGCATTGTCCCTGAAGAATCAAGAGCACTGTCAGAGAATTGAGGATGTGCTGAAAAAGCACAGGGGTGGCCTACGAGATTTAAAATCTAAATATGCATTTACAAATAAAATCACTAGCTGAATTCAGGGTGGAAAAGACCCTTTGTTTTGGTAGTGAACACTCAGAGGATAGAGTTCCACCAGCCGTTCCAAAAACACTAACAGACATGGTTTGAATTGATGTCTAGCTCTGTTCCATAGAGGACTGGAGCTCAAACACTGGAGTCTGTTGTCTGGGGAATGACCCAGGACTGGAAGAGCAAGACTCTCTGAGGTCTTACAAGTCATAAGCAAAATCCAGGAAAGCTGGTTTGTCAATACCAGGAGTTATACAGCTATGGTTCCTGCCTGCACTCCGATGCTCTCCAGACAACAAGTGCTGTTACCATGCGTGCTGTGTGCAGAAATGAAAATGCCTGTACTGTGTATGCAGTGAACAAGACAGCCAGCATGCAGACACCACAAAAGCAGCTTGTGAATAGGCCTCAAAGCTTCTCTGGATATGACAGCTTCTCACCTGAACAGAGCTGTGAGCAGAGTAGATACAAAACCCATGGACAGGAAGCTCCGCGCAGTTTTGTTGACCAAAGTAGATTTGTTCTTTCCAGCTTTCTCCTTCAGGATTTCAGCAAGTTTGTTGTAACATGTAAACAAGCCTAGGACATCCTCAAACTTGTTCTTACTGAAAAAAAGTAGTAGAAAGCATTAATGGAGAAAATCCAGTCTCATAGTCTCCCATTTGAAGCTTCAGTTGCCAAATTACACAATGACACTTTATAAATGATAAAACCATGACATTTGACATCTCCCCACCTCCCTAACAGCGTATACCTCATCCATTCCTCCTTGACCTGCTCTTCTACAAAATGTCGCATCCCATCTCCCACAACCCACAACATTCAAAACAAAGACACTCCCCAAGGTTCTGTAAATGTCTGTGCCACAAGGTGCACACACTCAGAAAGCATCATTCTGATTCTGTGTTGGTACTATGATCCTGCGCTTGCAATGAGTCTGTGTCCTGCACTCTGAAGAGCTAGGCACAGTGTAGCACAGCTAGTGCTGGAGGGTAAGATTTGATGTTTTACCTGAAATTCCCTATGTTGAAATTGTACTCAATCAGGACCTCACAAATTCCCATCACCTGGATGGCATAGATGTTATTCTTTACACCGACACCAGAAGACAGAGAAAAATCTGCTGATTTATCCTAAGAGGTAAAGGAAACAAGTGAAAAATCTTTTCAAAACCTGACAAGAACTCAGTGTCTTCTTCCACTGAGTCAAACTGAAAATCTGATTTACCAGTTCAAAGTCTTCCAACTCGCTCTTGATCATGCGTCGTGTGACAGATTCTAGCATCTCTTCAAAGTTTTGCTCAAATCCCACATCCTCCTCCTCCTCCTCATCGTCATCTTCAGCTCCTTGGCGTAGAGGCACAGTGCTCTTATACCAGGCGAGACAGTGTTGGATACAGCAGAGCAGATGGGCCTGAAGGAAGCAGCCACACAGTCACAGTCACACTCAGCCTTCTAGGTGGAGGTCACTGGCAGAGGTAGATGCAGGCCAGACTATTATAGCTGGATACAAAGAGCCATAGCTGCCTTCAGAGGTTCGTGAGAGTCTCAAGAATATGCCTCGTTCCCAGAACGAGGGGATCTGTAATCCTACACACAGCTACCCCATTCTAGCTTCAGACAATGTTGTCCGCCTGAGCTTGCCTATATGGGATGTAAAGGCTTAACTCCCACTGCTCCCTCAACCCAGCCACCTCAACTGCTGAAGGAGATGGAAAGGGAATTTCCAAAAGGGCTCTTGCTCTAGCTGGAGTGTCTGTTCCCTTCCTGGGTCTGCTACTACAGCACTGCATGGAAACTTCCCTGGAGGAAAACGAAGTGATTAATTTGAATTTGTTCCTTCAGAAATCCAATGAACCATTGAGGTGTCATCTCCAACAGTTTCAGAGGAGCAAAACCAAAGGGCAGATTCTTTCTCCTGATACGCACACACACTGCACGCTATTTTATGTGGAATTAAGTTGAAGGAGGGAAAAAAAAAAACCAACAGGGTGAGCTCAGTAGAGGATAACAGAACCACACTGTTCCTAGAGCATTTTTCACACAGGTCCCCAAACCACTTTGCTAGGAAGCTCTAATAGATAGCCCGAGGCAGGGGTGAGATGCCCAGCTCTATTGTCATTAAAAGAATTGCTCCAGGTTAGAAGAGGCTGAAGAAACACAAGGTATTCAGCTCATGTAGCAGCACAACTAAAGTACTATGGAACAGATGAGCTTGCAGCTGTGGCCAGCCAGTATGGTTCTTACCAGTGGTTCCTGCAGAAAGATTTGATCTCCTTGAGCCATAATACATCCCTCAAGTTTCAGTGGAGGCAGGAGGTCTGGCTGGGGCAAGTAATATTGCTTTATCTGTCATAGAATAAAAGAAATAAAAATAACCAGTTACTTGGTAACTGAGCCTCTTAGGTTGTTCGAAAACAGAATACGGTAATCTTTGTACTCCATTCTACAGAGCAAAAACTAACATTATGATAATGGGACTGTACATGTACATGAGCCATGTCACCTGCTCTATTAGTAATTAAAATCCCCTCTTGAGTTGCTTATGTTCCTCTCAGCCAGGACACGTCACTGCCCTAAAACAAGTTTATCTGAGTACTTGCTGCTGTGTTGACTCAATATGCAACATCACTTGCACTTCACCTGCAGTGCTTCCAATCCTTTAAAGAGCGAGGAAAAGTAACTGCTCCTGCTGCCCGTCACCTGTACTGAACACTTGGGCCTGTTCTGGCATCCAGCTCCCTGGCCTGAAGGCGCAGACAGTTATGGAGGCTACACCTGGCACTAAAAAAAATCCATGAGAGACCATGCTTGCACCAATTCCTGGCTGTTTGGCACACCACAGGAAGGAGATATGCTCCGAGTACTGATATAGGATGAGAACTGAATAGGGAAAGTCATATATATAATGACACTATAAAATTCTATACATTTACACCAAGTGCCCGTTAAGTGCCCTCTGCTACCCAAAAGCTGCCTTGGCTTTGTTCATGTTCCCTTCTCAGACCCTACACTGTCATGGGAAAGCTGGAATTAGTCAGCATGAACTCTACGGATGATTAAAGGGAAGAAAATTACTTGTCTCAAAGAAAGCACAGCCTGTCCAATGGATTGAGGAAATGTGATTGTCTTGTTGCCATGAGCAACACTGTTGGGGGATGAGTTAATCCTTGTAGATCCTACACGGGCTTGGGTATTCTCCCGATGGGAGGACAGCAATAGTAATTACTGTGTCAGCACACATCCTTGGGGAAGTATGGGAGGGTAACTGCTGTGCGCTGCTAAGGAACAGGGAGCGCACAAAGCACTTCTCTGGGCATCACACTTCTCACAGCATCTCAGAACTGAAGGGTTGGAAAGGGCTCCAAGAGATCTTTTCTCTTCCACCCTGTGACAGGATATGAACCAGTCTCCAGACATTTACCTAGTCTGTTCTCTCAACGTAGCAGGGATTTGAACAGCTCCTTAGAGAAGGGCTGCAGCACTTAAACATGTTTCCAGTGTAAGGGAGAACTATTTTCCCAATATTTAACTTAAATTGCTTCCTATACTGGTTGCAGTGCAGAATTCTTAGGGTCTCTGCAGCCGTGCAACAGAGCAGTACTTTACCTGGGACAAGAGTGTTTCCATTATAGAGCTGGCCAGCTGGGAGTTCCTGCGGAGGACATCATAAAACCCCTGAAGACAGGAAGGAAGGACAAGTTGGCTTACCCAACAAAGAAAATGAACCGCATGCACCATAAGTTGGTGTCATATGACAGCAATGACCCTTTGGCACCACAAGGAACCATGAGGAAGTAACAATGTGCGCAGTGTAAAAACCCCATACCTGGCAAAGCAAAGGCACCAGAGAAAGAAGGTATGAATCAGACAGGGCATGAATTTCCTCACAGGGGCCTTCTCACAAGCTGCATCTCCCTAGCAGCGGTGGCATCAAGCCCAGAGTGACTTTCACTGCTATTTAACACTAGCACTAGATCCAACTTCAAACTGTGAAATCCTGCTTCAAAGGCAAAACAAGCCAGTGGGGAAACTGTAGGAGGCAAAAAATCCTTCAGAGAAAACTCAGTGGATGGATAAAGCAAGCACAAGTCTTATAGCAACACTGATGAACACACCCAAAACTTGCAGCTCACCAAAGGTCAGGTCAACCAAGTCAAGAAGAAAACAAAATCTCTGACCTGAAGAGTTTTCCTTTTCTCAAGCTGTTACCCCATGTTTACCTCAGAAGCCAAGATATGCACCCAAAAATGGCTCTCTGTATTAGGCCATTTGCCAAAAGAACTCTAAGGAGCAGACAAGCCTTTATAAAAATTTGCAAAAGGAAGAAGAGAAAAAGACAGAACTCCTGGCAACACTGCTTCTACCCAATGCCTGTTGTAACACTACTCTCCATGGGGCATCAAACATGCTTCCCATTTCCTAGGTCACACCACAGGAAGAAAGACACTGACGCATTTTTGCTCTTAAGCAATGTATGAGATGAGGAAGATACATCAATGTGTCTTTGGGCTTATAATGGCCCAAAATAAAAAGAATCAGAAGTATTGAGAAAAAAAATACAGTCCTTAGTACATGTGTCCCATGAAGAACATAACTGAGATGATAGGTTTTCCACAATATCATGATCGTTATTTACCTGTAGCTACAGTAGAACCAGACTACAGAAGAGCTAGTGGCTGTTTTAAAGGAGATTGAAGAAACCGTGTTTACCTCGTATAACATGAGTCGAACATCCGCTTGCTGGCTCAAACATCGCCTCAGGCTGCCCAAGATTTCAAGGCAGAAGGCCTCATTAGCTGCAGAATTATAGCAGGCATGAACATCTGCCTGGACCTGAGAGGGAATATTAGTCACGTTATACTGGTTACAGTTCTCAAATATTACAACACAGAAGCAAGGTGATATGAGGCCTGGTCCCTAAATAATCACTGAAATAGTCCTTAGCATGCTGCCAGGCTCTTCATCATCATCATGGAGCAGCGTAAATGGTCCCCAGAATACTGGTGCCGTAAGAGAGAATGACTCTGAAAAGCAACATCCCTAGGCCAGCTTCTCTTTGCACATTGCATTTGCCAAAGCTTTCCTTCCAGGACTAAGCCTTACTGAAGTCATATTTCTATTTTGGGGAAACACTCCACTCTTGAGTTGTTTTAAACTGCACATATTTAGACATGTCTCATATGTCCACACCAGGGACTGCAGAACAGCACTTACCTGAGTGGCACCAATGGCCTGGCTGCACTGGGAAGAAGACAAACTGCCCAGAACCTTAAAATTTCTTAACAGAAGCAAAAAGCCAGCAACCGCAGCTTTACGAGCATCGAGCTGCCTGTGAATCAGGAGAAAAGAGAAGCATGAGGAAAAGTGGAAGCAAGAAGCTCATAAGTAAATACAAGATCATCTCAGCAATGAAAAAGGATCCACAAATAAAGAGTGATTGGACCCAGTGGAACTGTATTCCCCAAGAGGGCAGCACAGTCCCAAGCAGTTAAGAACTTGGCAGTTTGCTGGGAACTCCCTTGCTCTACACTCTCACAACATTCAATTTCCTGTCTGTCCTTGCAATGCTCACACTGAAGGAGAGCCCCAGGCTAAGACCCAAGCATTAAATGTCCCCTGAAAACTGGAATGGGAGAGTCTCACAGACCTCAGAGTTGGAAAATTCCTCACAAAAAGCTGTGTTTTGCTTTGCTCACTGAAACCCCAGGTCTTCCCCAAGAACAAGTCCCTTGCCTTGAATAATAATCCTAAATTATGAATTTAGTATTCATAACCAGGCAGTCACTGCCCAATAAAATCCAGTCTACAACCACAGCATTATGAAGACAGCAGGATGGTTTGCTCAAAGCATTACCAAGACAACAAGCCTGCTCCTCCACCACCTTGTGAGGGATCAGAGGGAAGGCTCAGCATTCTGATTCAGTTCCTTCCAGACTTTCCCTAGCACCTGGATGTACTCAGCTGTGTAGACATGTGTTGGAATTGGTTTTAATTTTGCCAACTTATTTGGAGTCCCCATTCAGCTGGGGGTTGGGATTTGTGTCTCAGTCAGGTAGAGCTGTGACTATATCACAGTCCTAGGCTAACAGGGTAGGAGATGTCACCATCTAGTTATGGGAAGAACATAGCAAGATGACACTTAACCAAAACAAAGAAAAAATACTTTTGCTCCAAAACCATAAATGAGTTGTAGAAATCTTTTCAAAGAATGCCCTTCCCAGCTTACCTGGAAAAGATAGCTTTTTGAAGAACAAGTATCAGGGAGTCCCTCACTGACATGCTGACTTTGAGGAGAGGCTGGAAAGGAAGATACACTTTGGAGAGAAAAGCACTAAGGCATGCCAAGCCCTTGGGGCATATGAGCTCATCTTCCTCAGGCCCATCTGGCCCTGCATTTCCAATACTGTCATCAGTACAGCAGGAGAACCAAAATGTTTTAAAACAATATAAAATTAGACCCAGAGAGCTGTAACAGTGAGACACCTTAGCAGGTTAGTGAGGACACAGTGCAAGGATTTGGGAAAAGAACTGTTATCCCCAGACTGGAAAAAGCAGGTAAAAGTTTAACACCAGGGCAATATCTCAGCCCAAGCAAAGAGAAATACTGACATGGAGGTTGGAAGGAGAAAAAAATCAACATGACAGCTACAGCTGTTCAGCTAAACACTGCATACTTAGTTTTCTACAGTGTGCAGCATCTGGGAATCTTCCAGATGAAAGGTCAGCACAGAGCAGTTTCGGTACCATGCCAGACCATACCATATGCTTTTTGCTAGAGGGCACACACAAATCCACGCTTGAAGAACAGTTCCATGCTACACTGAACAACATACAGCAGAGTATGAAGGTTTATTTTATGAGGAGGGTTATTAGATCATGCATATAATTGTGGCCTAGAGCTGTCACTGGAACTAAATCAACAAGGATATTCCTGAAGAAATGCAAAGCTTTACCTGTACTGCCCGGAGGAGCCCTTGCACTGTGTTGATGGGCAGAAAGGACAAATTGTCAAAGGTCTCTGTGACTTTGGAGGATGAAGTCTGAAGCACAAGAGGAGCAGACACAACAATGTTGGACAGCAAGTCTGAAAAATAAAAGGACAAAGGGAACAGCTGCTGCCAAGGGGCCAGAAAAGTCTGAGCAAAAGATGTCTACAGAGCTAATGATTACAGAATAATCAAAGCCTTTCCATTACACAGAGAGGTCATGATAGGATAAACATTGAGAATCTGAGCTCTGCTGCAGGCATAAAGCGTAAAACACTCACAACCCAGCTGCAGGGCCTCACCCCACCAGAGGGCACTGAGGTATAAGAGAAGATGCTGCAGCACAAGGCATCTCAGCAGCCCCAGTGACACCCAAGCACCTGCTCAAGGACAAGGAGGAAGGCAACACTAGGAATACGTAACACGTTGCTGACTGATGGATACCAACTTTCTGTGCGTCAGCCGTTCCATGGCAACTGCCTGCAAACATGTTTTCACCTGTGATGAATGCAAGGTAATCTGATGCAGCTGACACCTCAGTAAGAGGGGAAGGAACAACTAATTTTCGTGGCTTCAGGTCACTTCAGCAAGAACTTGTTCTGAGAAGCTACATTCTGAGTGTCCACAGAGCAGGACACATTTCTCTCTCTCTTTTCCTTGTTACCTATGAAGTGGCTGACAGGAGATGCTGCTTTTGTGAGGACTCTGTTCAGGACCTGCTCAAGAATATCACTTCTGATGGGCTCATGAACCTGAAGTGAGAAATAACAATAAATAAAAATAAAAACCTATGTAAATATAAGATCTTCCTGTACATAGAGCACAGGTGTTGTGCAGTACAAAGCAAATCCAGAGCTGAAAGGTAAGCTGGAACTGGTTGCCAAAGGACCCCTTTCAGCAAAATTCACACAAACAGGTTCAGATTTCATCCAAGTCTAATCAGAACCACCACATCAGAGATATACAGAGTATGGGTCTGTGGGATGCAAATTTACCACTTCAGTGACAATGCTGATTTCAGTCCCACCTCTGTCAGATTTTCTTTGTACCTCTGAATATCTCTACTTTCTCTGCAGTCTCTTGGAAACTGTAATAGGGATTACATGAGTATTGTGGCAGTTGGAAGAGATTAGGACTTTATGAAGATGACCCCTTTCAGGTGGTCAGGGGCAAATAGGAGACTAAATCTAGTATTGTTTGTAAAGCACTCATGAGGGATACAGCAGGCAAGGTTTTGACACCATTTATCATGAGAGATTAAGAACAGAGTTTCCCCCCACTCCCCCAAAAAAAAAAAAACCCTCTCCAAGCCATACACTACCTTAAATGTCTCCAGCAGGATACTTGCTCCCAGTCTGCAAGCCTGCTGGGCTGGCATTTTTGAAAGGCCATAACTGGTATCAGCAGCTTTTCCTCCAAAGGGCTTTTTTGGTTCATACGATTCCATTAGGCTGAAGCCAAGATCCACCAGGCCCTGAGTAACGTGGTCCCAGCCAAACGCACTGAAGAAAACATTAAACAGACCAGGAAAGAAACAACTTAGTCACAGAAAAGGTTTAGATTAGAGCAGTCTAAAGTAAAATCTTCCACAGTCATTCCGGGGTCCAAAACAGCAGCGAGAGATCACGCCAGGGAAGATGCATCCCTCACAACCCCATAGCTGTCTTTAGGCTGAGGGGCAGGCGCTCAGCACAAGATGTCTTGCAGCCCTGGTTCTCCAACCATCAGACTTCCTTTCCAGTCCAAAGGTCTCCTCGCTATGGGGAATGATGGGCACTCAGGCCTCATCTGAACATGACAGTAGGCTACAGTTGGTATGCACAAATATCCTACTGATCCTAAGATCTTCGAGTCAGAGAGGAAGACAGAAGAGGAATGCCTCGCATCAAACTAAAGGACAACTGGTGACAGATCACAGACCTATCCCACAGGATGATTAAAGGACTAACCATGTTAGGGAAGAAAACAGTGAACCTATCACTCATCCCTTGATCAGAACACAAACTACAGCCAGCAGCATGACTCATACAGTCAGCTGCTTTACCAGTAAAAACCAGATAGGGTCCTATGTACCACCAGATGCTGAGATTTGAGGTAGAGGACACAGATTTATACAGCTGCAGTTTGTTGCTTTATTTTAATTCATCAATATAAAATTGGGATAAAAACTTTGGCTCTTGACACCATTCCCTGCCAGCACCTGGTCAGAAGTATTTAGCACCCCAGAGCATTCTAGCAAGGCTGAAACTCTCCCCCTCCCAGAGCCCATTGAGTGTTCTGCAGCATGCAGCAACAACTCACCTATTTTTCACCACTTCCAGAATTACAGCAGTTACATCATATTGTTGAGGAAACAAATCCTGCAGGAACTTGGAGGCCTGAAGGAACTGCAGGTCCTTGCAGCTTCTTGTGATTGATGTTTTCAAGAAATCAAATATCTGGAACATAAAATCATTGAGTGTGAGGAAATGATCTCTGAAATGGGACCTGTATAGACTTGGGCATGTTCCAGCAAGAGCACCAGCCAGAGCACAAGTTCCAGTACAGCCTGCCAAAAATCTTAACTCAGTTCATTCTCAGGACAGATACACCAAGCTCATTAAGAGCCTCAAGGAGGGTAACTTGCTGCCAGATGCTCTTCAGGCGGCTACCACAGAGCCAAAACATTAAAAAAAGACGACATTGCTTTTCTTCTCATGCTACAATACCAACCCACAGGAATCACAACTCTGGAAAACTCTTGATATTGCTCTGGAGTCTTTTATAGTGTTCAGTAAACTACAGAGTACCAATGATCTAACTGCCTCTCCACATGCATCCTGAAACCATTTAAGCCTAATTCTGATGGGACTATGACCTAAGCATGCTTCCTTTCCTTTACAAGGAGTGCAGTGTACATCCCCACGGAAGTTCTCTGCAAGCTTATCATCCACATACCTGCTCTTGCAGTCTGTGTTTTACTGCAACCGATAGCAAAAGAGCCACGCTGAAGGGACACAGGGCTTTAGCAGGGTCCTTCTGTTGCTCAGTCTAGAAAATAGCAAGCAACAGTCAGAAAGTTTGTTATCTTCAACTGCAGCACCCTGCAAATTCAGGGAAGCTATCAGGCCCGTATCACACTGTTGTCATGGTGTAGAAAGGGACGTGTCTCTCCAAACGTATCATAGCACTTGTTACAGTGAACATGACTGTGATCATAAAAGTTATTAAATCTCTTCTACAGATAACCAATTAAGTTTTAAAAACCCTGCTTCAACATCTTCAAGAACAGTGCCTGCTCTGTCTTTGTTGTACCTTTAGATGTCTGATGAGTTCCTCGCCTAGGTCCTGATCCAGGTTGATAACAGAAACAATATGGAGAATAACAGTGCCTTCCACGTGGCGGAGCTGGTCTAGGGACATTGTGGCTACCTCAAGGTCTGCTGATCTGTAAGTTTTATCAGAAAAAAACCAAGTCCTCCAAAGCCATAAATAATTTCTTATGTATCAAGGAGGACATACTTGTACAAGGTTTAACAATTCAAATTCAGGGAGCCTTGGGCAGGACCAGGGTGACTGCAAATACCCAGGTAGTAGAGAAAATGGATGACACAGAGAACTTACTGTGGAACCCTTTGTTCTTCCTTTTGTCTCTTATCCAACTCATTGAAAAATCTGATGATTCCTTCTAAAACAGTCTTCTTACTGCCCTGCAAGGCAGGACAGGACATTAAGCCACTGCAAGGTCTGCAGTATCCCAGAGAACTACGCTCTATTCCCACACCAATTACAAATGTCATGATATCCTTCATTTCCCTTCGTAGATCACTGGGGTGGAGGAGGGGTCCTGTGTGGCTCATTTCCAGATGAAGTGACTCTGGTTTAGTTTGCATATTTCTTTTGACTGCACTTATCGAAGAGTTGGAAGAAGCTGAAGCTCAGCTGTCTTTTTAAGTTGTTATTAATTAGAAGGGATCCTTTATGCAATAATCAATTAGGGAGGCTTTCAAACTCCTAACCTAACATTACATTTTGGGCCAGCAGACCCAAAGGACCTCCTGTAACACACATATTATTTGTCTTTGACTGGATCATTTTCGCATTGACTCAGTCACAAATGAAGCAAGCAGAAGAGCCAGATCACCTTGTCAAAGGGCAGGGATGTCACTGGTAGCCTCTGCTTGCAGGAAGAGCACAAGAGATGAGACATTTCCAGTACTAGTCAGACTACAACCCAGAAGACAGTCATATTGCAGGAGCTATTATTATAGCATGCAGACCACAGAGAGTGAGCAGAACCACACTTAAAAAACCAATCCTCTCTGCTGTTTGCTAGGTCTGTGCTCATCCCTTCTTTCCCAAAGGTCTCCTTCTTTCACCACAAGAAGATCAAGGTTGTATCTGAAGCAGTCAGCTTCTTCAGGCTAGAGGGAGTTGGATTAAAAAAAAACTACTGATGTCCTGCTGTGTCCTGCTCCCCACAGCACAGTTTGGAAACAATCACAATCCCTGACAAAATCCAGCCTATAGCTCAGTCTGTACATGGTTTTTTCTCATGGTATATGCTTAGGGGGAGGCCAGCTCCTGTGAACTTTTACCTTTGCAGAAAGCAGCAGCAGCTGATAGACCAGAGGGGGAATTTCCTGCAGGTCTAATTTGGAGAACATCCTAAGGACCTTTTCCACCACAAACTGCAGCTCCTCTCCTGATAGTGGAATATCCCTGTTGAATCAAAGATGCAGCCCGATCGTTTTCACTAATTTCCTTCAGAATAGCACAGCAGAGTCAACCTGTAACTAGACAAAGGGTCCTAATCTACAGACAGGCAGCGAATGCTCCCACAGTCCTCAGCAGAAGCAGTTGCTACAGATCTCTCAATACCCCACCACTGTCCCAGGATACTCTTCAACCTTTGATACTTAGATCTCCTTCACATTATGCTTGTTGATTAACATATTGTTAATTTTCCAAGGCTCACTCACACATGGGATAAAAACCACAATGCCATGCCCAGTCTCTGAGGCATGCCTCCCAGTTGTTTTTTGTACCCAAATGGATGTGATGTAGATGTTCATCCACAAAACCATCCACGGGGCTGTGCCTGGTATGGTCAGAGCTACTATTTGTACTTGTCCCAAACTACATGTGAAATAGGACGTGGGCATGACTGCAGCACAAGAAAGTGGTGATGTTGAAGGTAGAGGGAATTACCTGAACATGTTGGCAAGATGTATTACATTCTGAGGATCCCACCTGGTAAAACAAAAAGATGTTAGAAAATTGAGAGCAAGTAGAATTATCGCTTATCCCTTCCCTCCTCATACACAATTATTCAATATCATCATTTCCCTGTCACATTCTGATATTAAGATTAAAAGCCAAATTTCCACCAGAAGTCACCACCACCACCCTAACCACCCAGGCTTAGAACGCTCCAAACTGCCCCTGTCCCCACAATAACAAATAACCAAGAAAGGAATAAACCCAAGTGCTTACTGAGACCAATTCACACAACGCTATTACAAAATGTGGGGGGGGGAGGGGGACGGGCAGGGTGGTCCCTTGCTTTCCCAGCCAAAGACACTGTCACAGAGGGCACAGATTCAAAGATGATAGAACAGGACACAGGCAGTGGTGTTCAGCTCATCATGATGTCTTTTTTCGAAGCACAACATGAAACGCACTGTTTTGCCATGTAACTAAGAGGACGTTGGGGCTAAGACACACTTAGCAACTGCAGATTTAGCTCCCGCTGTACCGGTAGGGTTTCATGGCGATTTTTGTGAAAGGTCCAAAAGGACTAGGCACTTTAGACGGACTAAAGCATGGTGGAGGTGGCAGAGATATACGTACTTGCTGGAGCAGAGGGTATTTATCAGCTGTTTCTTAAACTCTTCCCCATTCAGTTCACCTGAAAAAGCAAAAGTCTTCTAGGAGCCAATTCCAGAGGATGGGAGGACAGGCTGGGGAGAAGGAAGGGACAGGGGTTACCTTTCCCATAAGCCAGGCTCTCCTTCGAACTGGCCAGTGCAGTGAGAACAGTGGAAAACAACTCCAAGGATTTCCCGTTAGACAGGCTGCCGCCTTTAATAACATCAACAAACAGGGTGGCAAGCTCAGCCAACGCATGGCCTGGCAGCTGGCGAGCCTGGGAGAAGATACAATAACTTGAAAGAGCTTGAGGCAGCACACAGGAGAATTCCACATACATGTCCAAACCATCAGCAAAACCAGCAAAGGTCATTTCTGACAGTGAAATGTTCCCCTAAAAGGGGAATTCAGGCCCAGGACTGTCATACTGTCATTTACAGAACAGAGCAGTAAATCAAGTTGATGTAATTACAGGTTTTGAGTCTAAGATTAATTATCCAAAGATAACCACATTTATGCACACAGCAAATTCCAACACCAGCTAACTTATTCCAGGACAGATCCACAGAAAGGCCACAACCCGTTTTCCTCGGTGGCCTAGTAAAGTATCTCAATCTACATAAGAAAGGATACCCAGCAGACCCCAGGAAAGCCAGCCCAAAGGAGCTTCTACCTCCAGCATCAGCAGTCCTATGATTTCAGACACCTTGCCCAGATGCAGGTCCCCTGACTCCACTAGTGGGACACAGTGTTTGTAAACCTGAAGCCTCCTGAGAACACCGCTTCGCTGGGAACAAGGGGAGCCTTATAACGAGAAAATAAAGAAAACAAAGAATGGGGAAAAAATTAACAACAATTAACAACATGTTGGTAAACAAGAGGAAATCAGCAGGGATTAAACTGTCACCTGGCTACAGGTCTCCATTTTAGCTATCTGACAAAACAGATAAAAACTAGAGCACAGGAAACCAGGATCTTTTGGATAAAATAAGGGATGCGCTCAACCCTGTTATCACACCCTGCGGTTCACTCCTCGGACCTGCTGCCGGAGATCAGGAAGCGCCAGAATACTGAGAAGAATCAGCTTGGCAATTAAGCTTCAGCTGGCCAGCTCAGTTCTACTCCGAGGTACCTAAGGGCTCCCGAAAGTAAAGCCCACTTACAACAGGTTCATTACAAATCTGGTTTCCTATTTCCTGTATCTATTTCTGGACGTCCCGTTTTCCTGTGACAGCCCTGACTGGCTGGTTCTTACCCAAAGTGACATTTTTTGTGCTGCCGACCGCTTACTTCACC
>NW_009259235.1:552650-601918 GCF_000687185.1 Egretta garzetta
GGCAGGCAGCTGGGGGGGGGACTGGGGCGCTCAGCACAAAGTGCCCATTCAAGGCCACCCCGTAGGAGCAGCACATGGCCCCTATGAGTGCGTGAATCCCTTAGAGTAAACCCCTTAATTCCAGGGGGCACGAGGGGTGGCCTTGGGCACACGAGGAGGTTTAGCCCGCCTTTAAGCAGCGGGATTTAGCTGGAGGATCCGGTGCCAGCACAGCATGGGAGCTTTTGCAAGCCCAGTGCTCATGGGGAGCAGGAGCTGATGCTGCCAAGTGAGGAGGAGCGGGTTCGCCTGGGGCCAGGGGCTGCGGGGAGGGGATAACTGGACCTGGATGAGAACTTCCCAAAGGGATCCAGCCACACCGCTTTGGAGTTTGTCCCCCTTGGCATCAGTCCCTCCTGGGGCTGCCACCCCTTCCAAAGACCCCTTTTCCCAGGACAAAGCACCCACTCAGTGATGCCAGGGGTTGCACATGAGTCTGCAGAACTTTCATCTGCGACGAGCATGTTGGCCAGGATGCCCAGGTGGCCAGGGGAGTGCAGATCCCCTCTGCTGCCCCGTGCAGGGCCGTTGGGTCTGTTCTGGAGCCCTCATGCTGACGATGTCCCCCCATCACACACCATCTTGCTTCCTGGGCTGCGGACAAACGTCCAACAAGCTCTAGGAGGGAGCTGAGCCTTGCGGCAGGGCTGGTGTAGGAAGGGGACAGGGAGGTCAGGAGGTCTCCAGTGGAGAGCAGCAGGTGGTGCCCCTGGCCATGGTGGCATTGCTCAGGGTCTTGACACAGATCTGGGTTTTTCCTCCCTGTTCCCCCCTGCCCTTCATCTGGAGTCTCGTGCCTTCCTACTCCTCCCTACCTCACAGCGGGGTCTCGGCTCCATTTGCAGGACAGCCCCATGGAAACCAAATCCGTAAATCCCGGTGGCATTACAAAACATGCCTTGTGTAAGCCCCTTCAGTCCTGCTCTGCTGCTTAGCCCGTCCCCACCACCTCCCCAAAATCCCCATCGTGGTAAGAGCCCAGCTGAGCTCCTCTTCTGGGCTTGGGGAAAGAGCTGTGCACAGCCCTATCCTCACCAAGTCCCCATTAAGCTCCTGCAACCCTGGGCCCAAAAAGAGTTAAGGCTGCAAGGGCTCCCCTGTCCCATGTGGCTTCAGCATGCTGGGATGTCCCCAAAACCCTTGTTTTGCCATCCTGCTGCACCCACACATGGGCTCAGTACAGCCCCTGCCTCTTCCTGGGGCTCCCCTCCCTCACGGGTTTGCAGCATCACCCCGGGAGTGGACTGGGTTCCAGTTCCCAAAGCTCCAGGCAGGCAACCGCGTCACCTTGGGGGCATTGTAAAAAAAAATATATCTGCCCATGGTTTTTTATTTTAAAAGCTGAAAGTGGCGCTGGATGGATGCTGGTTTGGGTGGCCTGGTTTGGGAGGAGTTGGAGAGCCCCAGGAGGGACCAGACCCAGGGAGCATCCTCTGCCGTGGACCTGTCCCCACAGCTGGACCCTGCCCACACAGCCAAATTTACAGCAGGACCTTGCCAGGCTTTTTGGGGCAGAAGCTGGGGAAGAGACCTGGCCCACTTGCCCCGGGGGATCAGGCTGGGGTGGCAGGCTGCCCATCGCCTCCTCTGCCCCTGGCCCGCACTAATGAGCAAGTTACACAACGAGAAGCTTTTATACTTCGTTAATCGGGTCCGGCATCCCAGCCCGCCCCTCCACGCACGCTCTGGTCGGCCAGCGGAACCCCGGCTCCCTCCTTCCCTCTCCTCAGCTGCCTTTTGTAAAGTTTTAATGGGGTTTCTTGCCTGGGTTGTGCTGATTTAATTACAAAGCTGCAGTGAGTTGATGCCTTGTGACGGTCTAATCCCAACCTGGTGACTCTACAAAGCTTTCGCCCAGCTTGCTTCCTGCTCCACTCCGGCCTCGCCATCCGTGCTTCCGACTCTGCCTCGTGCACTGACCCTCTGCAGACAGTTCAGCTTCTCCTTTCCCTGGTGAGTAACCTGGGACTTTTTCCACCCAAAATAACTTTGCATCGGAGACCATAATCCAGCCCTCCCTTAACCTGGCACCTCCAAGGCTGGGATTGCTTTTAGTGCCTGGAAAAAGGGGATGCCCATCCCTTCCCCAGGAGCTGGCGGGGAAGAGGATGCCCCTGGGAAATGGTTGAACTGGAGCCAAGCATCACTTGCAGAGCCTGGGCTTGGAGCTGGTGCTACGGCCCGGCAGGGGCAGGGTTGGGCACTGGAGGGAGGCTGAAGGCAGGCTTCCCCCTCCTCATGCATGGGAACAAGGTGTTTCACCCAGATGGTGTCAGAAAGATGCCAAAAGGCTCGCGGTCCAACCTTGCTGCCGGCAATGGGCTCTGGGCTGGAGCAGCAGGGGCTTGAGGGTTTGGGAAACACCTTGGGGATAATGGGGCAATAGAAACAAAAGGCAGTAAAAGCATGAGCCAACTGCCCACCTGGCCAAAGCTGGGCACTTGCCTCTGCCCGTATGAGGATGGTCTGAGATGAAATGGCACTGGGTGAGCTCATGGGGTTGGGGGTCCCCGTGAGATGCCCTCAACCTCCAGCGGAAAGGCAGAGACAGAAAAAAAGGATGAAGGCGTTGGACAATCAATACCCACATTTTTAAGCTGCATTTGCAAACATCTCTGGTGTTTGTCAAAGCTGCCCAGCCTCCGGCAGGCAGGCAGAGGGGCAGGCAGCATGTGATGGAGTTGAGGACGGTTGAGGTGAGCAAGAGAGGCAGGGGATGGGGCACGGAGGGGCTGCAGAGGCTGTTGGGATCCCCACTGCTGCTGATTCCTCCTTCCCTCTCCCAGGGTCCGGCGGCCAACAGAGGACAGAGGACAACATGTCTGCAGTTGTGAGTACTGCCCTGTGCTGCCCCGACCCCTGGGCTCTGAGCATCCCCTCCCTACAGCACCAGGATGGGGTGCACACTGCGCACCCCTCACCCCCCTGGCTGCTCTCAGCCTGTGGCAGGGAGCCTGGGTGGCATGCAGCCCATTCCCACCCATTGCATCCCCTCGGGTGCAGGCATGGAGGGTCTTCCCTTCCCCATAGCCCCCCATCCCAGGAGACCCGCAGTGGGGCAGGGAGTTGGGGGCTGGCTGGGGAGACCCCACATCCTCTCCTCACCCCCAGACTGGCACCTTCCGCATCGTCTCGGAGGAGGAGCAGGCCCTGCGCACCAAGCTGGAGCGCCTCACCACCAAGGACCACGGCCCCGTCTTTGGGAGGTGTGAGAAGATCCCCCCCCACACCCTGCAGAAGGTGAGGGCGGCTGCAAGGAGCAGGCGGCAGGCACAGTCTGGGGCACCCGGTCCTTTCTGGGGGCTGGAGGAGACCCTCAACAGGGTCTCAATGGGGGGTGGGATGTGCTTGCACCAAAGGGTCTTAGAGGGGTTGGACCTGGGTGACACTGCCCTCCATATGCCAGGATGCTGCAAGCATCATCACTGCATCCCTCTAGCTTTTGGGTGCCTAAATGACCCCTGGGGGGTTTTGGGGTGCACGGGGGGCATTTCTGAGCTGGGACTCCTCCCTGTTTCCCCCCCAGGCGAAGGATGAGCTGAATGAGACAGAGGAGCAGAGGGAGGTGGCGGTGAAGGCTCTGCGGGACCTGGTGCAGGAGCGGGCAGGCGGTGAGGAGGTGTGCAAGGCGGTGGCTGAGAAGGTGCAGGGGAAGGATGACTCCTTCTTTCTCCGCTTCATCCGTGCCCGCAAGTTCGACGTCCACAGAGCCTACGACCTGCTGAAAGGTGGGGAGGGGTCCCGAGCTGCGATGCTGGGCAAGGACAGGGATACACATCCACTGGCAGCTCCCAGTCCTGCACCAGTTCCTTTCTGGTCTGGGCTGTGCTGGCAGAGCAGGACCCTGGCATGGGAAGGGGATGAGGAGAGGATAAATAGAAAAAGGCAGGGCTGGGGTGCTCAGGATGCAGGAGAAAGAGCTGGGATGGGGAAGGCAATAAATGACGGTGGCGCCAGGCATCCCACAATGCCAGGGCAGTCCCATTCCTTGCCAATTTACTGGACAAAATGGAAAAAGCCCATGCGTTTGGCGGTGGCAGGCTGTGCAGCAAATCTATCTGGTTTGGTCTACATCCCCTCGAGACCCCCACACTCTATACATGCCATATATACACCCTATATATGCCCTATACATACCCCTACCTACCCCTGTAAGGAGCACCCACCCTGGTGCCTGGTGGCTTCAGCACCCCTGGGGCCCCTTGAGGGCTGGGGGCAGCTTTGGGGGGGCTTGTGGCACTCCCTCCCCACATCAGGGGTGATCTGTAGGGATGGAGGGGGAGAGGAAGAGAAGCCTGGGGGGATGGCTGGGACCGGCTGGGACCTGCCTGGCTCCAGATCCGCTCTTCTTTGTGTCAGCTTGGGGGATAATGAGTTGTAATTATCAGCGCTGGCTCCCAGACGAGCTGTTTTGTTCGCCCACATTTTCCCAGGATGAGATTCCTTATTTCGTGCCCGCAGGGTGCCAAGGGAGGGGAGCTGGGGGATGTCACCCAAATGTGGAGGAAGGGGAGAAGGGAAATGAGGGGGAAAATGACTTTATCTGCTCGTTGAGGTGCTGGAGAGAAGGCAAGCGTGGGAAGCCCCCAGCATGGGGAGAATAACATTGAGCGCTCTGGGGATGGGGCTGAGCTCCTCTTGCTCCCTTTGCTGGAGAAGACCTGACCCATGTGGACCCCAGGTACAGCCGGTCCGCAGCTCTGGGGCTCAGGACCAGCATCTTGCCATCACCAGCCTGCCCTGTCTCTGGTGGCTTTCCCAGTGCTGCCCTGGCTTCCCAAGGCCGGGAGAGCAGCTGTTGTCCTCCCCGATTTCTGCTTCTCTCCAGGCTACGTGAACTTCCGCCAGCAATACCCCGAGCTCTTTGACAACCTGACTCCCGAGGCTGTGCGCAGCACCATCGAAGCCGGCTACCCCGGCATCCTGTCCAGCAGAGACAAGTACGGCCGGGTGGTGATGCTCTTCAACATCGAGAACTGGGATTACGAGGAGATCACCTTTGACGAGGTCAGGCCAGCCCAGCCATCGCTCCCGCAACAGAGCGGTCCCGCTCCTGGGCTCGTCCTGCTTGGCGTGTCTGAGCGCAGCATCCCCTGCATGCACATATACATATGTACAGACACAGCCTCCAGCCATCCCAGTTGAAGGAAATCTGTAGCCCTTTGAAGTTATCCTTACAGGGAGTGCGGGAGAGCATGGTCCATCCCAAAGCGTTCCCCTTCATTCCCCCTGATGCAGTGCAAGGCGCAGGCTAAATTTGGGGTGTGCGTTCCCCAGACCAGGTAACACAGGGTGAAGAAAGGCACCACACCAGTAAATCATGGTGCTTTAGAAAGGAGGGACCTGCAGGGCAGGCACAGGACATGGAAAGGGCTTCTTGGCAAAGAGGTCTCCAGGCATGTAACTCGCAACTTTTCCCAGCTCTGTTTTCTACTCAGCTCTGAATTTGGTCACAACGTATCATCGACCCACATCTGAGACACACACAGCTTGAAAGGGGAATGTGGTGGTTGTTGAGCATCCCCCGAAATGCCCTCCCTGCAGTCCTGGGGCTGGCTGCGACAAGCAGGCTGCAGTCAAGCAGACCCTGGCTAATGTTCCATGGGACTCTCCCTGGGAACCTCCTGGGGTCTATGGGAGGTGAGACCTAATACCAGACCTGCTGCCTCTCCTCTCCATCAGATCCTCCGTGCCTATTGTGTTATCCTGGAGAAGCTGCTGGAAAATGAAGAGACCCAGATCAACGGGTTCTGCATCATTGAGAACTTCAAGGGCTTCACCATGCAGCAGGCGTCAGGGATCAAACCCTCTGAGCTCAAGAAGATGGTGGACATGCTGCAGGTGAGGTGGCAAAGTCTGCGCCCAGCAGTGGCAGAGCAGGTCCTGGGGGAGCAGAGAGCTCAGGGGAGGGAGCAGGCAGGACTAGCAGGGTTTGTGATTCCACCACACTGGCACCAGTGGAGAGGCTGTTCCCCATCACACACTCCTTCCCTTGCCAGCTGAATGGCTTAATCCTGCCAGATGGATCCTATTTTTCCAGCCCCAGGTCCCTATCCTCCCAAAAGCCCAACCAGAAGCAGTACCACTACTTGTAGCATCCTATGGCATGGCCTGGAGGCCTTTCCTCACCATCTTCTCAGCCCAGCCCGGTCCAGGCTGGACGGAGACTCACAGGCACTCCAGGACTTCTGCCGTTGGACCAGAGGCCAAAGACACTTGGCTTTCTCCAGGGAAGGAGGACAGCAGAGATGCTGTCCTTCTTGTGGAGTGGGAGCAATGAACCATCTGGGAGGCTCTTCAGCTTCCCTGGTACTCCTGGGGCTGGGAGGGCTAATGCCCTGGGTCAGAACAGAAAAGGGGCCATCAGAGAGAGAAGGGGAGATTGGGTGAGGGGAGCAGTGGCAGTGCTGGGGTGTCCATTGCTGCCCACCAGGCTCCGTGTGGCCAGCACCCTCGGTAACGCTCTGTGTCTGGGATCCTAGGACTCCTTCCCAGCGCGGTTCAAGGCTGTCCACTTCATCCACCAGCCCTGGTACTTCACCACCACCTACAACGTTGTCAAACCGTTCCTGAAGAGCAAGCTGCTGGAGAGGGTGAGTGTGGGAAAGGGAACCAGAGGCAGAGGCACATCCCTGGGTGAAACAGAGCAGCCAAGAAGAGTTGCCCTGGTCCTCTGCTGAGGGTTGCTCCCATCTCCCTCCAGGTCTTTGTGCATGGGGAGGAGCTGGAGTCCTTCTACCAGGAGATCGATGCTGACATCTTGCCAGCAGACTTTGGTGGCAACCTGCCCAAGTATGACGGCAAAGCAACTGCAGAGAAGCTCTTTGGGCCCCGCATCGAGGCTGAAGACACGGCTCTCTGAACTGGGGTCCACTCCTCCTCCCCTGTACAATAGGATCGGAGGTGGCCCTCTAACCCCAACCATGTCCTTACCGTAGCTTTGGTTGAATGACTGCTCGTGATGAGGCACTCCGAGCACGTTGCTCCACGCCTGTCCCTCCCCTCCCCAAACCTGGCAGCGGGCTGCCCGGCAGCTCTGTCCCTCCCAGGCAGAGCATCCTTCCCTCGGGAGCCAGCAGAGGAAGGTTGCCAGCCCTCTCCTGCAGCATGCCCTGGAGCTGCGGAGGGAGGACAGGACAGCGTCTGCTCTGGGAAGGGAGGGCTACAGCGAGGGAGAAATAAAGTGTTTAACAGCAGAGCTCTGGGGTCCCTTGTGGCATGTGGCAAGGAACAGGGGTGCAGCTTTTTGGACACAGGCACTGGCTGGGCTGCTGATTCTAAGGAGGCCAGGAGTGTCAGTGCTTGGTAGGAGACCCCTGTCCCCCCATCACTGACTGCTCTTTGGCTCAGGGGCCAAGCAACTGGCCTCCTCCATCCTCCACGCATCCCAGAATGAGCCCAACCCCTGCCTGAGCAAGGACCCCCAGTTGTCAGACATCTGCTCTAACCAGGAAAGCAAAAACAGCCCAAAAGATGCAAAACAAGAACTGAAACAGGGGCCCAGGCAGAGCTGGCTCTGCCTAATTCCTGCTCAGGCAGGCAGGGGGGAGGAACAGAGGCTGCAGCAGCCGCTGTGACTAGGAGATGGATTTTAACCAGAGGACAGTGAAGGACAAGCAAAATACACCCCTTAAATCCTTCAAAAGCCTCAGCACAGCTCTTTTTCCTAGCACTGCACAGTGAGAGGGAGCTCAGCCAGGGAAGCCCCACCAAAAGCCACTGCGGAGGGGCAGAGGAGGGCAAATGAGCTGTGCCTGATGCCAATGCGAATTAGCCCTTGCTAATGCGGAGTCAGCAGGACCCGGGTGGGGAGGAGGGAGGCAGAAGTCGCTGTGTCCCAGGGAAGGCAGTCTGTTGTGGTTCACGAACCAGGCATCTCCTCCAAGGAGCTGATCGGATGCCTGTTTCCAGACCATCTCCCGTGGTGAGCAGCGGGCCTCGGAGAGGAACGAGGCACTGGTCTCTGCCCAAGTTGTCCCATCTCCCCTCCCTGCCCCCCTCCCAGCTCTGCAGCCACACACGGGCGCCTTTCATCAGCCAAGCAGAGGAGCAGACCCTCATCCGAAGCTGGCCAGGGTGGAGGGTGCTGACAAGAGCTGCATTCATCGGGGCACTGGCTCAGGCTCAAACCAAACAAGACACCGGCTCTGAAGCTGCGGGAAGGATGGGGCCTGTCTGGGCAGAGGTGGCTGGGGTTAAATCTGCTTTCTCCAGTCCATGCATGGCGAGTCCCAGCCTGAGGCTGTGCCAACCTTGTGTGAGAGCAAAAGGCACCTCTCTGCTGCCTTTGGCTCCTTGCTGTGCAGTGCTCTTGGGGCCGGGAAGCATCTGGAGCCGTCCCAAGGAAACCACGTGTGGCAACCCTACAACCATCATCAGGCCAGTGCAAACACAACAGCACAGCTTGCTTGGGAGAGAGAGCAATTGCAGCTCACTTGTAAAAACAGAAAAAGACAAAAAAAACCCAAACCCATGCACACAGACAGGAGCACCACAGTGCTGCCTCTGGGATTTGGATTGGGAGAGTCACAGCTTGTGGGAGGTCCCTGCGGCTGCTCACTGCTGCTGGGACAAACTGTCAGCCAGTAGCTTGCTTTGATGGCGAGACAGAGAACAACACAGCAAATTTTCTTCACTGAAAGGGTTGCCAAACGTTAGAACAGGCTTCCCAGGGAAGTGGTCGAGTCCCCATCCCTGGAGGTATTTAAAAGACGGGCAGATATGGTGCTTAGGGAAATGGTTTAGTGGGAATGGCAGGGTTAGGTTAACAGCTGGACTTAGTGATCTTAAAGGTCTTTTCCAACCTAAACAATCCTATGATTCAATTCCAGGGCAGGGGGCATGATCCATGCCAGCTAGAGTGACTCTGACCAAGCCAGGAAGGAGTTTTGAAGTAGATCTAACAGCTAAATTGCAATGGCCAATAAACTAGAGATGGAGCCCAAAACACTGCCTCCCTCAGAGCAATTGCAGGGGAACAGCAGCAACACTCCTGGCCCAGCCCAGGCCCCCCAATGGCTCACCAGTCCCAGTTACCCTCCACATCTGTCTCACTTGTCTGTAGGTAAAAACCCCCACACCAGCAAGCTCTTAGTGTCACTCAAGTAGTGCTTTTGGCAGGACTTTTCCATGCCCTAGGCTCAAACCAGTGGTTAACTCCTTAGATGTCAGTGCCCCAGCCAGAGACATTGTGGGTTTTTTTTCTGCCAGCCACTGAAAGATTAGGAACTCCGCTCACTCTGATGATTTCTGCAGAGATGTGCAAACCAAAAGCTTTACCACATGCTGCAGGAAAGCCATGATCCCAGAGGAGAGTCCTTCCCCACACTGCAGGAAGGGCCACAGCTGAGCCCTGCGCCCTGCTTCAGGTCAGTCCTGGCAAAGCTCTAGGTCTGGCTCTAGAGGAGTCCTCCAGCCAGCAACCTGGTGACCCCAGGGGCTGACACAGGACTGTCACAGTCTGCCCTCATCCACTACCAAAAGTAGCCCTTCAGCATTTTAGGACAGGCATTCAGGTTTTTTTAAGCTGATGCCATCTCCATGATCAGAGGCACCAAGGACCTCCCTTGGCCGTAAGGCAAAGAGCAAGTAAGGCAGGCTTGAGCATGGCTAGGGCTTGTGTCACATGCTGCAAGGGGAGGAAGATGATTAAGTCTACCCCCCAGCTGGCTCCCCAAGCCAAGCCCCAAGCCAAGAAAGCCACACGCTCCTTGGCTCAAGAGTCCACCAGACACCCCATGCTTGGCCACCAAGCTTTAAGAGGTGGGCACAGAAGCTGCAACTGCTGGAAGGAGTGAAACGTAGAGAAGACACCCTCCACGCCACTGCCACCCCTCTGGTCCTCCCCACCCAAGAATTATGGAAGGAGAGGAACACAAGCTTAAGGTTTCTCCCTCAGAGGAAGGGCTCATTCACATTTCCTAGAACAATTAGAGCGCTCGCATTTACCACTAGATAACCAACTAGAGGGTCAAAATGTAGAGGCAACACCAGGGCTCATGAAAGAGGAATTACTGACAAAGGTTGTCCTGTCCAGGAGAGAGGGGGCCGCAAGCCAGCTCCTGCCTTGGTGTTGTACCACAGGGACAGAAGGACAGCTTTGCCCCAAGGCAGTCTTGGTTTAAACAGGACTAGTGAACAGAAACCAACACCTAATACCAATTCACCTGTAAGGGCTAGGGCTAAAGGACTACTTCTGTTCCTCCTTTAGGTCATCCAAGCCTCATAACTGAGGAAACATGTTCAGATATTCAGTTGCATTTTAATCAATATTATCTTGTT
The DNA here is from genome assembly GCF_000687185.1 of Egretta garzetta. NCBI lineage: Eukaryota > Metazoa > Chordata > Aves > Pelecaniformes > Ardeidae > Egretta > Egretta garzetta. The sequence continues at coordinate 562,971 of NW_009259235.1, forward strand.
GGCTCAATATATTCCCCCATCAGATGATCCTCTCCCCCCTGCAAAGGAAGGATTAAGCAAGTATGGCTGCTTTACCTGTCCAGGGTGACAGCTGGACTTCATCACCAAATAACACTGCACACAATCACTACATGTAGCACTGACTTCAATAAGTCCTTTATTTTTAAATAAAGAGATCCCACTGAATCAAAGATAACAAAATTACATTGTTTTGCAATGACCTCCATTTTACACCACACAGAAGAACAAAAATTGAAGAAAAAATCAAAGACACTGTCATATATATTTATATATATAATTTTAAAGGTAAACATCAGCAGATATAGAAAAATTGCATTGCTAGTTGCACATCATCTCCCCTGCAGCTGTCAGCTCCAGAGAATCTGACTCAGAACATGGCAGTGGGGAGGGCATCTCAGTATACAAGCTTTTTCAGGGCAGCATTTAGAGATTGTTCTGGAGTATGATTTTGCCAATTTGAAAATATTTCCATAGTAAACCAAGAACATCAGAAGTCACTCAGCCTGTTCCAACACACCTGCATGGGCAAAATGAGAAGGGCACAGGCCTGTTCTTCCGAGCTCTCCACACACCTCTTCAGCTTGGGATTTTCAGAGAAAGAGATTATGCTTTTCTCAAGAACATCTAGTGATCTGTCACTGGGAACTATGGTCAAGCTGTCAAGTAATGAGAAAACATGCCGCTTTGGAAAGCTGCTGACTTGGGCTAAGCAGTAGGGTTTGGTTATATCAAATACAAGTGGGGTTTTTTTGGCTTTTTTTTTTTTGTAAAAGACTTCCCAGATGGCAGGAGCCACAAGAAGGGTCAACATCCCAGTAGAGCTATAGTGGAGATCCTAGAAGAATATTCTATATCAAATCAAAGCTCTTGCACAACCGGAGGTGGAGAATGTGAGCTTGTCATTCAGACAAAAGCAAAAACGCTTTGTGTAGAGCCACCTTGCGGTTATCAGGCTCCTTACTGGCATTACAACTAGCTGGGTTAGGCAAGGCCATTGGGTGAGAAGGAAAGAAAAGCCTTTATCCACAAGTGATGCAATGTTTGGGCTTTTGGGAGTGTTAACAGATAGACTTGAAAAAGGCTGTTCAATACCAGCAGAGCCAACCTGATAAATGCTGCCCTGGATTGCAGTGTGTGTGTCTGTTGATTAAGCAGTAAAACCAATTGCACAGATGTCGAGAATGCAATGGTTCAGGATAACCCTAGAAACCCTTCCACCACAGCACGGAAAGCTGGCAACTGCTTTGACTCATTGATGGCACTTATGCCTAAGCTTCCCCAACAGTTGAGAAAGTCCAGGCCAGTATAACAGACACTCCTGACAATAAAAGGGGTACAGTTACAAGGCACCCCTTCCTTGGGGTGGTGTTGCTCTGAGGCATTCTAAGCTCTGAGAAAACTCAAAGTTCTCACACTAAGAAGAGCTGTTTGCTTTTTCACCCAGAAGCCATGAAGGAGACACTGTGGCTCCAGGACCTACCCAACCAACAAACCCGACAAAGGAATAAGGACACATGGAGCATGACTCACGCCAGAAACAAGATGTTCTTCACAACAAGTGATTTATGCACACAGCACAAGGCTAGGGCCTTTTCTGGTCTCCTTGAAGAATGCTGTGAAGAATTTCAATAAGCTCCAGATAAGCATAATATTTCCAGAAAAACTTGGAAGCAATTCAGGTGACGGAACTGTTTGGCAATTAAATCCTGAAGCTGCTACTCTGCTTTTTCTTTTGAGATGTAGTCACTTAGGCAGTCTACCTCCAGCTGTGCTGCTGGAGAATTAATAGACATTAAGAACTTTGGGATTGTAAGGTAACAAGTCACATATTAAGCAAAGCAAGTCCTCCTTCTATGACTCAATCCCTACTGCTAGAGGAGCACAGAGCTGGAAGTGATCCACTGCTTATATATAATATTTTAAGCCTTAAAATAGACTGTAGCTAGTTGTAGGCTGATCAAAGGTCCTTTAAGTCAGCACACTTGTACGTTGCCAGAGTCGTCTCACTACCCAGTGTCTGAAAGTGTCACATTTACTAAAGAGCAAAGCCCCAAAAGCTCTGACAGAGGTGTTACTGAAGTCTCTAGATATGCTGATGTCAAGGGAGGAAGAGAAAAAGGGCAAGGCACCACGTGTCAAAGGGCTGTGGTCTAGGAACTTGTGACAGACCCAGGACAGATGACACACAGGTAGCTTGGCTATATTTAGTACTGAAGCCAATAATTCCCAACATCTTTGCTTAATGCCCTGTCTTTGTAATCTGTATCTTCATAAACAGGAACTGCAGAAAAACACTTAGGAAAAGCTGCAGGGAAGTTCAGGTGACTGTCTTTACAACACTGTCAGACCCATCTGAAAACACCTTCAATTTCAAAGCTAATCAACATTAAAAATGCTGGCAGATCTGATGTAGTGGAAGCTGCAAGTTCCTTGTGTTCAGTAAGAGCAAGTCCCAGCTGCTCACCTACAAGCTTCAGATCTCTCCAGACACTGACAAAGGTGATGGTTGGACCAGCCTAACCAAACAGTAGTAGTTCTGCAACCTCCTAGCTGATTGAGAGAGTCCTTAGGGTTTATGTTCAAGTGCTACTTAACATCCAGTGATGGGAGAGAGGTGTGTATACCACACAAGACTACCTGTGGAAGAGCTCTGCTAACGCTTTTTCTAATCCCAGTTTGAAACTAAACAGAGCACACAACAGATTCATCATGCTGTAATCTTGAACTGCACTATCAGACTACACTGTAATGATATGGAAGTGCACAACTTCAACAACCTCATGTGTCTTGACAAGAGATGAAAAAGAAAGCTTGACCTCTAAAACTTAAAAATTCAGATTGCATTTAAGGTTGAGTTCACTGGGCAAATGAAGACCACCTGCCCACATCACAAGACTAGTATTGCCTTGTTTTGGGAGAGAAGAGTATTTCAGATTAAGACTGGACAAAGTGCCATGCATCTTGGGGCACTGGCACTAGATATCAGTCACCAGTCACTGCCAGGGGCAACATTTAATACAGGATTCCCTTTAGCTAACATGTACAGCAACTTAACTTTCCCCTCTCTTGCTTCCCCAAGATCTCTTGGGCTTACTGCTGCAAGTCTGACACCATGAGTCTTGCTTTGGAAGCAGCAAATTGGGTGGGATGGGAAGAATAGATTTTTCACTGCTTCCACCTATGACAAGCTGAAGCAAGTTGAACCTGAGGCTTCAGAAGCCTTGCACAAACAAGTCATGACAAAAGCTCTTCTTCCCCAAACAGGCTGGAATTAGTTGGTCAAGTCACAAGTGGTTTGAACAGCTGTAGATACAAGTACAGAGTGCAAAGACAGGTCAAAGGAGAAAGACAGAGACCCAAATTACTTCTGTATTTAATGTTTCAGAAAATCCACAGCACTGGCACTTCTGAAGTACAAAGGCTTAGGTTGTGGGGCAGGAAGGAGTATTCCTCAAAAAGACCCTCCAGCTTTAAAGGAAAATCTCTGTTTAGTTAGAAAACACTATAGCTCTTGCTGCTTTGAGAATTGCCTTAGTTGCTCACCTCATTTTAGAAGACTTGCTTAAAAACAGGCCATTGATTGACTGGCCATCTGCTGTAGTGAAATCTGTTTGAAATGAAGGTCCATTTGATAAGAAGGTAGCTTCCTCATATCTCAGACAGAAAAACCTGTCTGAAAGCCTGGTCCATCAAGAATGATCTTTACAAAACAAGAGGAAGAAAATTTTTTCCAAGAAAACACTTCCCAGGACAAAGCTCTGCTTTCAGAGGGACTGCATGACCTGGTCAAAAAGCAGAGGCAAAACACTTGCTTAGCCTCAGCATTAACCTTCCCAGACAGTACCAAGCCAGTTCTCACCCTCTCAACTTTCACATTTTGGGCCAGTCAACAACTGAACTGTTCTGCTAGCTTGGGGTCCTGGGAAGGAAGGCTTCAGCCACTCAGGGAGCTAGGCAGAGAGCCCCTGCTTTTGATAAGGCTCTCAAGTTGAGGAAGGCAGATATTTTGCTCTCAAAGGAGGTCAGACACACACTGACCTTTCTTTCATAGGTATCCAATATGTTTGGTCATATGATGGGCTCTTCACTTCAACAGCAGCATCAGTCCTAAGGACAACTTCTGTTCCTCTAGAGCTGTCTGAAGTTGATACTTGTATCTCAGCACAGTAAAGCTGAATTGAGGAAGGACACATGAAGCACAGGAAGGGCAGTTTTGTTTCCTAAAGGCAGGCAGCCATGACCTGGGTAAGCTACAGCTGTAGTATACTATGAAAGCTGAAACATTTCTAAAGTTGTAACCCACTGGAGATAAAAACCATATCCCCCTACACACCTAAATTTATACTGTATCTATTTGATGTGTACAAGTGTTGTTTACACTCCGCTTCTGTTGAAGCGAGAAGATATTTAAGTCACATCCAATGAATATTACATGAACAGCTACTTAAGCAAAAATCTGAAATGTCTTTTATGACAGATTTTAGTAATATATAGATGCAGTATGAATAAGAGGATAAAAACATAGAGACATGATATCCATCAGCTAAGAATATCCTTGCTAACTGATGCCCTAAAATAGTTCTTAAGGAACAGCCATAAGCACAGCCAAGTCTTGCTATAGCTTTACTTGGTCACATCTTTTCTTTGATGAAAAAAGGAAATCTGGATTTACTAACAAGGAGAATGTGCAGATACCCACAGTTCATTGTAACAGGCCAAGGTGTCTGGCCTAAGGCAAATGAAAGGAGTTTCCTGATATAATGCACCTTTGCTACAATAGTTAATTATTGCTTTATTGAAACAAAACCCCACCTCTCCAACCTACTGAAGTTCAGGGACAGGGCAGTCCAGAAGGCTTGTTCCCCTATATTACCAGACTGAAGTCTTGCAGCTTGTTTCACTCATAACCTATAAAGTGCCTGGAACACAGACCAAGGCTGAAGCAATAAAGTGCTAATTGATGTGGGAAATGTGACAGGAAAAGAACTTCACTAACATTATGATAAAGAAGTCCTAAGGATGGATTAGTGAGACTACAATATTGACAGAACAAACAGTAAAAAAAAATTTGACCACAAAGTTTCAGTCTCCAGATTGTCACGGGACAACTTTCCTTCCAGGGGATAGACTGGAGTCTTTAGTAACAATCTTGGCACAGACCATAACAGCCACTTGAGGAAAATGCACAAGTGAGTAGACATCTTTCCTGCAAACAGCTTTCACACTTCATTTCGCACATTAAAACTAGAAGACGATGTTCGGGTGTGGAAAAGGAATTCAAGTGAGGAAGAGCCCAGTGTCTTACTGGAGCCAATAATCCTACAGCATTTACATAGATATGGGAGTAGTTAGCCATGCAAAAATACCATTTTAGTTGCACAGGGCTAGAGACATACAGTTCCCTGTCAACTGTAAGGCAAGTCATGTGTCCAAAAACCTTTTGATGCTTTGAAAGCCAAGGGGAAGAATTTTAGTATGATTTACCCTGATGTACAGGGAGTAAATCTAAATAGATACCTTCCCACACAACAAGTGAATCCCTAAAAGAGTACATAATCATCTATTAAATATTCTTAAAAACAGACTGAGCTCACAGAAAGATCCTGCAGATTCTTAATCACTGGTTTCCATTTGGAAGCCAGAGCCAGCTTTAAAAAGCCCTGGGTCAAAGAAAGAACACCCAGTACTAAAAAGATGACTACATTTAAAAAGAGGCAAAGATGACAAGAAGGTGACTGACCTGGTCTTGGTGTGAGAACATGTTTACATAGAAACATTAACCAGTATTACGAGCCTGCAGCTTTTCTCCACTTGGAGTCCCATCATAAAGACACCCCAATCCACAGATAGCTGAAGTATGGAAAAGTTAAGTACTTTAATCTGATTCACTTGTGTAAGTGCATTCCTGGGACCTAAAAGGCTTCCCTTGAGATGGTCCAAGGCTGGAACTCCACTTGCAGTCAAGCATCTTTTTTTCCAAGCCACATTTTAGTGGCTTAGACTGAACCACTCACTGGCTTGTGGCTTGGTACAGTGTTTTTCCAGCACCAGGACAGAATAGAACAGAGTCATAGTTACCCTGTCATCTACACCTAAACAAATGCTGCAGATCAAGTTTTTGACCAGCAGGTGAAGAGATTGACATTTGAAACTTCTGCTATAATAAAGCAAGCAGTCTTTAGCTCAATAACCCTGTAACAAGTCACAGTCAGCAAACCTAATTCTTCAAGCAGAGCAGTAAATTACAAATCCAAGTAACTATATATGCAAAGATGCTCTGACCAGATATTAACCTCTGCTTTAACTCCACTTTGGAAGAAAACATTGTGATCAAACCCCAGCCATAGGATATCAAGGAGAATGGAAACCTGAAGCAGCAGGTGAGGGAACAAGATGTTCCCAAAGTGGGAGATATACTGAAGTGATCCAAAGTCTTTGGGTCAATTACTCCTGCCCAGATACAGCCTGCTCTGTGTCTGAGCAGTGAGACTTTGTCTTCTCCCATTGGCAGATGGCATTGGCATACTGTACCACAAGCTTATCCATCCAGGTAAGAGGTTCCGGGAATAGTACAGACCCCTCAAAAAATCCTAGGTGGCCTCCATGAAGGGGAAGCACATGCATGACATTTTCCCGTTTCTCTGTAAAACAAAAAATTTCAGAAAGTTAACATCTTGGAGCTGATATTGAAGGCATCTTAAGTTGTGATAATTGGCTATCCTTGGCAGGGCATCTGGACTAAAGGAGCAATCCTGTGAAGGAAGCAGAAGTGTGCTGACAAAGGCCACAGCTACTTTAAAGTCCAAAGCACATAACCTTACTGCTTCCCAGAACAGGAGAGTCTGCAGGAACCAGTCCTAGCCAGTACAAGAAGGTTGCCCAAGAAATGCTGCTGGCTGGGCTCTTACAGGAATACCTGTATTGCCATAAGAACGCTCAGTCTTTAATGAATGAACGAACATCTTCCACTCATGTACACTGGAACTAGAACTGTTAGCATCACACTGAGATGTACCAGAGCTCTGACTGTACATCAGCCACCTTGTTCCATGTACAGTGAGAAAATTCCTCTGTTTGCTTCTGTCTGGAAGCATCTGTAGATAAATTCTCCGCTCACAGCTTTCAACCAGGAAAAGAATGAACACTGCTTCCCTCCCTGTGCACCCACTATTTGTGTGACAAAGTAGCAGCCAGCTCCCTCTCCTGAGCTTCTAAAGGTAATTTGGCTTTCTCTTAGCTGAAGACAGACAGTGCACAGAACCCCTTTTCAAGGGAGAGATCCTAGTTCAGTACCAAATAACAGTTATGCATGTGCCCTCCCTCTGGCTCTTCAAAGGGGGCTGTTCATCTGTACTTAATCAAGACTATCACTATAATAACCCACCTTTCTATTAAATCCCAGTGAGGAATGAAGACCCAAGGAATGATTTTTCTATTCAAGAATGTAACCTGGCTATCAACACAAGCCAAAACATCAGAAGGTGCCTGAAAGGACTCAAGTTCTTCCTGCTCAAGGTTAGCCTTGTTAGTTTTAGCAGCTGGTGATGTAAAGAGGCTTAGTACACCTCCCACAGGATTACAGATGTAAGGAGGCAAGTCAAGCTGCTTTGAAATCATGGATCATGATGTGATAAGGAAGCTGCAGTCACACAAATATGCACAGCTGGAGCAGACTGCTTCAACATACCTGAAAGAGCTCTTGGAATTGATAGAAGACTCTCATGCACAAGAGGGTCATCAGCAGCATTAACCAACAGAAGAGGAACATAGATCTGCATCAACAAACATGGCAGAAAAGGAAAAACAGTAAGGGGTTGGTATTGAAATTTCAGTCTACCAACTGTAAAAGCATCTTGGCTTAACTCAAGACATCTTAATAAGATATCTTATTTCAGAATTGCCCTCTACCTGGAGAAGCATCAGAAAAGCAGAAAGAGTAAAAATTTAAGACTAGTGGCTTTTCACCAATGGAGTACTTTGCAGAGCTTGCTTTATTTTTTCTCAACTCAATGGTATGAAAGGGGCAGGGATACACCAGAGCAAATACAGATTGAGTCACAGATCTTTCCCATTCTCAGAATTCAAACAGCTACACCCTTTTTTTGCTCTGTATTGCTTTGTGCATCAGGCAGCTAGTGCCTGGTCTGTATGGACACCTTGGTTAAAGTCCAGGAAACTCCCTTGGAACATCTCCATCCTCTGTCTCAGTAGATCAAGGAGGAATTCATCTTCCAGTTCCAATTCTGCTAAGTATCTGTCTGACAGATAGCATCCTGAGTCTATTCCACAGTATCCAGTCTTTCTTCCTTGAAACTGCAGGCTCTATGCCACTGCCAGTTCCCCACCTTATCCTCATACACTCAGAGCAGTTTGGCTGAACGCATGGTTTTACCAAGATCACTTGGGTGCTACTACCTGTCAGAGTCATAAGTTCTTAAGAGGCCAGAGCACTTCGCCCCAGTATTAGAGGTAGCAAGAACTGAAATCCCACTCCAGTATATTTTGTCTGATTATTTTCTGAAAATTCCAGCTAAGAAAGCTGTTTTCTTTCCAGTAGGAAAACGTATGTGCAAGAGCAGTCTCTATTGCAAGAGCTTACCCTATGCAAGTAATGCAGGCAGCTTTCTTCTTCATAGTATTCCTTCAGGGAACTGTAGCCATGGAACTTCCTGAAAAAGAGAAGACTCTCACTGCAATCATCTGCTTCTAGTACCCACATGACTCTTACTTTTAAGTGAGAGCATATATGCAAAGATAGGAATACTTCCTCAATTTTCATGGGCAATGCTTCTTTTCCAACCAGTGTCTCTGCAAGACTCACCTTTGGCAGCACATGCCTTTACGCTTTTTGTGCTTATGCAAACATTGTGATAGCATGGGCAAGCTAAACATGCAAGTTGAAGTCTAAAAGAAATGTGTTGAAGGCTGCTAAAGTATCCCATTTCACTTAAGTAATTGTACTTATGGAAGAAAGAAAGGAGTTATGACCTTGTTCATCTTTACCAAAAGCCTTTTCAAATACAAAACCAGAACAGTTTATGAACCTCAAACATATTGGACAAAAGTTCCTGCCTGCAAGCCACCCAGAATTCACCGTGGTTCCAGATCTTTGCCAAATTCTTAGCTCTCCATCCCAAACCAAGAATTCAGTAAGCCTATATGCAAGTACATGGGTTTTTGTTTGTTTGTTTTTGTTTTTTTTTAAGACACAAGAGACAACATAGCTGTTGGCTCAAACTAGAAAGACCTCAGGGATGAGGGGCTCAAGTACGTGGGTTTTTGTTTGTTTGGTTTTTTTAAGACACAAGAGACAACATAGCTGGTGGCTCAAACTAGAAAGACCTCAGGGATGAGGGGCAAGCAGGGAGATTTCTCTAGCAATGGCTTTTAAAAAAGCAGCCAGCAATACTCCCAGTCTGCCAAAAGTGTTATAGCTGTATAGCTGACAGTTTACAGCTTCGTTTTGGAAAGGTGTCATGCCTGATACCAAACATGCCATGGTACGAACCCTGCCTCTAAAGAAAGTGCTGTGTTGTTTTCAGTGACACAGGCAGTAACTGACTGCTCAATAAAGCAGAGAGCTTAATTTAGGTGTTAGCATGACGTGTAAAAAAGGTTGTATCATCACAGCCAACCCTAATGTTTATTGAGAAGGCAGAAGTGGTTTTTGGGAGGAAGTTTTGTTTCAAAATTCAAGGACATTCACAAGCAGTTCTGAGCCACTCTCCACATTCTGCACTGTTTTTTGCTAGAGCTTGCAGCAGAGCTGGTGTCTGCCTACATTATTGAAGGCTGCAGGTTGAGATTTTCTGATAAATAAATGCCTCCTGGATGATTTTGCAGAAGCTATAACTATCAATAGCAAGTTGTTTTGGTGTTTTTTTCTCGTAAGTTTTATTCAATGTGAAGGCAAGGAAGAATTTCTGAGGTTGGCAGCACTGTATTTCAGCAGATTTCTACAGGCATAGTATGGGGCATACAAGAGCAACACTTGAAGAAAAGGTATTTTCAGAGATCTACATAGGATCAGAGAATCACCCTTCATACCTCATAACATTATCATCAATCTGCATAAGGGATGTTGCTGTATAGAGTTTGCCCAGATCAGCATCTGACAGGCTTTGTGGCTTCTTCATGTTATCTCCAAAAAGAACTTGCCTGAAAGAGTAACATCAAGAAAAACATCCAAATAACATAACAAGGGCAGCAAAGCCACGACCTATTCAAGGACAACTAAGTTTACCAAGTCTGACAAGATAAGAGTAGAAGGGGGCTACATATACATGAGGCTTTCTCAGAAACAAGCACAGCTTATTTGTCCACCTCCCTTTGCAGCAGGGCTTAACAGAAACCCTGGCAGCCTCTTAAAAAAAAAAAGATTTTCCTATTACACTGAAAAACTGCATGAGGAGCCTCTAAAAAGAATCTTCCTAGAACAGACAGCACTAAGGGTATTTGGAACAGAGGCTGGGTTAGAGGGAGTGTCCTTTGGCTTCAGACCAAACCCGTGGGTGGCTCGGGTGAAAGCACTAGCAGTCCTGGGCATAGCATCTCCTTCACCATCTGGTCCTGAAGTCTCCCCAGCACAGAAATTAGCTTAGCTCACACAGCAGAAATTACTGGAGGCATTACCTTAGCAGAAAGCTATTTACTATGGACACTTGTCATAACTAATTATTGGCCTCAGGGGAAGATGTGTTTCTTTACTAAACTGCTCCCCTAACAAATAGAACAAAAGCCACAAGTTGGAAAGGGGTTCTTATTCCCTTTCAGAGGCAGCTGCAGGGCAGAGCAGGAGGGAGGCTAGGTTTGACTTGGGGGAGCTGCCTTAGAGCACAAGTGATTATAGAAAAGAGTTTACTTAACAGACTTGCCTTCAAGCCAGCACCAGCTTTTTCTGGGTTATGAATTTAAGTACCTTTTAATGGGGGCTTACCCAACTTCACATGTTAAATTTGGTCAAGTTGTCTAAATATTTGTCAATCTGGAATGAATTATGTGGATCATACTACATGTCAGCTGCCCTAATTCCTTCTACAAGTGTTTCATATTGCACAGGAGTGTAAACAATGAACCAAAAGTTTGCAAGTTACACATGCTCTTAATTGGAATGGGTCTTAGATATTCCCCTCCTTCTCCCTTGAGTCAAGCAGCTTCAAATATACACAGATGAGGTACTTGCACATTTATTGCCCTAGAAAGAAGTACCCAGAAGAATTCTGATGGAAGAAACAACAATAACATTAAGCATGTCACCTGTTTAACAAACACATTCCTTTGATATGCAAGAGCCACAGATCACAACAGCAGCACAGGGATCCTATAGGTACACTTGCACTCCAGGAAGAGCTACACTAAGTATTTTGCTGGCTACATGCTCTTTCCAGAGGAACATCTAGAAGCCAGAGCTACAGTTTAACTATTGCTTATTTGATAAGCAGCAGCCCCATACAGCAGATCTTGAAGATCAATCCTACCTCAGCTAGGTGGCAGAACAAGAGGCTCCTCGAATAGGGAATTCTTTGGCTAGCAGCAAAACAGATGCAGAATACTCCACTTTGAAGTCTAATTGCAATGTTTTCCTGTGCACATCTTGTTTGTTCATTAAGCAAGTCTCCTCGGAAGGCAAAAAGACAACAAAGCCTACTTTCTTCTTACAAGATCACCAAAGCTTATTTGTATATTTTACGGTATATGAATGAGATTAACATGGGCTCCCCTTCTCTGTTGGTTTATCTAAAGGCCACCAAGCAAGGAACTGGTGCATAATCTTTCAGGAGTCCTATTTTGAAGGACCAAGACAGCAAATCCAATATAGCAACTGACACAATCCATGCTATCAGTGTAAGTGACATATTGCAGTACCTGTGAGAAAGGATGATCTTCTTCATGTTGTCTGCCATGAGGAAGTTGTAAAATCTTCTACATTGATCCCATTGCATGAAGGTTTCCTGTGCCCTAGAAAACACACAGTGCAGAACAATCAAAGCTGTTAATGAAGATCTTTCAAGATTAGATTAATACACTAATATCTTATGGCAGCCTAGAGGCTTTTTAAACAAATCTCCAGGCCTTCCCTGCCATAGCTTGACCTTTTCCAGGAAATGACTTCTACTTTGATGAAGTTTGGTAGTATCAGAAAACAAATCTGCAGTCTCATTTTGCACAATGCAATTAGCTGTTTTGATCAGAGCATTTAGGAGCAATCAGTCAAAATCTGCAAGACTGACAAGAGCATTTTAGTATCCCTTTGCATAAGTGGAATGCAATTTACCTAATGGGACTGCCAAGGAAAGGATTAGTTTTAGTTGCTGAACAAAGTGTTGTCTGTTGTGTGTATTAGCTCTGCAGAGGAAACAATTTGTGCAGATGTTTCCAATATGTACAGGCACTATTATTGTTTTGGCTTCATTGGCAGGAGCTGTAGGAATAAATAATAGTTGCAGCTGCAAGTGGCATCTGAGTTGAAGTCTTTACCTATTCTCAAAGCAGAATAGCACTTCACAGCTTATCTGTTGTTAAAACAGAATTAAAGCCATCCAGACTTCTGTGAGTCCTGCCAGATACCAGCACTCCTTTGCTATGCAGGGTCATGAGCAGGTTATAGCTTTACTCTTAAGCAGGGTTTGCTGTTACTGAGGAAACACACTATCATTTACTAAGCAACCTAAGAATCCTGGGAGCAGTTTCAACTACTGAAGTACTCCTACCATTTAAACATTAACATACCATGAGAACTACAGCAGATTTAACATGACTTCCCAAGCTACAACCTACAAGTCCCATACCAGAGCAAGAGCAAGCTATGTTTTCTTGTAGTAAGCCATACTGGAGTATGCATTTTTCTGCCTAAAAACCTTCCCTAACTTTTTGTCTAGCCTGACTGTACCTACCATGTTTATGCAGGGCAAGGGAATAAAGGAATACAGAAAGGTGAGTATTTCTTTCTTCACAAAAGATTTTCCATACAAATCTTATAAGTTATTACAAGACTTCGAAGTTAAAGCTACTGCATTGCCCTGCAGTTCCTGTGGTGTACAGTAATACTCCTAATACGAAGAGCTGCAAGCACTGGAAAAAAAAAAAAGCAGCTTCCGGTATTTTGAGGACTCCACAGGCTTCAAAGCTGAGGACTCTCCCCACAGCCTATAGGTGAAGATGCATTCCACAAGATCAAGAAGCAGAATCAAGTCTGTGCAGGCAGAGATTAAGGAATAAGGAGACATGTTTCTGTTTAGCCTCAGGGAACAAATTCCCCAGACTCTGTGTTAATTCATTAAACTAAGAGCCTCATGTTCTTCTGGCAGATCCTAGCATTGCTGCTACTTTATTATGCCCATCTGTGGAACTCACATTTAATGCTCTGGAAAGGCTTTCATATTTCAGATTCCTGGTTCACCTTGTTCACGACCACTTTTTTTCCCTTCACTTCCTAAAGTTATTTGGGGAATAAAGGCTGTACAAGTTAATAAAAAAAGAAAACAGAATTGTAAACTAACTGGTCACATACACCTGGGTAATCTACTTCCATGTAGGCCAGAGGGATAAGGCCAGTTATTTAACCTACCAGACCAAGCCCAGGAAGGCTAAGGCTTAACTGTTCCACCTGGAAGTCCTTTGTACCTCCTCCCTCCCAACTCTATAACCAGGGGCACAAGGCCCTCCCTATCCTGTCTTTTGCTTAGTAGGTGTTTCCTGATGTTGCTTTCCCCTAGATCTTCAGCTAATTAGCATTTAAAACAGAAGTAGATATTAGGTAGGGAGACAAGATCTGAAATAGCCTTCCTGCTGAAAAAGCAGATGTATTGTGACTAGAGATTTGCTAGTAGATGTTTACCCAGCAGGTGGAGTCAAGACCTCAATAATCTACACAACCCACTGACCAGTTGCATTAAAGTCAGGCAAGCAGCTGTTATTTTTCCATACAAATATCCAAGTGCAATACTGTTGAACAGGTTGTCCTTGCCCTGCTATTCTACCAGCACATCATGACATACTACTACAGAAATTGGTTTAGGAACAGCATTACTTGCAACATCATTTGAGACCAGAAATACAATATTGCATAACTGCAGAAGATGAACCAAGTGGACTGCAGCCAGATGTGTTCCTTGCAAACCCTGTCTGATGGCTGCAGTTGAGGAACTGGCTTCAAAGGGATGCTCTGTGCTCCAGGCCAGAACCCCAAAATGAAGAACATTTTACTTGAAACAAAACAGAAAAACTGTTTCTGAAAGCATCTGTTCATATTTTAAGGGCGGGAACTCATGGAGACCTAGCAGTAGATTACACATTCTTTTAGCAGTAGTCACATCTGATCTCAAAAGGGATTAGGTATGCTGGAATATTACTGAAGTGCATATCAAGCTTTTAAGTCACATCTTAATGCTTTCAGAAAAGCTTCTTTCCCCTGTAGGAGCTTAACTCATAAAAGGTGTCACCAGACTGCTGACTATCAAACTGGTCTGTATACAGGCAGAGCATCAGCAGCATGAAGACAGTTCCAGCTACCTTGACCAGGCTGGGAGGCAAAATTTCATAGGAAGCACCTCACAGGGCTGCCATAGTGTCACCATTTTTATATGCCCAAAGGATCTTGACCCAAATACTCCAGTCTCAACAGTCCCTTTTGCCTTTCAAATAGTCTCAGGGCTCAAAAAGGCAGTTAAATTACTGTAAAATCAGCTACACCTTAGTAGCCATCCATACATACAGAAAAAACCTGAAAGCAGTAGCTTAGACAGTTGCATTGTTTTAATCTTCATTAACTGTGCACGCATGGAAAATTACTGTACATTTGTTGAGCCACCAGTTTTCAAGCAGCACTGCTGTACCCAGATCCTCTGTCAGCAACTACAAGTGTTAGCACTAGGTGGAGCCATTACAGCTCTTGAAGTGCTAAAGCCTTGGCTTCCAGGTGGGGAACCACAAGTTAACATTTTAGGCAGACTTTAGGGCTATAAGCGTTCTCCTCCCCACCTTCCAATTGTATAACACAGTTGGAAGTGCCTCTCCATCTCCTCATCAGCCCACAGCACTATTTCAGGTACACATACTAAGAGGGGAGCATGGACCAACAGTGTATAAGCTGTGTGTCTCTTTCTAGTCTCCCCAGGTAAGAGCTGCCAGATGAAACTGCACACTGAAGCCAGAAAAAGTTCTCATGAACCAATGAGTCTCTCAGTATGATGAGAAAGTTTAAACTATTGCTTGCAAACCTGGCATCATCTCAGCAACTTGTCATGCTGCCCAGCCTGCTTGGTTAATTACACCAGGACTGCATGGGGAATGCCTCCTCTTAGAATGCTGTAGTAATTCTGCTGTGACACTGAGGCCAGCTCACGCACACAGACCAGAAGCTGCCAGCACGTCCCCAGCCAGGTACAGAAAACTTATTTGCAATATTGACAGAAGGCTTATTTGTGCTGCCAAATCAACAAAGCTTTGGTTGCTCCTTCAGGAGGGTAGCATCCTCCACGCTGCAGTCTCTCAGACCAGTGCAATGCAAGAGAAGCAGCACACTCCTTCCCCCCGCCCCTCCTTCCACACGCACCCCACCACAGATCTGTCCCCACCTGCACCCCCAGAAGAGGCTGGCATGGAGCAGTCTCTAGACCCACCTCAGCGCACTGTACCCCTGGCACACGCTGACACAGCACAGGACTCGCTCTTGGTTGGCCTGGTTCTCTCCCAGGTATTTGCAGACAATGTTTCCACCCAGGCTGAAGCCTACAACAACCAGCTGGGTCTGAGGGTAGGTCTTCTTGATGTAATTAACCATGGCACTAAATTCCCAGGTGCAACCTAAAAACAAGGACAAAGTCAAAATCATCTTCTAACATACCTAGATTCCCACTTCAAGCTTCAGTTGTGTGCTTTAAGTTCAACTTCTTACCCTTTCTGACTTCTCAATAACTTTAAGGTTTTAAGAGGTCCGATTCACACATGTGTTCATGTATCTGTTTTAGGAGCCCTGTGGACCTTAGCTCATGCTTAGTTCTGACAGAATGCCAGAGCAAGATGAAATTAACTTACTTAAAAATCATGGCAACAGCTGATCTGACAATACAAACTCTTCTTGCTAAAGCAGCTTAGAAAGACTGGAACAAGTCTGGGCCCAACATTACTATCTAAGAACAGCACACATCATTACCTTCCTGAGGCAGTTTGATACTTGTGAACTTAAGTGGGGTGTCTGGAAAGCAGCTTGCTTCTTTGCTTTTAGCAAGACTGCTATGGAGCCTTAAATCCATGCTGATGCAGGGAAAGTGATGGAAATGCAGTTGGCTTGTTGGGACAGAGCTCTTGCTGGACTGTTGCAGAGCCTGACTAAGCTGGTGCTCTCTGGAATCAGAGGGAAAGTTTTAAGTAGAGGCAGCTAGCCCATTTTTAACCACTGAAGAGGTAAAAATGTTGCAGCTTCCTCAAAGATAAGGGTATCCCCTCTTGAAGAGAAGAGGTAAGTGCCTCTATACAGATTTGTTCTGTTCTCCGCTAACACCCACTTGCATCCCACAGGCCGCAGGCGCAGAGGGATCCAGCTTCTGGCAGTACTGGGGTTCTCAGATTGTTTGACAGACTTTAAGGCCTCCACACATGCAACATCTGAGTACCTACAGCTATTTCTCCTGCCTTTGACTTTGGGAAAAGGAAACATGAAGAGAAGCAGCTGCAAAACTGATGGTATTGGTGCACTCATATCAACTGTCTATATGCTTTGTTAGCCTTCCCACTGGATTCAAGACTGCAGTCTGCACAGGAGGCACCACATGAACCACAGAAATAAAACTCTGGCTGTTTATTCCTGTTTGGAGTCAGAATCTCAGTTCTATTCTGTGGAACTTGCACAGGGAGATAAATCTTAAGAATTGAGATTCTATCCTGTGCCAACTTAACAGTGCTCCACTGTGCCCCCACCCAGCTGTAACATCCTTGCTAGACATCAGACTCGGGTTTTGGCTAGCTCTGGAGTAGACTGAGCACCAGGGTTTGTCTCTTCTTCAGTGAAACAGCAGGCTTCTGGATGAGTGTTTTAGCAGGGCTTGGGCACTTCCTTGTGAATATTCTTAATGAGCAATTCTCCTCAAGATGACAAATGCTGCATTGCTCTAGTTTCCTCCGGAAGAAGCCAGCAGTCAAAATACTTTAGTATTTGACCTTCGTGATTTGAAGGCAGCTGGCAACTATTTCAGAAATCCAAAACTAGAATAGCAACAGATCAAGCTTGATGTAAAGGCCGGAGGATTCAGCGAATCCCAAATTTAGGCTACTTGTTCCTCAACAAGTACGTCAGGAATCCAGCAAAAGCTGGAAGGACACTGGGACATTTGGGTTGGATGCAGAGCAAAGTCTGCTCATGGTCTTGCTGGCAGTCCACATAGGCAACTCTGCCAAGTGATTTACTGTTTTTCTTAAAGGAAGCGCTAGGCTTTTATTGCCCTCTCCAAGGCTAAAAGGTATGTCTGGAGAGATGCGCTACAGATAACTCCCTAAGGTCTAAAGCAAAGCTCCATGAAGAAAGCTCTCAATTTTTTATCAAAAAAAGCAAATGCTTTAAGGAGGCCAAGCTTAGTTCCCAAGACACAGCAGACCTGAAGCCATTAACAACCATGGGCCTTGATACAAATTGAGGTACTTTGTATTCCTGAAATTTTTTCCACAGAGGAATAGATGCAATAACTATAAAACAAGCAACAAAGGCCTATTTGCCTACTAGACCCAGAATCTCAAAGCACAATATATCTATTTTGGCAATTCAACTGTTCAAGATAAACATTCAAACTGTTAATCCAAAGAAAAAGAAACCTAACACCAGTCTATTAAACCCACAATTGACTCCTGACATAATGTACCTGTAGATGTTTGCAGTAAAGAGGGACATGAGGACTCCAGATAACCTGGGAACAAGCAGATCAGGTCGCAGGCAAGAAGGCCACATTCTACAGAGATCATGTTACTCACTAGCAGGGCAGTTAAGAATAGCTGGACTCATCCTTAACACACTTCCAAATCCTCTATTCCTTTTAATTTCTAGGTTAAGACAGATTTCCTTATACTCAAGGTGAAAGCCCCAAAATCATAGCAGTTAAGCACTACCACTTCTGTAGCTTCACTGTCATACTGTAGAATTGTTGCTGTTCCTTGACATTTGTGTTACATCCAAGGATCAATCCTCATGTGTCCCTCCTAGGATAGGAAGGTACTGTCTGGACAGGTTGGTACAAACTCCTCTCATATTACATTTTACAAGGCCTCAGAAGTAGTGTTTATTCTTTAGAGCCAGGTTTGTTTCACATTCCACGAAACTGACATTTCAGCAGGCTCTTAGCCACCACAGGAGTTTTTTTCCCAAAAGTTTTCTTTCAACAAAACTGCCTCCTTGATTAGGATACATATTGAAGAGCTAGGAGAAGAGACAAGGAGAAGCGAATCCCAGTATTAGCCTTCCCTCTTCCTTAAGAACTTGTCCTGTAAGTTCAGTTTAGTTCCTAAGAAACAGCACAAAATTAATGTCCTCATTCAGATACAGCAGTTGTGTTACGCTGAAGGAGGCTGATCAAGCCCTAGAAACTCCACAAGCTTGAAAGTCCCCAGTTGCCATAAGGTACCTACCATACGTGAACATTCTTGGAGAGGTGAGCTCAATATTTGGTAAGGCTCCCAAGTGATTCAGGACAGCACATCTGTACCCATTTTTTTGCGCATAGTCAACAAAAGTGCGGATATACTGCTTTTCACTGTGGTTAGCAATCCCAGGGCAGATCACCATTGTGACATCCTCTGTGCACAGAAAGAGAGGGAAGTTAAGTAAATGTCATGTCATGCAAATTAAGATATTCAAGAGGTTTCCATTTCAGATCCGTGGGAAACCATCTACAAGAAACAAGCTAAAAATCCTACTAGTCTGCCAAAAATCCAGTATGAGACAGGAGACTAGAGGCTCCAGTGCTACAGATGTGAAGAAGTAATTCACGTTACATGAGATGAACAGTTTTCTAGCTTCAGGGAAAGCTGCCCAAACAGTTCAACAGGCACTGCCTAGAGACCAGGAGTAAATTCTTCCCTTTGAAGGATTTTTTTGACATTACACATGTTCTACCTTCTGACAGCCTGTTGTGACCACTAAGTGTATGGAAGCTCTGGAGCCCACTGCTCATTCATGTACCAAGTACACTATCTATGCTCTTTTTTCCTCATTTCCCTTCCAGGATTGGGTGTAGCAAATCATCATTTTGAAGATGTTAAGCACAGACATTCTGACTGGCTGACATTAGCCATGATCTGCTTTGTGGCTAATCTAATGATATTTGATCTGCTGACACTGTTCAGTAGTTTAACAAGATATCATTTCATCAACTAAGAAAGCAATGGTTGTAATTCAAGTAAGCACAGTAAATTACATTCAGGGTTAACATATGCACTTCAAATTAGCTATCAGACTCTTATGTGCAAGCTCCAATGCTCAGCAGCTCTAGCCACTGAAATCGTCCCTCATTAGGAAACCACTGCTGAGATTCTCTTCGGCGATAAAGGTAACAGTAACTGTTCTAGTGTAGCATTACACCATGAGGATCTCAACACTGACAGTTAAGAAAATAACTCTGCTTTTTATGAATGCCATGATGGGAGTCATGGGCTTACAACGACATCAGCTACTGCAGGGGTCAATTGTACTTTTGAAGTCAAGCCACAGTAACTGAGTTTTAAGTGTTGCTGTTTCTAGCAGGGAGTTTGAAAGCTGACATTCACTCTGAATATACATACATAGTGTTGTAAGGAATCACCATGATTTTCTACTTTTTTATGGAGTTCTCTTCCTGCCTAGACTCCTTCATATCCTGCGCACATGGAGTTTGTTTTCATGTAGATCTTGAAACAGCTCTTGTTAGTAAAGGCTGCCAAGAATCTGCTTCTAAGGGGGAGATGAAATCTAGTTTCTTTTCCATACAAGCCAGGCTATGAAGAACTGCATGCAGCTAGACTCTGTTCTATTATCGTACAGCCTTAACAGGCAAAAGGCACTCAAACAAGGCTTGCCACCAGATCCTCTTTGCCAGCCTCACACTTGAGACTCAGGTAATAGTACATTTCTTCTGTTCCTTAACTCCCCACCTCTTGCCACAAACAGTTAATTAGTCTAGTAGGGTCTGTCCTGCTGTCCGAGATACAGGTATACAGCAAGATGACCTCATAGCCTCCCCATGTTGGTTAGTATTGCTTAGCAGCCCCCTTCCGTCACCAGAATTAACATCTATCCTTCCTGCTAAATCAAGTAGCAGTGTCCTCATCTCCCCCCAGAGCACAGAATCAAGGTTAGCAGCTATATGCAGCCAACAGCTGTTTAACTGACCTCCGGTGCAGTGCTCGGACTGCGGCTCAAAAAGATCAAAGGTGGCTGTTGCTCCATCTGGCATCGTGAGGTACTTGCGAAGTCCGTACGGATGTGGTGATCTCACTCTCCCCATTTTTCCATAAAGGGCAGTCTGGATATGTCCACTTTTCCCCCAGATCAGGGGTGGAATGTACCTGAAAGAGGCAGCAATTTAATTGCTTATCCCTGCTGTGTTAACGAGCCTTTGGGAACAGATAAGCACTCCCATAACAAATCTCCCCCTCATTACCAAATATAGTAACAAACATGAAATTGTTTTTGCTGTGACTGAACTGGCAGCACTGATTCTTGCAGCCTTACACAAGAGGAGATATGCTCTCAAAGCTGACAAATCAGCACCGATAGCAGCAGCAGGCATTCCTCTATACCGAAATGTTACATGCACAAATGCTTCTCACCAAATACACAGAGGCCTTGTGCCTCTGCGAGATTGGGACAGCATGTTGCTAGTCAACCAAACTGACCTCCAAAACCTGTAAAGTGTTGTAAATCTGTTTTAATTGAAACATTGAAGCCTGCTGGGTTGAACCACATGAACTTGAGTAAGCACTTGACTGTACAAGCCAGTGGCAGAAATGACAGGATTGATAGCGAGTTTGAGAAAACTGAAAGCCCCAAGACTTGATGGTTGGGATGATTTTACACAGAACTGCTTTTCTCAGTTAAGTGAGAAGCAGGGGGATTTTGCCTCTCAAGCAAAGTTAGGTAAAGCTGGCACAGTTTTAAAAGGACCTGTCAGAATTGGCCAACCAAGCCCCACTGAACAGTAAAACTCTTTCAACATGAGGGGGAATCTATCAAGTTCATTTGTTTATGAAGGGCATATTAAAGCTAGATGACAAAGCAGATTGTCTTTCTTTTCCTGGCTTACTGGCCCTCAAAAAAGGCATGGGGGAAACACTGCTATTAGCTGGAAGGGGTTAAAGGCTTAGTTATCAGTTTTGTTAGTACAAGCAAGGTGGCAAGCGGTCTAACTGGAGACATAGTGTTGCTCATGTGGTGGTGGGACAGTCACCTGGCCGTTCCACAAAGGACACATTAAGCCAATGCCTTGAAAAAGATAGTTACATCAGTTCTCAGCAGAAAAGCATGAATGATTTATTATTTAGGAGATAAGCAGTCACAGGGAACATCATTCCAATTAAGGAGCTGTGGTCTCTGCTACGCAGAGATATGCAGGGCATCCAGAAGAAGCTTGAGAGCTGCTAACTCTCTACCGTAGATCCCGAGAGATTAGCAACTCCCTCCCCCCATTTTGTTGAGGGGGGGGGAGGCTGGCTTCCTGCAATTACTCCCTTTACTGCTTGAGACCACACGAAGCAAAGAGCTTGTTTTTTCATGTTTTCCCCTGTTCACTGAAAGCTAGGCAGCTTGGGGCTCAGATTTACTACCTAAGCCTATAATCCACTAAAATGTGACAGAAAACTTGCCTCCTTTGCACTCTGACACTACCTACCCACACAGCTGGACCTTCTTCCCCATGCCAGCTCTTATGCATTGAATTCACAATTCCCTGTTCCCCCTACACACTTAAAAAAATGAGTTCCTATAAAAATAAGATCTAGGCTTATTTAGCAAGACAGGGGCAGTAGTACATTCTCCTTGTTCTCTTCCCTCATCCATAAGGGAACCTTCTTACAGTCAATGCAACACAGTAGTTCATTATTCAGTTTCACTCAGTTTTTGCAAGTGCACTTCCCAAAGAGACCCAAAATAGATTCCCACAGAAGTAGATGCCACTTCAATAAAAGCTACAAAAGCTGCCAACTCATGCTTGTAACCTTGTTAAGTTGGCCCTCAGTGCATCTTGAATTTGATCACTCAACTATAAAGCTTTTAAAAGAATCTGCATGAGGCTAGTAACACTATCTTTTATCAGCCCAGCATCTCTGCACCAGGAGATATGCACTGCAGGTAGGACTTGCCAGGCGCAGCATACAGCACGCCAGCCATGCACAGATTCCCAGCAATGATAGGGACTGTACGGCTCATCCTCTGCACTTGCTGGTAGAGATGGACAGTAGTCAGTGGAAACATTCTCACGATTCAAGAGAGAGCTCCATCAGGATAGTACAGTCCATGTAAACAAGTCTGCACAAGAAGAACTACAGATGGTTCTGCTCAAGTCACATATAGCTCACTGCAGAGGGCTTTGAATGGCAACTATTACACCAGATGGGAGAGACACTGCTCTTCTAGCATAAGAAAAAGCAGCTAGCTTCACCCCAGTCATTTACTTTACAACCACTTCAGGTCAGTAGGCATACCCCATGCTAAACAGTGCTTGACTGGCTTTTTGTCTTCCTTCAGAGAAGTCCTTTGCAGATGGGTTTTGCTAGCAGCTTTTTTTGAGGAGAGCTGTCAAATACCACCTATAATAAGAATTTGCAGCTCTTTTAGAAGAGACTCAGATGTCAACATTGTTGCACAGTTTCTAATCTTAGGCTAAGCACATGCACTTGAAAGTTTTGGTGATTCTGCTTCTATGCAGTGCTTTTCAAATCAAAGATTATCCTAGTAAGCCCTAAAGTCTTACCCCATAGGGCTAACAGGAAAGCAATTTCTCCAGCTACAACAGCCAAGTTATACAGTTGTGACTGATTACTGCTACCACCTTGATAAAAAAAAAAAAATCAAGGATCTCTGCAAGTATCAATCCTTTCCTCACATTTACCTACAGCTGAGTTTCCAGCTACAAGTTACCGTCTTCCAGTGGAATAGATGCAGCAGCACATAACACGGGATGTTGTTAGGAGAGAAAGTTAGAAGAGTCTTCAAAGCCTCACCACTACTGCTGCAGCTTAAACAAAGACCAATGGCTTCAAGCATACTGCTTACCAAGAGCATGCTACTTACTACAGCCCACCTCCTCAGGTCACAGCTGGTTTCTTTGGCAACCTCCCCCCCCCCCCCCCCCCCCCCAAGCCTGCCTTCAATAACCTGACTCAAAATTACCTGAAGTACTGATCTTCAGTAAGCCAAACCTTTACACTGCTTTTACATAGGGTAACAGCACATGCAATTTCATTGAGATGTTATTTGTTAAAGGAAAGACTAAAACCAAGGCAGGAATCCCTGTGACTCCATCCATGATGGACAGATGCTACCTACAGGTTCCACATGTCCATCTGAACACTAAAACTGTGTGAAGTCCTACAGACAAGGGTGCACTCACTGCTTGCTCCCTTCAGAGTGCACAAGCTAGTGTTTCTGAGCAGCCTAGGGACCAAGCTTATCTTTAACTCCAGTCAGCTGTTTAAGCACCACACTGCCTGCAGCAATGATGTGCTAGTGTTAGTCACTCAACATGTAACTATACTCTTCTAGATAAATATTCAAAGGTCAAGTTAAGGCACAAGTAGTGTGCATAGGACAGCACTCAGATGCAGAGATTCGCTACTCCTACTTAGTCATACTTAAGCATGTTAAGTATATTTCTGCACTTTGTACTTAAAAATAAAGCAGTTAAAGCTCCAAAATATATGTAAGTGTTAGAGCAGCAGCTTGTTATCTCACCTATCTTTTTTTTACTACTGCCCATCAGCCTTTAAGCCATAGGCTTATGGTGAGATAGATAACTTAAAAT
Organism: Egretta garzetta; assembly: GCF_000687185.1. NCBI lineage: Eukaryota > Metazoa > Chordata > Aves > Pelecaniformes > Ardeidae > Egretta > Egretta garzetta. The sequence continues at coordinate 586,970 of NW_009259235.1, forward strand.
CCCTTAAGTATCCAGGCTCCAGGAGACTGAACATCACAAGACTTCAACAGAGAGAAGGAAAGAATTTACCCAGATTGTATAGGTCTTGTATAATCAGTGAAAAACTAAGGCAGATTAAAACTCACCTTACCAGACTGGTGTAAAAACAGGCAGCTATTAAAAATACTAGACTTTAATTTACCATGACAAGTTGCCAATCTAACCTACTACAAAGCCCTATAAAGCCTTGACAGTAACGAAGTGATGCCTCTGTATCACAGCATTCCAGCAAAAGCTGTCCTCAGCTGATGGACAAGTTTGACTTTGCAAAGCATCCTTACAATCTATAGCAGAATCAGGCACATGATCTGTCAGACTGTTTCTGCTGACCCTCCTTTTTGGCAATGGACAAACCTGGTTTTGAAAGTCTTCCTATTCGTGACTTTAGTTATGTTTTTGAGACAGCCTGCAAGAACTTCCAAGACAAGTACTGAGCATAACAGCGCAAGACTGTATAGGACTGAAGGACAAGACATCTTTTTATCCAGGGTTTGTGTGGACTTTCAGCTTGCTCTTACTAAAACTATACAAAGAGGAGGACACAGAAAGAACTCTTCAGTCATGAAGGTGCATGATACCACACTGGTGAGGCAAAAAAACCTACCCAGGAAATTATGCAAGAGTCCCCACCCTCTGAAAGTGCAGATCAGAGGAGCTAAATTTTATTTAAGCCGTATTATGTGGAAAAACAATTCCAGAGACATTTTCATACTCAATCCAGCTGAAAAACCTAACTACCCAGTGCTGATAGCAACAGCTAGCACAGATTGTTTTGCAAGGAAGCCAACGTTCCTCATGGCAAACAGCTGAAAAGAAATGCTCCTCTGAAACAATCATCCTGTAGGCAGCAGAACAAGTACTCAGGCTATTTTTCTTATGATTTGCTTTAACAGAACAAGCTCAGCAGGGTATGACACACGGAAGCATGAGCTAGATATCATGCAGACCGACCAACTAAGTAGTATCCACAGTTTAAGAAGCATTCAAGCATTGCCCTTTAGATTTTATGCTAAAACTATCACTACTGCTAAATTTAACCATGTCTTCCAAGCAACAGCCCCTCACTCAAAAGCAGGTGGCTTCCCTCTGGCATTGATATTAAGTAGAAACAGGAAAAGCGTTCAAGGACATGACAGACTTCAACTTCTCTCTAACTCCTGCTATAAACTCAAATGGTTTTAAAAAGCAGTGTACTGTAGAGATTATCCCAGTACAGCAAGTTTCACTGTAGGGAGATGATTCACTACACATTCCTCAGCATGCCCTGTTCCAGCAAAGCTGCTCACAGATGTATGAGAGCCCAGGCACACAAGCCATGTCTATAAGCAGCATTTCCAATGTTCTGCAACAGCAGTTTAGAGATGACAGAAGCTGAGCAGCCAGCTGGGTGGTGAACAGCAGTCAGGAAGACCTCTTGCCAAAGAGGTATATGCATGCCCACACAAGGACAAGGATGATGTACCACACCAGCACAGACAAGCAAGTACTGATAACATAGGAGATCCAAAGGCAAAGTTAGGTTGTACTAGAAACAAAAATCTCAGTTTCTGTGAAACAAAAATGGCTTCCCAGTTTGTTCCAGATCCAGAGGCTTTCAGCTGACTCATTTCCCTGTTTTGATTTGGTCAGCTGCAATAGATAGCAGGCACTCCAAGTAAAGATAAATATTTGAGGCAGTTAGTTACAGCTTCCAGTAGCCAGTCCTGTAAGTTCCAGTAACAGGATTCTGCAACAGAAGGCAGACAGGAGAACAAGTCTGGGGATGCCAGTTACTTATTATGGAAGCTGACTTATATGGCATAACAAGTACAGAGTTCATCAGTCTTAATTGGCTAAGTGAATTCACAGCCAGTTACATAAATCTGCTCACAAATGCTAGTGTTTTAGCTCCAAATACTGTGTTTCAGCTGTGCAGCACAACCCCTTATCTTGATAGGTGGCTGTCCCCAACAGTGCCCGAGAGCAAGAGAATTCCAAGTGTTTCACAAACATTTTCCTAGCATTTTAATACTAAAAACAATTCCAACATGTGATTGTAGATTAAGTTTTAGTGGCTCTCAGGCAGCAGATTATGATTTTAGAGCACGTACATCACCCAGTATGCAGGAATTTAGAAAAGCAGCAGCTGTATAAGCAGCTCACACAAAGCATATAAAAACTGTGCTATTTTTGTTAGCAAGCATCAGCATTCAGGTCCTCAAAGATCTGAAGTGGAAGTTCAGCAACAGGCTTATTTCTGGAGTATTACTTCATTTCATCTGAGGAGATTAACACTTTAAACATAAATTCTTACATCAACTTTGATGTGCTGCAGTACATTGGATACTGATGGCAAAAAAGCAGCGCCTACAATTTGTCCATGTCAGGAGACACCCTGAGAACTGCCACCGGCATCACAACAGGCAACAGGTTTTTTGTCTCCTTTACAGATCAGTTTAGAGGTATTTAAAGGATGCTTTACAAGTCAAACCTTATTTGAACCTTGTCCCTTATTTGATGCTATGGAATGCAATTTGAATTCCAATCAAGAAAGCTCATCTAAAAGTCTGCGGGGTTCAACTCCCTCCCCCCAAATATGTAAAAAGCAGCTTTTCCTGCATCAGCTCAGCTAGACTGTTCAATGTGATGAAGACACAGCAAATATGTAACAGCAAAATTTTAAAGCAGCTTACAGAGCTTCCATGTCCCCTGAGCCTCTGAAAAAGAAACTAACATAAATGGAGCAGAAGTGTTTGCTGCCCATAGAAACTGCATGAAGTCAGAACTATTTACAAGTACAGACTGGCCTCCTCGGTTAAACCACCTCCTTCCCAATTTAGGCAGCTTTTATTTAGTAAAGTGCCCATCACACCCCCTCTTCAATCTTCAGTGACTACAAGAAGTATTCTAGTCAAAACAGGGCACGAGTATTACAGCACATCGGCCTTGCTGATGAGAGCTGGAGAATGCAAGGCTGCTGCCAATGCCACAGCAGAGCACCTAGCAAGGACTCAGACCTCCCAAGGCTGCTTCTCTCCCTAAGGTCAATGCTTCAGCTTACCAACAGGGAGCTGCCATTCTTCTCTACCTCTCAACATGTTCCTGAAGCTTTGGCAGGTGAACAACACTGTTCTTCTAGTTTATTATTCTTGTGGAAGTGTTCCTCCCCAGTTAAACACCAAGGAGTTGACAGGAATCAAACACTGTTTACTATTAAGTGGAAGAAAAGAACATTGAAAAGGTTGAAGCTAGCTTTTCTGACTGCTTGTCTCCTTGCATCTAGGAGGAAAGCAATGACAGTGCAAAGGAGTCTTCTGGTACCAGGCAGCCAGCTTATCCAGTATGGGTTACTGCGCAAACAAAGGATAAAAAGGATCTAGGCTGGATTTTTGAGAGTGTTTACTAACAGGCTTGACAGTCATTTGCCTCAACCTTTGAGGAGCTTGCCTTTGGTAATGATAAAAGTGTGCAGACAGCAAGGATAATTATTTTCTGCAAGGATGACATTGGTGCCATGCCTCTACAGGAACAGAGATACATACACACACTTGATGGTAGAAGAAATTAGGAACAGCCAAAAAGAATCTCTAGCCCAGTACATCAAGCACTGGCCAAATTTGTCCTCATGAATCAAAGAGCCAATGCTCCATTTCTAGAGGAATAAGAGAGCAGACTGCAGACTTTCTGTACCAATTTGCAAGACAGGAAGAGGAGACAGCTGCAGGCAGGGGTCAGGCCCAAGTGCTCGAAGGCACCAATAGCTGCGCTGATTTGCGAGAGCTGCCATGCAATGAGCAGTTCTTTGAATAAGAAAGAGTCTGATTATGCTACTCCACTTGGTAAGCCAAAGTACAGAGCTGTACAGGGGTAGAGGAAGGGAGATAAAGAGGTAAGAAAACACAAGCTCTAGGAAAACAGAGTCTATTGCTTACAAGCATTTGATCAATATGCAGAAAGCCTCTAGCAGTTTAGAGAATTGTAAAAAGCAGTGCTAACATTTGCAAATACAAGGTACCTGGCACACAGCCATTTCAGGCAACATTACTATCCAAAGCTCTTAAATTATTCATCTACCACCACCTGGCTTACTCAATGACACTACAGTTACAATACATTGAAGTAAGTCCATAGGTGAGAATGGTGCCATGAAGGGGAAATAAAATTCAGGAGTGTTTTTTTCCAAGTATTTTTGGATAGCCACACTAATACAACAACTTTGCTTATTTCTGCTTTCTCCTTGCCACCCTGTTTCTTCCAGCAATACCCTGACTCCTTCCTTCCTTAAGCATAAGGGAGCTGAACAAACCAGGTCTGAAAGACAGTTCACAGTTATACAGAAGAACTGGCCTTATAACAGATCTTACAACAAACCCAGCACTGACATAACAGAAGGGATTGCTGGGCTACTTATTTTGCTTTCATGGTAGAATTTGCAAAGAGCTGCTTAATCAGCTTTCCTAACACTCTGAATAATTAGCAAGTAATCAAAGCCTTACAAGATTTTTTTTTCAGTGGAGTATGGCACAAGCTGTTTTCACATAGCTTTTTGCTAATTAGTCCTACAAACTATTTCATGCATAATTGCAGGAATTTAAATATATTTGTTCCGCTTTAGTCTCCAAGTGACTTTCATGCCTGAAGACAGGATTTCTTTGATTTTTTTTTAATTTCTGTATTAAAAAAGTCTGTGATAACATCAATAGAACAGCAAAAAAAAAAAATCACATATACATCATCTTAGAGAGTTCTTTCCTATAAGCCCTTTCAGTCCCAACAGCAATTATATTCCTGCTTCCCCTAACATAGGTATACAGGTAACAAGACTGAACAACTACCCATTTTGTTCTAGTTTTTTTCAGCTAAGTTTGTTTCCTGGGGTCATGCAAGCCTTTGAGGCAATGTTCTGCCCAAGAACCACGTGTTAGAAATCATTACTACAGTTTTCAGAGAAGCTGGCAAGCCTGAGCTGATCAGGAAAAAGCAAACAACCCAAGATTGCATACTACTAACTCAACACCAGCATTCTGCAAGAAGCTCTTCATTCCTGCAATTAATGTGCATCAGGTGTACTGCAATTTTTATACATGTTCTGTGCTTTCACTCCTTTGGGAATACTTTGTTCTCCAACTGACTGAAAGTCCAAAACAAGCCTCTGATACAGTTGTGCTAGGACTGTGTGACATGAGAACAGAGCTGAAACAGGAGTAAAACGGACTCTGAATTAGCTTACAGTCTGTTTCCAAAGATTAGCCTGATACTAATATGCCTTCAAGACTGGTAATCGGCACAGCTCCACGCTTGCTCTTTCAGTGACTAGGGACATGTCAATCTGGAATGCCAACACTGAGATGACAAGTGTCTAAGATACACTAAGGAGGTTCTAGTTACCTGGTATTTTTTAGGGAAGCAACTGCTTTGCAGTTAAGGCACTAGCCATAATCAAGAATCCAATTTCAGTGCTCAGCTTCACCACACACTTATGTTACTACCAAACTCAGTGCATCAGGGAACACTCTTTGGCTCTAATTTAAAACAGATAATGTGTTGTTTCCTCTAAGAGTTTATAGATCCTGTGGCCCAAGGTCTTACACCTTATGTAATCAAGGCACCTAACAGCACTGCTAAAAGCCTCTCATCTCCCCTAGAATGACTATCATTAAGTCAGCTTGACTTTTGAGATCCAAAAGGAAGGTTCATGCAGCTGCACTCAGTGCTTATTAGATGACTGATGTATTTAGGGCTTCTAAATAGGACTTGCAAGTTTTCAAAGTGATTGCAGAAGAGAAATACTGTAATCAAAGTCCTTGTACCTCCAAAGCCTCAAGGAACTGTAGTAAATGCTTCATATTATTGGGTAAGGCAAGGGCAGCTGCACTGATTCTGCAGGTCCTAGAGCAGAAGGTCAAGCATCAGCCTGCTCAAATTCAAATTGACCTTATGTCAACCATGTGAGTAGATTCAATAGGCTTAGAGCAGGCTAGGAGATCATTACTTTAATAAACTAGTTACAATGATGTGCTTTACCCAGTAATAAATTTCATTAGTCTCCAATCAATTTAAAGGTACTTCAAATCTAATAGCCATCCCTGTGTTCATGGTAAGTGCACGGACACACCATGAAAACATTTCCTTCCTGTGAGCCCCAACAGATTTCTTCCCTAATAGAAAGGAGAGCATGTAAACAGGAAGAAGTGCTGATTGCATCCATCCCTCCCCCATTCCCACACACAGTGGGCTATGTAGTGCTGGTATAGTACAGTATCAGCATACAGCTACTATACAGAGGGGCAGGAATGACTTTTTCCATACATCCATGGAGAGCCCTGCACAGCAAGGCTTGGTCCTAAGCCCAAGTACCTGGGACACTAATAATAATGAAATGCTTGACTTGGAACAGGTTTGTTTTATCAAGAGAATACCCTGACATTCATTTGCACCCAGGTTTAAGAAACGCACTAGGCAGAAGAATGGTTAAGTGCAGCTCTTCTCCCCAGCACACAGGTCAACATGTAAAAAATATACTACTTACTCTTTGGTCAAAAGTGGGCAGGATTTGAGTAGAAAGCGGGACAAAGCCGAGTCCTGGTAAATGAGTTCAGGAGGGGCAGTTGGGCTTTTTAAATTCAAGCAGCGAACAATAACATACAGAACAGCAGCAACTGCAGCTAGCTTCACCCCATCAAACACCGCCGGCAGCTCAGGGGTTTCCAGTATTGCACTCATTTTGAGCCTGGAAATAAAAACCCAATTAAAGCTTTCTGCAATATACTGTTGGATATGAATATCAACTGCCATGTTAAATATAAGACTGTGCTAGACAACTAAATTTGTCAGTTAACACTGCTACAAAAATCCTAGCATATCAACTCAGACTAGCAACTTTTGAGATCAGAGGAAGTTTATTTTGTACTGCTCTAGACACCCTGAGCACCACAAGAAATAAAAACTGGATGATCAGCTGGGAAGATTTATTCCCAATCAGTGCTACACTAGAATTGCAAGTATCTCAGGTGTCAAATGCTACAGTCTGCAGCCAGTCAATACTTTCAGAGTCTTGGCCAAGACTATTCGGCTCAAGTAGAAGCTGAGTGAAAAGCTGGGATATAAAGGCACATCAGCAGCTTTGGCTGTGTGTTTCTTCCTAGATGTACACAGCAGACTTGAAAAGGAAAACTTGAGAGAACTACAGTGTTAGCTCCTCACCCTGAATTTTGCAACTCCATGAGAATATTGGTGCCAACTCCTGCATGTATTTAAGGTGGCCACTTTATGTGCCAGGGAGTTCAGCATTTCTTTTAATTCATTGTAGTTCTACAGACTAGATTAATATCTAGTCTTTCAAGGGCTTCAGAGTAAAGAAAGTGGGGCAGGGGAGAAATCCACAGTATAACAATATCCTTCCTACTGGAAATAAAATTCTTAAACTGATCTAGCTTCCTTTGAACATATGGTTCAAATAGCTGGCTGCAGTTATTACAGGGAAATTTCATCCACGTTGAAGGGGCAAATTTTTCCCTGGATATTTCCTCCGCCATATGGGTAACCCGAGTAAGATAGCAACTGACAAATCAAGTCTTACCAATGTCACTTTTTCTTCAAACTAGAAATAATTGCCAGTCCTCAGTAGAATTGTCACCATCTGGATCCACGTACTACCCGAGTTACCCTGTGAGGGGAGGAAAAGTAAATTGATTATTACTGATAAGGCTCTATCTCAGCTGGAAGGGAAGAACACAAATTTATACATAGGTCCCACCATAGACATTGCAATTGATTTGTGTATTCAGTCATAACCACTTTAACTCTGATCCACCTGCATCAAACCTCTTGCCTATGGACAGATTCCAGACTAGGTCAATTGCCTACAGCATATTAATTCACCCACAGCATGCAAATACACCTTCATGAGCAGAGATAGACAGAAAGCAGTAATGAAAGCCAGTGCAACTTGAGGAAAGCCAAGCTATGAACTTCCAGAAGACCACACAGTCACCATCTTTGTGAGATGGCAACCCTGTCCACAGTTACAAAAGCTACCCAAACCCTTTTGTATTTAAAACTGTTCTTCTCAACTTGGTGCAATATCTACACTGTTATTGAAGTGTGAAGCCAGCCTGAAAGAAGTTTCCCACTACTTTTACTGAGGCTTAGCAAGGAAGCTCACTTCTACAGATGGAAGCCAGTAAACAAACTCTGCTTGTTCCCACACTTGCTTTTTTGAGAAGTTACAACATGTCACACTTTAACAAGAGGGTGAGAGCCACTAGGAGGCTCAGATACAGCTACCTAATTAGCACTAGTGCACATGCACCAGAGCTTGTTACAATAACTTGATGATGGCAATAAGAGAGATGTCTGTAACCCTAAAAATGTAAGTGATATTTACAGCTAGAACTGGATTTCCTACAGGCACAAACCAACGGGGAATCGGAGCTTACAAGAAAAAGCTTCAGAACAGTCTGCTCTCTGCAACAGCTGCTTCTTCCAACTCTGAAAAAAACACCAACAGGACAGGCCATAACAAAGCCTTGCTCTTCTTCCTAGCAGGAAGACAAAAACCTCCGAAGTACTTCTGTACTCAACGCAGCTACACCAAAATCCCTTGGAAGTCTGACATGAGCTACTGATTAACAGCATGCTAGAAAGCTGCAAGTTTCTGCCACCATAACTGCCTGCATTGCAGAAGAACAGAGGTCAAGGAAAGCAGAGACATTTAATACTGGGTGTCCTGGTTTCGGCTGGGATAGAGTTAATTTTCTTCATAGTAGCTAGCATAGTGCTGTGTTTTGGATTTAGTACCAGAAGAATGTTGATAACACACTGATGTTTTCAGCTGTTGCCAAGTAGTGCTCGGTCTACTCAAGGACTTTTTGAGCTTCTCCTGCTCGGCCAGGTGCATAACAAGTACAGCACAGCTAGCACAGCTAACCCAAACTGACCAGAGAGCTATTCCATACCATATAACGTCATGCTCAGGGGGGGTTAGTTAGGTTGGTCGGTTGCAGGGAGACTGCTCGCAGCTCGGGATGGGCTGGGCATCAGTCAGCAGGTGGTGAGCAATTGCATTGTGCATCATTCATTTTGTATATTCTGTATATTTTGTTATCATTCTCATTATTACTATTATTATTTTCTCTTATTAAACTGTCTTTATCTCAGCCCTTGGCTCTAACCTTTTATTTTCTTTCTGATTCTCTCCCCCATCCCACTGAGGGAGGGGGGAGTGAGCGAGCAGCTGCGTGGTGCTGAGTTGCCAGCCGGGTTAAACCACGACACTGGGCAATTCTGAAGCTTTTATTTTCCAGTTCTGAGCTTCACAGTAGAAGGGAGAAGAGTGGGCTACAAAAAGCCATTTATTCTTCTAATCAGAAGATTACATTGGCACCATGTATCTCAATTAAGAGTTTGATTACAACATTCAGCTGTAATACATTACCTCACTTCCAGGCAACTTTCACCAATGCTACCACCAGCTGCATAGGAAACAGGCAAACCACAGCTACAGCTTCTCCAGGGAAGGTAGAATCAGCAGAGGAGTGGATTGAGCTCCTGAACAATCACTGACTCAAGGACAACCAGGTGCCTGAGCAAGTCTTCCCCAGCTAAAACTCCCAGAAGTTCTGTTGGCATCCTCCCTTCATTGTTTTATTTAGAAAATTAGTAGAGGCACTGATACAAAAGTTACCCAAGACCTTCCTGCCACCTGGATTTTAAGCTAGTCTGCTGTTGACAGCCTTCACAGCATTAGTGGATTTGTTAACAATAAAACTAGGCACGATTAGTCACTAGCATTTTGTACTAGTGACTCAGTATAACCGATCCAACTAAGCTGCACCTCCCTGAGAGTCTTCTCTCCCACGTAATCTTCAGATTACAAACATACCACATCTTTTTGATACTTCTATATGCAGCTTTTGCCTGTTGCTACCTTAAAAAAGCATACTAGCTTAGAGTTTCAGAAAAATCAGCTGTTGATAGGCAAGATTGTGCTTTGACATTTGTGAACTAGTATTTTTCTATTTTAGACAGTCTAAATACACATTCACTGAATATACGCCTCAAACATGCACTAGAGGTTCATGTATTTACCAGGATGTTTACCTAAAAGCTCAGATCAGTCTGTGTACAGTAACACAAAGTTGGCACAGCGGTCTGCAGTGATAAGCAATGGATCTAGTCTAAGACTACTAGATTGGCAGGCTCCATGCCCTATAGATCCAGCTGTGGCACTTCAGGTACTTCCTCAAGAATCTGGTATTTCTGAAAACCTAAACAGATCAGGTTTGCAGGGGCTGTGCCAGAGCACTCTACCCTTAAAATTTTAAGGGTTTAGCTTACTAAAATGGATTCGAGAGCTCTGCCTCTAATCACATAGGACAAGTGTCTTGCTATTTACAAGCAGGGATGAGGTCACCTTGCTTCTGTTTTGTTAAACCCCTTTTTGCATTGACCCAATAAACTTGTCCATTTACAAAAAAGGACAGATAACCAGTGTTGAGCCAGTCAAATTCTAGATTAGAATCTCCTCTAAATGGGTCAGCATTAATATAAACAGACAAACATATGGCCTTTTCTGTATACAGAACTAGATTCACTTTTAGCAGGCTAGACAAAATTAGCAAGAGGCAGTAAGCATATCACAGGAAGCAATCAAGCCTGCCTTTTCATCCATCACAGGGTTTGAGATCTACCACATTGAGGAACATGAAGTTGAAGCTCTTGGGGCCAATTATGTTATTTTGAAGCACCTTAAGTGTACAATTCCTTTTTTTAAAAATCACTTACAGGCACAACAGCCCCAAAGACTGACAGGCTTTTCAAGCAATATTCTTAAGTCCCATTTGTGACTGAGGCCTAACTTTTCAAGTCAATCACTGGAAAGCAAGTGCTGGATTTGTGGGGTCTTCATTTGCCCTTTCCTCACAGAAAAAAAGCTGAAAAATCATGTTACAGGAAACACTTCAACACCACTGTTAACAGAGTGCACCTCACCTGTATAACTATAATGAGGAAAACCCCCATGCCGTCCCTGTCCAGGCAGGAATAGAAACAAGTATCACAAAAGCCAGTAGAGCTACAGCAAATTCTTTGTGTACTCTTTCACAGACACTAGGTTTTGAGAAAGCCATTGCCAAGATATTTACTTGTACAGTAAGTGAAGTCACAACTAACAACAAGTCTGAGACTTGCACACATTTCTGTTCCAGGCTTCCTGGGGAGAGGAGACTCTTCCAGGGACAGAAGTCACTTTGCCCTATGACTCAACAGGGCATGTACAGGATTTGGTAGCTACCAAATTACATTACAGCTCCTCCACCCATGCCTAAGCTAAGCCTGACTCTGCATACTGTAAAGCCAACATTAAAAAAGCAAAGACATTAAAGGAAGCCACTCCCATAGGGCCCTTCCCTCAGGCCTTTCAATGAGCAACTGAAAGGCTGGCAAACTCATTTCACTGAAACATTAGAAATGCTTTGGGCTAAAGCAAAGATGCAAGCTGTGTGGAACTGCCCACAGACAAGTAAAGGCAGCCTCTTTAAAAGGGGCTCCACTAACAAGATATTTTATGCTCAGTTACCTTCACTGAAGGATCTTGAAGGAATCCCATTTCCAGGAATGGCAGTTTGATACAGAAGCCCTCTACATGCCCTCCCCCCAGTCAGTATTCTGGCTCACTAGCGCTCTCAGAGCTTAGCTGGACACCAAAATACCAGAGCATACCAGGCCAACACTGAGAGCATTTGAAAGCCTCTTTCCTATCCTTTTGAAGCTTCTACCAAGTAGTGCAATATCCTCTCTTCCCCATTAAGATTCAGATGAGCCAAAGATGCTGTTTCTAGATTAAGCTTCGTTAACTAACTTATCAGACATTTCTTAGACTGGTTTCATTTATCTGTAGAGCTTGCTTTGCAGAATAAAACTCTGAAAGCAAGTCTGGTAGACAAGAGGAAAGCAAAACACCCTACTTTAAAGAGTTGTGCCTAGGCAGATTCAGATCAAAAATAGTGTTCCCCCCCCGCCCCTCTTTGAAGGGGGAAGAAGGAAGGCTGTTTCACTGGAGTTAGTTCTTTAGAGAATGTTTCCGGAAAACTGATCATCTTTAATATCAGCCAAAGCTAACGTTTGTTTTGGAAGAGACACCTCAAAACCAGAAGTTGCAGGACTGTCACTACCAGGTAAGATATTTAGAACCACATTATGGAGAAGGGAACTTTATTAAGGAAAGGGTGGAAAGTCAGAGCACTACAAAGGGTTTTAAACAAAACCAAGTTTTATCTCAGCATATGACTTGAGTCTCACTCCAGGAAGTGTACAGAAGTGACACACTGCTGAGCTTTCAATGGCTTAAATGCAGAAACCACCCAGATGAAAACGTACGTAGGGAATGTATGTACCTGGGAAAGACTCTGAAGCAGTGTCTTGATGGGAAAGGCTGCCAGACAAAGTTTTCGTAAAGCACTGGAGGACAGTTGGAGGTCACACAAGCTACATGAGTACAGGAATCCACGCAAAAGTAATCATGAAAAACTCAAGCTTTATTGCACAGTCCTATATCCTGCCTTTTACCCAGCACTTTTTGTATAAAAGATGCTTTCATTTTTATAGAAAAGGTGTTAATCCTAAACTGCTACTTTAAGGCCTCCAAAGACTTACACAGATACAAATATTTTAGGGCCACAACAGTACTATGCCTCATCAGTTTAGGCACACAAAGCAAGGCATCACACTGCTTATTTTGAGACTGGCATCTAACCAGCCCAGGCTTACCCCATGCAGAACCTCCTATTATCTTCAGTGGTGGCTCAGAAGAAAACACATCAGAAGCAAACACTGAGATCATCTCGATGTACCGCTCAGTGCTTCTGGCCACTTACAAGAGCCATCTAAGTCTCAGACCTCAAAGCACAGATGTTATAATTAAGAATTAGCCAAGTACTTCAAGCACTTATGCTTATGTTTTCAGGACATGTGGCCACAAGAAATGAAGTTCAGTCCTCAGAGTCATGAAGAGTCTGGCAAAGCCCACCACAGTTCTATTATCAAACATCTGACAGATTTTATCTACAAATAAAGAGGGCACACTGACATGTCCCATCACCAGAATGCTTAAAGGAACATGATTTGGACAGCACATGGAAGTCCTAGGTGCAAATCCCTCTGCCTTGTGCAAGAGCCAGCACCCAGGCAAGGATTTGGCTGGTCGGGGAGTATACAAAGCAGCAGGTACTGTTTACATGTTCCAACAAGAATTTCCTGGCTGGTGCCTTCACTGGAATTTGACCTTTTCATCAGATACAATACTTGGCTCATATACTAAATTTAGAGGTACTGTGAGGTTACAGGGACAAAGTTCAGAGCATGAGGCACCGTAAGGACAGCCAGAAAGACAGGTGCCTTTAACTGCAGCTTTTTTCCCTTTTTTAACTTTGAGAAGTCCTACACCTTCAGAGTAGAAGCCAAGCACCTAAGAGGCCTGGGTGTACGCGCCAAAGCAGCTTGCTTAAGAAAGCGCCTAAGAATAATTCTATAGCCAACAGGGTCAAAGACTCTCTAGGTCTTTCACTTCCCCAGGAAGGCTAATTTACAGTCAAATGAGCCTTAGATTTCACTTCCTCCCAACTATAGGAACTGCTTTTGTTTCTTCACTATCATTTTATCTTATCAAAATGGTTATAATGCATGACAAGCAGTTGTTGTATATCATCTAATCAAGTTGCTAAGTAGACTCCCTGTATGCCACCTTATCTATTTTCTGCTTGTCACAGATGGATTGAAAAACACTGCATTAGCTTTTATTGCACACACCTGATGTACAAGATTAAACTAAGACAAGACAAGGCTCTGATGATTCCACAGAAATCAATTAATTGCATCTTATCTTAAAGGAATGGCTCATGTTATTTAAGCAAACATAATTACTCAATTATTGCAGAGACTTAAGACTTTGTCACACCCTAACCACCGCCTTACAGAACTACAGGGCAGAGCTTCAGCTCCTTGTAGAAGAGGTCAAGCTTAGTTTTAGGTACCAAGGGAGAAGAAATACTGGCTAGCACCCTTCCAGTTTTACAGAATTAGCAGATGTCACTTACCTACCACATAACCCTGTGTCAGCAGGCAGCATTAAGCTCAAGGGAAGAAGTGGAATAAACACTTTGCAGAGAACATCACAATCCATGCTCAGTAGTTAAGGAAATGCTACCAGCATCAAGCCACAGATAGCTAAGTGAGCTAATACAAACTGCATTACAGACTAAACCCACCCCAAATGTCTGCTGTATTCCTTCACTATATTTTGAAATGCAGCATCATACTGTCAAAGCCTCATTTACACTCAGACTCCAAACCATCACAGAGCTCAGATATACATATCAGAGGAGCAGTCCGAAGTCCAAACACATCACAGCTGTTTGCTCAGCTACAGGGCACACAGATGAGTAAGAGGGGACCTTGCTCCACACCAGACTGGCTGCACAGCAGGGAAAAACAATCTATCACCAAAGCACAAGTTAAGACAGCTAAAAGAACTTTATTCAAGACTGGTCCGGTTCAAGCAACCAGAAAACACCTATATCTGAACATGATCAAAAGCTGAGGTGCCACTTCACTCCAAGGTCTTCAAACACCCTGCTTATTCCCCCCCTCCCCCCGACAAGCAGCTCTGCTCCACAGCAGTGCAGAAGATTTGCAGAGTCATTCTCTCAGAGTCTGTCCATGACAGATAGAAGGCTCATGCTAGAGAAGTTTAATTCACATCATTACATTAAAAGGGAAGCAATAACACTTCAGGACAAAAGAACCAACTACAAAGAGACAGGACCTGACCAACACACAGCTACCACTAATGCAGAACACTCAGGTTTTGTCAGAATGCTGATTAAAACAAACATAGGTTTTGGAGCACTACAGCAGTCACCAGCAATTCAAAGT
>NW_009259235.1:602013-605139 GCF_000687185.1 Egretta garzetta
CAGGAGTTTAGGGATATTACAGATATTGGGATGTTTTTCCTTACCTCTTACAAGGATGTTCACTGTAAATGACTGTGCATCTGCTTATTTCACTTCATACAATCTCTCATACTCACATATGCCCAGCCAACACTTCACAGAACACGGTGTTCCAGTTAAGGGCCAGCAGGCTTGAACACCCTCAGCATAATCTTTCTGGAAACTGCATCTCTATGCAAAAGCATCTTTGAAGATACAAAATTTTAGAAACAGGACAAATCATTGAACAGCGAACCCCTCACTAGTAGCGAGTCACTTGTCCTAGCTGACCCTTTACACGAGGAGCCCTTATTTCACTGTTTGAGTACTCAATGCCCTGAACAGGGCCATAGCTCAATTATTAGCAACCAGTATATCAGAAGTTTAAGAAGGGTTTGGTATTTGCAGGAGCTCAGTCCATATTAGTAGAGGAAGCTGTCAATGCCATTTATTTTAGTCAGGCTGAACCTGTGATGATGAGAAACTCAAGTATTTCTCAACAGTAGAGTAAGCGCTAGGCAACTGCACTTCTTGGTCAATCTAGAGATACAGAGTAAAATCCTCTATACATTGCAGAGTACGACACTTCCACTGCTGTTACCTCTAACAGAGCACAGGCACGAAGATGTTTCAAGCACCTGGTTTGTACAGAACTGCTTTGCAAAGGATTTTGAATTACTGCTGCCTAATGCTGGCAGAGTAAGGCTGGCAGTTAGAGACACTCTTTATTATCAAGTCAACAAATATAGCTGAAGAAAAGAGAAGCCCTTGGGCACACAAGCCTTCCTAGAGCTAGAAGAAGCCAAGATAGCTGCCTGACAGGGTTAGGAGAATTGCCCAACATATGTGGGTGGCAAGTGGGACTTTGCTTCTCCCCAAGGACAGACTGCCCTTGCACATTGGAATTAAATCAACTGTTTGGTACTGAACTCAATCAGTTGAGTTTGATCAGAGTTTTTTCACTGCACACAAGCTTAATCTTCACAGGCTATTTACACCTAAGAAGAGCAAATATTTGCACGGAAGTTCAACTGGTCTATAGTACAGGTTAAGAACAGTAATTCAGAGCTGTAACACAGGATGAAATACAATCTTCCAAAGAAACTCAAAAGTGTAGATGAAGACTACAATATATTAGCAGAACTATGATGATTTAGGCTTTGCTGAGAAGTCCAAAACACCAGTTTCAGGCTGGTGTCTGCACCTTTCAACAGGTATTATAAGCACCAGACACCCCTGCACATACACCCTTACTAGAGAATTTGGTAAATCCTGTTCTTTGTTAGCTTAATCCAAGTTCTGGCACTACCAGAGCTGGCAGTGTGAAAGTAAGGATGAAGAGGCCGGAGATACAGAGCAAGAAAAGGGAGTAACAGGGCAGTGTGAATCCAGCAGCAACCAGGACATTTCCATTATCAAGTGAGGTCAATCTACAAACTAGAGAGAGTTTGAATCAGTGCTCTAAAGCTACCATTTTCTATAGTACATCAAATTTCATCAAAAAGTACAGCTCAGCTGGAACTTAGTAGATTTGAATAACCTCTCCATATGCCTGTGTCAAGGACAAATGACGTTATTCTGCCATCTTTCCTTCCCAATACTACATCCCAGAACAGTGACTATTTCAGTGTGTAATCTCTGGGTTTTCAGATGACAAGTTTAATAATGCAGCTTTATGAAATACTAAAAGCCTAAGCTGCTACTAATTCCCTGAATAGAAAAATATAGCTTTTACAAGAAGAGTAGAACAAATTAATTTAACTTCTTCAGAAACAGTTTTGCAAGATGGAAGGTTTTATCCCCAACCTCCACGTCTTTTCTACCCTTAGAAAAGACAGTCTAGCACAATCTGAGGTCAGCCTCATCTTCTGTTCAGCTAATTCACTCAGTAACACAGAGGACCTCCCATGCAAAAAGCTGAAATACAACTATTTTTAAGAGTAAGGCAGGAGAATAGAAGAACCCAAACATTAGCTCTTCATTCTTCTTTAATATCCTTCCTGTTCTTACTCTTGACTTTGAGACCAAAATAAATGATGGCTGGAAAAATAAGAAAGGCTGCGTGTCCACTGTTCTAAGAAGGGACAAGAGAATTTATTCAGACTTCTCTTGTAATATGAGAACCAAGCAAGTATCTGGGAAAGAAGGTGAAGTAGACAAACCAAGAGAAGATAACAGAACAACCAAAGACTAGTTGTCAACAACAAAACTCCCTGCCCAGGAAATAAACATTATTGAAGGTCTGAAAATAAGATATCACAAACACAAACAGCTGAACTGAGTGTTCTACAAACACCGTATCAGCAAGGACTAGAACTTAAGCGATATTATGAACATGGCTGAGCATGATAATCCTTGATAAACAAGGCATGCAAGATGAACACGCTGTACCAGTTAGCTGATTAATAAGCCACAAACATTTGTTACAGATGGAGACACCAGTGATACAGAAGCCAAACTGCAATCTGTAAGAGGCAGACAGGAATCTTTAGTACTTACCACACCAGTGACAATTGTACATCGACAATAAGAGGAAGCTGTTATGAATTCTCTGAAGAGACCCGCATGAGAATGCGACTACAGAACACCATCCCTCAAGCCATAACTGTGGTAATAAAGCCACTGCTAACATACCTCTCTAAAAATGTTAGTGTCAGGTGAGGGATTTCACCAGCTGTAATACATCAACTGCGATAGCTAGAGCTACCCACCCTGTGCTGGAATAAATCACAAGTTATACATGAAGTTGTAGGATGGAGCAGACAGAATCCTGTCACACAGCTAAGGAGCAGGTACATAGTACACATCAACCTGTAACGACTACAATTGTCACAGAATGCTAGCAGCAGTGTCAGCACCTAGGAGGACAAGTAACAGAGGAGAACAGGCTGGTTTAGGGGGAGCAGAGTGACCTGACTGACACCAGCCAGAACTCACCCGGCTCTAACTCACACGAGCACCATCACCTCAGGACCCTGCTCCGCGCTCAGCTCCCCAGCAGCTTGCGGTTGCCTCCCACCCCGGCCTTCACCCCCTGTGAGCACCGGCTGCTCGCACCGCGGCTTTTCGCGCCCTGCAGAGCATCACACCCGCACGATGGGGAAAGCG
>NW_009259235.1:605817-618539 GCF_000687185.1 Egretta garzetta
GGACGCTGCCGCTGAGGTGCCTGTTGGCCCCTCAGTGAGGTGGGGATTGGTGGTCCTGAGGGCCGGGTGGGCCAGGAACCTCTCCAGCGTAGCACAAGCCTCTGATAACCCATCTGAGCGTGGCCAGGTGCTGAATACTGGGCACACAGTGCTATGTCGCAATTAAAAATGGTGTAGGCATGATTATCGTAGGGTTTTAAAAATGGTGGCTGGGCCTTAACACGCTGGTTTTGTTTCCCATGGGCCTGCAGGCCACCACTGTGTGGCGAACCTGGCACTGGGCTGCAAACTGGGATCACCTCTTGGGCCTCACCAGCAGGAGGGAAGGGGTCTTCCCCCGGCCCCTCAGAGGCACAGGGGTGCCCTCCTGGTTTCCTTCCACCAAGTGGGATGTGCGAAGGGGACAGCAGAATCTGCGTGGAGGTATATGGAGCCTGCCACATCTGGAAGGCACTGGAGGAAAACAAATAATAAAAAATGTCCGCGATGCAATGTTTATAAACGTGCTTTTCTGGTAGCCTCCCAAAAGAGCCACATGTTACGTTGCTACTAACATCAACCGTTCCTAGCTATGTTAATGGTTGCTTTATATAACTGGGTGGAAAAATCCTTCCCCTGATTTCAGACATTTTGTTCCCTCTGTTTACCAGGAGTTGGAGCTTCCTACGTAGAGAAAGCTCTCAAGCAGCAAGTCACATTTTCCAGAGTTATGTATCTGGAGAGATGAGTAACTGCCGTAGACTGAGTCATGGTGAAGAAGGGAGCTCTGAGGAAGGGCAGCGAGGGGACTGCTGAAACGAGGGTGGCAGAACAGCAACAGCAGCAGCCCCACAGCGAGCGCTACCGATGTGCTCCTGTACCACTCAGTCAAATGAGAGCCAGGTTCCTTATCTTCAGTTTCTAATTAACCTTGTGAAAATACCCAGGGTTTATGGTCGTTGCTAAATTTGTTGGCGACTCAGCTGGGCTGTGGTTTGGTATGTCTGAAGGCAGCAGAGTTATGCTGGTGATCAAGCTACGAGATAGGGTTAGCAGATAAACTTCCGGTATCAGCCTCTTAACTAAGTATTTGAAGAATGTGTTTGAATTTGACTACCGAAAATTGCAGTCCAATTGATTCCAGGTGTACCTTGGCTCCTCACCATAGATCCAGACAGGAAAACACAGATCCAGGCAGGAAAACATGCCATGAACCGGAGCTCAGCTTCCAGGCAAGGCTTTTATTTTAAATCCTTGAGGCTGTTGGATATTTCTCTGACCTGAGAGAGGCTCAGCTTTTAGAAGAGAGCTTTCTGAAGCACACCGTCACAAAGCGAAACAAACCAAACTCCTAGCTGGCCACTTCTTGCTGAGAAGTGAAACATAGGGTGGTCTTCTATACCAGGGTGCTCAGATGCATCAGTGAGGAACAAGAGCTGAGAACTGGAGGGGGCAAGCGCTGAAGAGGTGGCAGTGCAAGCTCACAGGTGGCTGTGGCAGCGGGAGCCAAACTCCTAAGCTGTGCCTATTGCAAGAAGAAGGGATGTGGTGGAAAAGGTGCTGCGTCTCCAGAAAAGGAAGGAGGAACCAGTGCAAGTCAGATGGTGTTTTGCTCTGCACAACATCAGGGGGGTTCCAGCTGCACCTTCTGGTGTGGGAACAGAGATGGCTGGGAGGGAGAAGGTGTGTTTCGTGAATACAACCCCGGCTTTGGGCTATTAAAACAGCCTGCGAGCTGTGGCTTGTAATGGAAGCTGCCCTCCCTCTGAGTGTGCGGGGAGCTACAGCCAAGCCCATGTGATGGTGAGCACCATGGGGCTGGTGGGTGCTGGGAGCCGTGGTGTGTGCAGGAGGTGGAGCGCTGTGGCCCGGAGCCAGGCCGTACCCATCGCAGCAAACAGCTCATCCTCAGGAAATACCATCTGAGCAGTAGCCCAAACCATCCCATAAAGGAAGGGTGCTGGGAAGAGCAGAGCTTCATTCCAAACCTCCTAGGGAGGGATTTGACAGCTCCAACCTAGCAGATGCTTCTGTCTGGTGTTCCTGCAGAGAAGTGGGATGGGGGTGTCCAGGAACACCCCAATGCTTTGGAGACAGGAGGATTCCTCTTTGAGTAGTGTGGCTACTGCAAAAGCAGTCAAATGTATGTGTTGGAAACCGTAGGCGCAGGAAGATCACACTGCTTTGCCTTGTGCTTTAGGCAGGAACTTACCTCAATACAGTGAGGCCAAAACAAGGGTGAGGATAGTTTCACCTTTTTAAACCCAGCAATTGGTAAGGTACCAGGCAGAAGGAACTCGATGCGGTGCTGAGCCAGCCTGAGACACCCCCATACAACACCGTGGTGACGGTCACCTTTTGTTCTTCACATCCCTCTCCCTTTTGGCTGTTGCTGCCACAAGGAGCTCGGACTCTTTTTCTGCTCCATTTCCCCTGGCCCAGCTTTTCTCCTGCTCAGCAAACTCGCCGTGCGCTGAAGGACTCGCAGGGACTTTGCACCTCTGAGGAAACCTTTTTGCTGGAGGAAATACCGGGGTGTTGGATCTCTGCCAGTGTAGCAGGAACAAAGAGGAAAACATCTCGTATGACAGGGTTTGATTGCCAGTTGAAAGTAAGCGAAGTGCCTGTCAGAGACATGTGAACACAGAAAAGCTTTGCAGATGGAAATGAAGGCAATGCTTTTTCCTCTTCTCCTGCTCTGCCTTCCCTGCAGTGCCAGCGAGGCATTGGCTTGCAGGCTGCAGAGCCGTGCTGCTGGAGAGCCTGTTGGATCTGGATGCACAGTGCTCTTTGGACTCTTACGTGTTTTCTGAAAATGGTGTCTAAAAGCATAATGGGCACTTTGCAGATCTCTAAATAGACCAGCCTCTGTCCTGAGGAGCTGACAACGTAAGGAGACAAGTGCCAGGGATGGGAGAACGGCTGCGTCACACAAACCAGAGCCGGGGAAATGGCATGTGGCCCACCTGCTCAGTATTTTTCCATCACATTCTCATTCAGCTGCACCTTGCCAACTTCCAGCTCTGTCACCCTCCTCAAAAGCTTCTACTCAGGGTTTATTTAGCACGCTATTTATTTCCCAGTTATAGCACTTAGTGACTAACCTCAGCCCTACAGGGCTACTGCTGCCCTCCTTTTTGTGCCCTGCAGACCAGAGGGTCTGGTCTCTTATGGCTGAAGGCATTTCTTCTGCTGCCCTCATGATAGAGACTTTCTGGCTCTTTTTTTCCTGTTTTTTCTACCAAACCAAGAGGGCTCTGACTGCTGATACAGGGAGCTTCACTGATCATTTTAGAGCAGATGACCTACTGCATTCCCAAGTTCTTCAGGCCAGAAAAGAAATGCTACTGAGCTGAGAACTTTACCAGGCTGTTCTCCTCCGCTTCTGTCCACAAATTCCCCACAGCCAGCTCACTCCTTTTACTCCACGTCCAGCCACAGCTGCTGGTTGGAGGAAGAGGTTTTGAAAACCACTCCCCAGCATCAGCAGTGCCCCTGGGTCCTGCTTCTGGGTGCTCCATGGCATTTGGACGCTGCCTGGCTCCGCAAGCAGCCTCAGTGCTCAAGGGGAAGGATCCATCTGTATCTCCCTGAGATGAATCCGTGCCACTCACGAATTTCCCAGGGAGTCCGGTTGGGTGAAATTCCTACCTCCTGCAACAAAAGCCGCCAGGCTGAGCAGCCCTGTTCTGTGAAGCCACCTATGATGCCACCTCCTGTTTGCTCGCTGCCTTTTCTTCATCTTTATTGCACATGTTGGTAAATCAAGGCAAAGCTGCAGGAGCCAAGTGGTGCTTTGGTGCAGCACCTGTCCCTAAGGCTGTCTGGGCAAGCAAGGGGGCTATGTGCAGGGGAGGCTGCGTGAGAGCAGCAGTTATCTAGCAGGCAGCGAGAGCAGGGAGAGGAGCTGTATCTCTGGTGGAAAGCAGGATGGATTGGAGCAAATGAATGCAGTAAAGCCAGGAGGATGTATGAGCTTCTCCTGGAGTGTTTCCAAGATGTCTTACCGAATAAAGGAAACTGTTTGTCTTCTGTTTAATTCTGAGTGGTCTGTCTGACATTTGCCATTATACTGTGTTCCTGAGGTTGGAGTTTGGAAGGACTATGATTATCCAGCCTCAGAAAGCCAGAGAGGGAGACTGCTAAAGCCACATTTTTTTTTTCAGTGGCTGCTTGTGAAATACTTCTCTGGAAAAATTGCCATATAAGTAGTGGTGCATGAGGAGAATGAAGGGTTGCAATCCTGCAAACTGAAATGCTTAGTGAACTGAACAGTGGGATTATCAGCCCCCTGTTACAATCCAAATTTTAGTATTGCCTAAGGAATGGGAAAGAGAGTCATCCTAGAGAGCAATATTTATGGAAATAAAGGGAGCGAAGGCGGAAGCTACTGCCTCATGCCAAAACAGTGGGAATCGGGATGGGTCTGGGAGGTAGGGAGCACACAGCTGTGTTTGGATGAGGGTGAGTATGAAGGAAATGGTTACGGTGGTGATTTGGGGGAAAGGGTGGTGGTGTTAGGGTGCAGAGAGCCAGAGCCCTGTTTCCCGGAGGTGCAGAAGGAAAGTGAGGGTGAGAGGAAACAGGCTTGATGCTGGTGTGGGGATGTGGGTTGTGCACCAGGCTAGTGGGTATGACGGGAGTATGCTTTGGGGGGTAGGCAGATGGGGAGGAGGCAGCAAGGAGCTGAGACAAAAGGATAATCCAGAGCATCCCCATCTGCCGGATGCGTTCCCGGAGATGCACTGGCAATCGCAGCCAAAGGGGGAAGGTCTGCTGCCATGCCCAGAGGCGAGCTGGGGGTGACCACCCCCTTCCAAGCCCAAGGCACTGGCAGGCTGCAGATCAGCCTCCCGAGAAAACAGCAACTGCAGAGCTACAGGTGTCACTGACCCCACGCCAGTCCTCCAGCTGAGGTCACCTGGCTTCACAGGAGCAGCGCTACCCTTTGGAAAACCCTGCCTGTACCACCGCTGAGTTAAATTGCTGCATGGGCTGGAGGAAATAAACAGTGCTGCTGACGCTGTGTAATGAGCACTTCTCCGGGCTGACACCATCTTGGCTCACTGCGGGCTCCACCTTGCAAAGCTGGTGTCTCAGCCTTTTGGAAATGACGTCTGATTTACCACACGTCTGCTCGGAACAGACCAGCTTTAAGATCCCAATCCACAAAGGTCCCATGACATCCATCCTTGGAATCGGCAGTAATGCTGCAGGAGGATTTTGCTGGAGTTACGTAGGGCTGGACATGTAGGGATTGTTGCAGGACTGGGAGGACACATGGCTGAATGATGGTGGTGGAGGTCCTCCTTCCAGATCAGCAGAGAGCCTGGCGGAGGCTAGAGGGTGCTGTGCTGCAGGGAATGGGTGTCCTCCTCCCTCCCTGCTTAGCATCCCTTCAAAGGCAGGTAAAAATTTTCAGGAAACACTGCCTTTGAGGTGAGGTGAAGACCAAGGTGCCGGCTGTAGTTACTAACAGCTGGTGTCTCAGCCTTTTCTGCGTGGTGCTGAGTTGCCAGCCGGGTTAAGCCACGACAACCAGCTTTAAGATCCCAATCCACAAAGGTCCCATGACATCCATCCTTGGAATCGGCAGTAATGCTGCAGGAGGATTTTGCTGGAGTTACGTAGGGCTGGACATGTAGGGATTGTTGCAGGACTGGGAGGACACATGGCTGAATGATGGTGGTGGAGGTCCTCCTTCCAGATCAGCAGAGAGCCTGGCGGAGGCTAGAGGGTGCTGTGCTGCAGGGAATGGGTGTCCTCCTCCCTCCCTGCTTAGCATCCCTTCAAAGGCAGGTAAAAATTTTCAGGAAACACTGCCTTTGAGGTGAGGTGAAGACCAAGGTGCCGGCTGTAGTTACTAACAACCTCCAAAGCTTCTAAAGACTAAAATATCAGCCCCGTCTAGCTCATTAGTTAGCACCCAGAAGGTGACATACAGAAAGGGTGGCTTTCCTCAGATGGGTGAAAAAGCAAAAAGGAGGGGACAGACAGGAGTAGGGAAAAGGAGTGAGAAAGTGAGGTACCGATCAGAAGATAAGGAAGCTGAGCAGAACAAAATCAGAGAATAGAAGACTCAAGAAAGAAAACAGGAGAATGAAGAAAGGGAATAGAAGATGAAACCAATGCAGAGGATCGCATCAGCTGCTGTGTCCAATTAAGGGCTGCAGACCTGCTCAACATTGAAAGGGGAGGTTTGCTTGGGAGAAAAATCAAGGAGCACTTCTTGCTTGCGGTGGCTGAGGCTGAAAAGCCCTCGACTGATGGGGCAGGATCAGCTCCTGTTTACCCAGCTGAGGTGTGGCTAATGGAGACAGGCGTGTGTTGGGCCAGCGGCTGACAGGCAGCTGCAAGACCAGGCAAAAACACGACATGCTCCCAAACAAGCAGCTCTCTGAGCAGATCACTGCTCCCTGGAAAGCCTGCCAACTAACCACAGGCAGCCAGAGCAAACGTGCCTCCTCTGCGGGGCTGCACGTGCTCTGCAAAACACAGCCCTGCCGCCCCGAAGCTGTGGTTATGGGGTCACTGTCCTCAGTGACTGGGAAATCTGCTCTGTCTGGCTGCCTGCAGCAGGCGAGGCAAATGCGCAGGCATAGCTAGAGGAGGAGGAAGCACAGGTAGAGGTTTTCTTACATTCCTAGGTCTTGCCAAAGACAACCTACCAAAAGTGAGAAGATGCAGACATGACAAAGGAGGAGGAAGACTGCAGAGGAGCCCATTTCACAGCTACCCTAAAGGCACTGCACCTACCTCTGGGCCATGGGGGGGTTCTGGTGTTCTTTCAGAGTAGCATCTGTACAGCATAGTGTGCCTGTGAAGCCAGCCCTGCTCATGGAAATGAGCCACATCAAGTCTTGGTGTAGGTGACCTCCCTCCTGTTTTCCATCTCTTTGCCACACAAAGCTCCAATAACTGCCCTGGCTGCACCACGTGCGCTGAAGGAGGTGTTGGGCTGCGTCTGTAGGTCCCTGGGGAACATCTCCAGGAGGCACAAACGAATGTGGCCCGGAACATGGACTGAAGGGAATACTCTGGGTGATGCAAAGCCCTGTTAGGAGCTAAAAGGGGCTGCAAAATCTGCACGTTTTCACTCACTGTATCTACTCTGGATGTCTCCAGTGAGAGCCATCGGTTTTACTGCTGGGGCTGCCAGAGCAGCAGCCCATTGCCAGCTGGTGACAAGTGGGGGCTCAGCACTGGAGCCAGGGCTGTTTAACTCCTCCAAGAGCCACTGGGAGGGTGCAGAATAGGTGGGATTTGCATCCAGTATCAACTGGGCTGTGGGGCAGGACAAGGAGGTGAGAGAGAACAGTAACACGAAAATATCGGGAGGGGGTTTGATGGCAGAAGGCACATTGGTTCATGCCATAATAATGGCTCTGGCAGAAGCTGGACAAGGTAACTGGTGTGGAGGGAGATCTCACTGAGGAGGGATGGTTGCAGAGGAGATATGGGGTATGACTAACAGAATGGGTGTCTTAAAACCACATTAGTATAAACTTCCTGGCAGGGAGGGAGAAACACTTGGGAGACTTTACAAGGGTCTGATACAAACCCAAGCTCTAGGAAATCTCCTTTGGAGGAAATTTGTGAAGCACCCAAGGGATGGGTGGATACCTCTGCCCCTCAGGACACTTGTTCCTGCTAAGAAAGTCTTCACCGCTCCAAACAATGTGTATGGAAACTGTAGAGAGACATCTGTGGATGTGCAGAGCAATCGGCTGGCTTCTTGCCCGGGAGCTGTTGTTGCTGCTGGGACAGGAGGTAGCACGGCCACAGGCGGAGTGCTTGGGGAGGACGCAGCTGCCCTGGCAGTCCCGCGGCATCCCCTGCTCCGGCCTCGTGTCCCCTTGGGTGCGTGCTGCCCCGGCGCTGGCTACGTGCACTCCTCCATGGCGGGTCTGGATGCCCTGACCAGGCAACAGCCCCGGTCGTGCCATGGCTGTGGCTCTCCCAGATGGGTTTCATTGAGGACACGTCTGGCTTGCAGCTTGTTTTCATTTTGTTATGAGGAAAGGAGGAGTCATGGGAGAGGAGTAACTGAGTGGCTGAGCCGGCTCTCCTGGACACAGACCACGGTGCCAAACAGCTCCTGCTGCTGCTTCTGCTGCGGCTCTGAGGCTGCAGCCCAAGGGGCAGGAAGCAGCGGAGAAGAAGCTTCAACTGGTGTGCCAGTGGTGCAGGATCCGGCCAGGATAGAAGAGATGCTTGTAATCACAGGGAGCTCTGCCAGGTGTCAGGGCAGCGGGGCTGTATGGCTCTTTGCCAGCACAGGAGCTCCTGCAGCAGCTCCAGCTGAAGGCACTGGGCAACAGGAGCTTGCCCTCAGAGCAGATGTCCTGCATCGACAGTCACCAACTACCCCACACGGGGGGAACAACTGGCTCCAGGTGGCCTCCAAGAGCCACTTTGGGCTGCAGGAGCCAAGGGAATAAGGAGCCGTGTTTGAGGTGTGATCACCCCGGATGCCCCAGGGGTCGGGTGTCTGTGCAGGAGAGAGGAAGGTGTGCAGGGACCTGTGCTTTCCTGCTACAACCAGTCATAGATGTGGCTACTGAAATGTATCTTAAAAGGCCCCAAATAATGCCTCTCTTCAGAAAGAAACGAATCCCAGAGCTGTGGCAGATCTCCCCTTGCCTGCCAGGCTCTGGGGTAGCAGAGCAAGTGGGAGGCACGGAGCGGGGTGGGGGACAGGCAGAGTTCAAACCTTCTCATTATGCTCTGAGATACAGAGATCAAAAGGCAACTTCACAAATTAATAAGGCCCCAGCCTGGGCAGAGCCCCTCCCCAGCACGGATGGGCGGGAGGGGAGCGTGCCGTAATGAGCAAACTGCCTCTTCTTCCCCAGCCAGTAAGACAGGTTCTGGGCTCCTTGCACACCCTGTGGCCCGGCTCATTAGAGTTCATTAGTGTTGTTACATATTCATATAGCATTAGCACTGTCAGGCCCCTGATGTTTAATCAGGCTGGAAGCTTGCCTTGAGCCCTACAGGTCTTGGAGGACCTTCCAGTAAGCGTATGCCAGAAGCATATGGCTTGAGTAAGGAGGGGTCTTGTGAGCATGACAGCAGGACGAGGATCTGTCCCTTGCCACAGAAACTGGGGTTATCAGAGGAACCTCGATGATAAAGTTATCACGTACACAATTTAGTGCTTTGTGTCAAGGCAGGAGCTTGCCAAGGGCTTCCTGAAAAAGAACAAAAGAAACATGGCTTATCTGCCCGCAGCATCTGCTCGGTGCTTGGGTGACGTCAGGCCGCTCGCTGCTGCTAATCCATAAGCAGTTTCGATTGTGCATGATGGCGTACCACGGAGTGTCGGGTTCACGTTAGCAGGTGGGTGCTTTCAGCCAACAGGAGAGAAAGGGGCAAGGCAGGTCTGGGATGTGGGTTCTTCTCCATCCTTCCTGCACAGTCCCCTGAGATGGGCACCGCAGGGAACAGCCACCACCATGCAGGTGTTTAGTCCTGGCCAGCGGTTGATGCTGATCCATCGTCAGTGGAGAGACAGCTGTTTCCCAGGGTGATTCCTCCTGTAGCATGTACAAATGACCTTTGGAGATGCTGCTGTTACCGCTGGCTGCAGAGGTGTGTGTAAGAGGCTAGGCTGCATGTCTACCTTTTAGAGGGACAAAATAAAGGGAGACCTGTCCTTCCCTTGAGCCCCTCCAGCCCTTGGTTTCCCATCTGTCAAATGAAGATGAAGGCAACACCTTTTCTGTTGGAGATATGCATGGATAAATCCTTAAAGACCGCAAAGCACTCCAGTTCAGAGAAGGGGGTTATATAAAGGTGCTTATATTAAGCACCTTACACAGACACACCAGCTCTAAGCTGGATATAATCTTGTTTATTGAGGTTATAGCACAGGACTTGAAGTTAAACTGGCTGGGATCTCATCTGAGCTCTGACACGACCAGCAGTGGGAATGGAGCAAAACGGGGGGACGGCGCTGCCCTTTGCCTTCTCTCTTTTAAGTCACAAGGTTTTAGGTACCCTGAAGGGCACTTGGTAGCTTGTACAGAGCTTTCCATGCCCTGAAGATATTCAGTGTCTAGGTTTCTTCAGATTGTCGTGAAATTCCTGGTACCTAAACATTAGCATCCCTAAATGTAAAGCCTGAGCTTAAAGAAACTGTTGCCCTTTTGGTGGAAAGGGCAGAGAGTTTGGAAAGCTTTTTTTCTCTGGAAAATAAGCAGAGAGGTCCAGCCACATGCAAGGATTGTCCTGGCCAGTGGATGTGTTCTGCAGCCATCGGAAACCACATGCTGGCACGCCAGCGGGTGCTGACGCTGGCCAGGGCTGCAGGAGGTTACAGACGCTGGCACCAAGTGCTTGGTTATCCTGTTAAGAGGGATTAGGAGCAGACTGGGGCTTAGACCTCTGCGACGGTGCTGTGGATTGCTTCTCCTTCCCGCTTGGAGTGGCAGCCACGTGTGGCAGGATGGGGGAACTTGATCCCACAGAAACCTTCCCAGACCTGTGCTGTGGCCTGAACCACAACTTTGGGCTCTAGGAATGATCTGTGCCCGCAAGGGACAGGGCTGGCTACCTCTGCCAGGGGCTTTTTTTGAGCAGAGAGCCCTCAGTGCTGGGGCAAGGGAGGAAAACCATGTTGCAGGGAGGGGATTGCATGTTGTGGGAGTGTTTTGGGTGGGGAATCCCTCCGGGGTGTAACATCTACCTTTCTTTTATGATAAACCTAAGCCAGTGAACTTCTTTATAGAACAGATAGCTGAAACAATAGGGGCTGCCACCCAAAAAAAGATCCATGGCTGAATGGGAATTCACTGGGAGTGGGGGGGTATCATTGCTATCTGATGGTGGAGCGAGAGGTCCCATGGGTCAGAGATGAGTGTCTGAGAGGGTGTGGAGAGGAGGAACGTGAAACCAGGGCAATACCAGAGACATCACTGCAAGTACATTGGCCGTGAGATGCACCTTGGCTGGTTTTATGGCAGATGGGGGCTTTATGCTTGAGCAAGGGGCAGGCTGTGTATTGTTCGCCTCCGTCGTTCATGGGAGAACACCTTTGTATAAGCTTGAAAATAAAGAGGATTGTGTCAGAGAAACACGCAGCCCCATCACCTATTTTCCTCTTTATCAGCCCAGCTACGGGAACCAGGATATCAGCTATCTGCATGGCTCAGAAAGGGTTACGGCACAGCAAAGCCTGGCAGATCTCCATGCAGAAGAAACCAAACCCAGTGGTAAATCCTGCTGTAACAAGGCCTAAGTAGTCCCTGCAGAAGGGAGTGAAATTATGCCTGACCTTCAACCTACCCAACTCTTTCAAGTAGAGCCATCCCTTGCGAAAACTTGGCGGCTATATGTAGCTGGGGTGTGGTGTTCGCCTGTGGGGGCTGTCTCCATTCCTTGCTGCTTCCCTGTTCTTGACAGGTTGCTCCTTTCTCTTCTCTGTCTCCCATAGGCAGAGCTTCCATGCTCCAGCTGGAACAACATGGGCTCTTCCCAACCCCGATTTCTCATTGGGATCCCCCGCTCCATTGCAGCTTTCCATTCAAAGAGCCCCTGGTGCCTCCAGGAAGCGCTGTCTCTATGGAGAGCATAGCTCTGCCTTGCTCCACCACTCGCTTTTTAAGATCCTTTCCCATGCAAGTTCCTCGTGACATCGGCATTTTTGCCTCTGGGGACAGAAGGAAAACATCTTGCTTTCTGTTTTTAGAGAGTCTGCTGATTTTTCTGCAGCTCCCTCTGGGTCTTGCATCCTCTCCGAGACCAGTCCAGGCAGCAGCCCCTCAAGAGGCCGAACACCCTTGTCCTAGTTGCTTGTGCACAGGCCTGGGAATCTTGCCCTGCATTTTCCTCCTCCTGACCTTGTTTTCCTCTGAACACCACAGCAGTAATTACCCTGAGGTTGAAGGGTTATTCGAAAGCAAGTGCGGTGTCTTGTCCGCTCCTTCCTTTCCATCCGCTGTTTCTCCTTACACCAGAGTTAAACTCTGCCTGGACTTTCCTTTGTGTCGCTATTAATTGAAGGAAACACCGACAGCGAGAGTGGTGGGTCTGGGTGGGAATACGTGTCCAGCTCCCTGTGTTCCTCATGCCCTGGTGCTCCAGCAACACCACCAATGCCACCAGCATCCAAATGGATGGTGCACCAGGGCAGCTGGACCTGCCGGTGGGGCTGTCCCTGGGGTGTCGCTCTCAGCCCAGGTGCTCTCATGGGCACTTGTTGACTGCATCCAAGAAAAGCATTAGCTGGACGCTGGAGCGGAGATGGAAAAGGAGGTGGAAAGACTGGTCAAAGTGCACGGCACACGGCTGGGCTGCCCAGCTTGCTGCTGGCTGAGCCAAAGCCAGGGATGTAGCAACACTCGGGCAGAGTCAGTATGTAAATATGAGCAGCCTGTCTGAGATGGGTTAGTTAATGCTGAAATTGAGGGTTTTGCAAGAAGAGAAAAAATCAGATTCATGTTTGGGAGGAGGGCTTGGAGTGGATTTCCAGTGCAGGGGCAAATGATCCAGCATTCCTGTACCATGCGGTTCTCTTTTCCAAAGCATTTGTGACTGAGTATGAATTTAGCCTGAATGTGCTTTAGCCTGACAGTTTCTGCCTTCCAAGGCAGAGCACCCCACATTGCACCAGCTCCTCTCCAGAGCATGGCTGCGCTTTTCCAGCCCTCAGGGGCCGGACACAGCTCAAAGAGGAGCTTGTCTGTGGCTGAACCAACAGTCCTGTGGCATGGTGCTTGGGGCAGAGAGCTGTCGTTCCC
>NW_009259235.1:619035-619332 GCF_000687185.1 Egretta garzetta
CACCCGACCTGGCTGCAAGCTGTTTTCCTTTATGCTGGTTAGGAGGAGCTGGGGAAAACCCTGTGCTGCTGGCATGCTGGGTGCTGGGTGGCGTGGGGTGCTGACTGTCCTGGCGGAGGGGAAGCTCTCTCCAGCTTTTACCCCACCCAGGGAAAGAAAAGTGGGGTTTGTGCTGCAAAACAGCTCTTCGTCCTGCCAAGTGCTGGCAGCCCCTAGCGCATCCCGGCCTCGCTCTGTGCCCCTCTGCCTGCCAGCCAGGGCCGGGGGCCGGGGGCCCGGCCAGGCTCAGGAAGCCCC
>NW_009259235.1:619791-622429 GCF_000687185.1 Egretta garzetta
TGCCGGGGATCCGGGGTGCAGGGTTGTCCGGTGTGCAGGGTTATCCCGTGTGCAGGGGATCCGGGGTGCAGGGGCTCTGGGGTGCAGAGCGAGAGGATCTGGGGTGCAGGGTGAGAGGGTCCGGGCTGCCGTGCGCGGGGTGCAGGGTGAGGGGGTGCGCGGCCCCCGGGGCTGCCGCTGCAGGAGCTGAGCTCCGCTGCGCAGCCCTGTCCTTGCTCCCGAGCCGGGAATAGCTGAGCCGGGCTGTCCCGTGTTTTCAGGCTTAGATAACCGTGTCCGCGGTGTAAACAGCTTCCCTGGGACCGCCTGGCACAGCGCGCCTGGCTGGCCTGGCCGGGGGAACCCCGGGGAGGAGCAGCCCCGCCGTCACCCTGTGGGACGTGCCTGGGGTGGGTGACCCCGAAAGGGGTGGGCGAGACCAGGGAAAAGGGGGGCAAAGCCAAAGCGCAGGCTCCGGGCCGGAGGGCAAAGGGCAGCAGGGAGGTGTGCTGTGAGGAAGGCCCTGTTTGGGATCGCCCTCCCCGCGGAGAGGGTGCCCCTTTTGCCCTCCCGAGACAGGCTTGACATGACCGCCCCCAGCCCCGCTGGGATGAGCTGTCCCAGTTTTTGGAGGATGTTATTTTTGCCTTCCAGCCAGCCTGTGGGTTCATATAAGCAAACATTTCCAAAAGTGGTGGCTGATCTTTTGTTGCCTTGGTTCCTGACTGTCCAGCCAGTGACAGCTCTGTCCCTGACCGGAAAAAAAAGTGTGTGGGGAGGATGGAGATGCTGAACTGCTCTGAAACCAGGCCTGAAACAGCCGAGAAATAGGAGCATCCAAAACTACTTGCCACAGTGGAAAATGTGACCCGTGTGCCTCGCTGCTAGGCAGGGGGCTGGCGGGTGAGACCCACTATGTAAGGGATTATTCCTGGGAGGGGATAAAAGGAAGTCCAGTTACTTGGGATAATTAAAGTATAAAACTGGGACCCCTCCTGTCCTGACCCTGGGAGGAGCCTTTGCTCCTTTGCTGCTGCGTCCCACCCAAGAAACTCCTGCGTTGGAGGCAGCGCGGATGCTGGGGAGCACACATTTGTTGGCGTTCCGTGCCTGGGGAAGCAGCCGGCTCCTGCTGCTGAACAGAAGCAGCTCTGTCCGCCGGGCCTTGGCCAGCTGCCGGGAGAGATCCTTGGGATGGGGTGGCTGGATGTGCCCATGACCTGCGGAGGGGCGTGGGGCAAAGGCATCCCCACGTATCAGCAGGAGCTCTCTCCTCCCATGCTGTAGCTCATGGCAGCGCATTGATGGAGCATGAGGTCATGCAGAACAGGCTGGGCAGCGCAGGCAGCGATTTGAACCGGTGCCCAAGTTTTTCTGCCTCCTGAGGCTGGGCTAAGGGAGCTACAGCATCTTTTGGGAAACCTTCACGTAACGCTGGCCTGCCTGCCACCAGTGCGTACCCTACAGATGTGGAGTGTCAGGAAGAGTAGGATTAACTCAAAGGAGCCCTGTTGTTAAAAGGCTAATGAGTAGGAGTTCTCCAAGTAGTAGCTTAGGCTAATGAGAGCCGTGCTGTTTGGTGTGGGTCTGGGCAGAGAGCCCACAGCTCATTAACTTCCACCTTCTCCAGGGCATGCAGGTAGTGGGGGGTTATTCCTGGGTCTCCACCTGAGTTCAGCCCTTGCTCTGACTCCTGCAGCATGGCAAAGAAGAGCCTGGCATCAAGGGATGTGCTGTCCCAGTGCTTGGCGAGGAGCTATTGAGGCTTTCAGCCAGGTCTGTGGGAATCTGGTCTAGGTTTATGGAGAGTCTTGCTGTCTTGCAGCTCTTGGGGGAGAATAAATTGAGGGTGGGAGGAATTTCTGATTCAGCACAGCAGTGGGGAGCAGAAGGTTGATGGGTGCGGGTGGGTTGACCTCGGCTGGCTGCCAGGTGCCCGGCCAGCTGCTCCCTCACTCCCACTCAGCAGGACAGGGAGGAGAAAAGAAGATTAAAAAGCTCCAGCATGGGTCCTTTCCACAGGCTGCAGTTCTTCGTGAACTGCTCCAGCGTGCCTCCTTTCCATGGGGTACACTCCATCAAGAACAGATTGCTCTGGCGTGGAGCCCTCCACGGGCTGCATGGGGGACAACCTGCTTCACTGTGGTCTTCTCCATGGGCTGCTTGGGGGACAACCTACTTCACTGTGGTCTTCTCCATGGGCTGCATGGGGGACAGCCTGCTTCACTGTGGTCTTCTCCATGGGCTGCTTGGGGGACAACCTGCTTCACTGTGGTCTTCTCCATGGGCTGCAGGGCAATCCCTGCTCCGGTGCCTGGAGCACCTCCTCCCCCTCCTTACTTTCTGCCTAGCTGTCTGCAGGGCTGTTTCTCTCACATTTTTCTCACTCCACTCCCATAGCTGCTGCACAGAGTTTTTTACCTTATCTTACGTATATTATCACAGAGGCAACACCAGTGTCGGTGATGGGCTCAGCTTTGGGCAGCTGTGGGTCTGTTTCGGAGTTCAGAGAATCATAGAATGTTTTGGGCTGGAAGGGACCCCTAGAGGTCATCTAGTCCAACCCCCCTGCAGTGAGCAGGGACACTGCTAACTAGATCAGGTTGCTCAGAGCCCCGTCCAACCTAGTCTTGAATGTTTCCAGGGATGGGGCCTCCAC
>NW_009259235.1:622465-623278 GCF_000687185.1 Egretta garzetta
TCATTGTAAAGAATTTCTTCCTTATATCCAGTCTAAACCTACCCTGCTTCAGTTTAAAACCATTACCCCTTGTCTTGTCACAGCTGTCCCTACTAAAAAGATTTTCCCCGTCTTTCCTGTCAGCTCCCTTTAAGTACTGAAAGGCCGCAATCAGGTCCCCCTGCCGCAATCAGGTCTCCTCGAGTTGGCTGGGACTGGCTGCCTCCAACATGGGGGCAGCTTCTGGTGTCTTCTCGCAGAAGCCACCCTTGCAGCCCCCTGCCACCAGCACCTCGCCTCGTAAACCCAATACCGTGGGAGATGCTGGAGGTGGATGAATAGTCAGGGAAGATGGTGCAGCCCCACCAGTTCCCTAGGAGGACCTGCCTGTGGGCTGGGGCTGCCTGGTGGGAGCTTCTCAGAGAGTGCTCGGAGTGACCTGTGTTCCAGCAGGCAGGGGTGGACCCTGTGCTCGCGTGTCTCCAGCATCTGGTAGCCAAGGCATGTGGGCTCCCCCTACAATAATTTTTTTTTTTCAGTCTTACGAGTACTAACTTTCATTAGCTTTCATGGGACCCATTCAGCCCCATTGCCTTGGGTAATCCTGTCCTGCTCATGCCTGAGTGAGCCCCAGCCTGGCCACCCCGACTTCCCAGCTGAGCAGCGGAAACACTTGAGGCACCAAAGACCTGGTTTTCCCCTGGCTTTGGTTTGACGTGCAGGCTCTGTTAAACCCCTTGTTTAATGTGCCAGAGCAGGGCAGGCCCTGCCACTCTGTCACGATCCTGATCTCAACTATCACTCTTGAACGCTGGCAGTCCCATGCAGGATGCA
>NW_009259235.1:623357-627026 GCF_000687185.1 Egretta garzetta
GGAGCCGGGACGCCTCCGTGTGCATCTGTGGGGCTGTGGCAGATACTCACCATAGGGATGGCTTTCAGTGACATGTGGCTTCACTTCCAGGTGACTTCTGCGATGTAAACCACTGTCAGAATGGGGGCACCTGCCTGACTGGGATTAATGAGACCCCCTTCTTCTGCATCTGCCCTGAGGGCTATGTTGGGATTGACTGCAATGAGACGGAGAAAGGTGAGATGCTGACCCCATCACAGGGGCCCTGTGAAATCCAGGAACCTTGCAATGTGGCACCGTGCCCTCATCATGGCCCTGCACCGCTGGCCTTGGGGTCCAGCCCTGGGGTCCTGCCCTGCTGACGGGCACACAGAGCGGAGATCCAAGCAGGGATGTGGCGACCTCCATCACCTGGGGGCAATGCAATGTCTTTGGGAAGCAATGGACCACTGGATGTTCTTATTTTCCACCTGTGCCCCTATTGAAGCCATTTTCCTCCCTTCCTCCTTCCCCAGGCCCCTGCCACCCCAATCCTTGCCACAACAACGGCGAGTGTCAGCTGGTCCCAAACCGGGGGGATGTCTTCACTGACTACATCTGCAAGTGCCCTGCGGGGTACGATGGGGTGCACTGCCAGAACAGTGAGTACAATCGGGTGTAGGGGGCCGGGGGGGCTGCTCTGCTGCTAAGGGCTTGGGGAACCCTGGACAACACCGGTGGGACAACCGAGGGGTGTTTGCAGCTGTGGCTGCGTTGGGTGCTAGGCTCCGTCAGGAACCATGGGCTGGTTTGGATCTTGCAGGGCGGAGGGAAGGACCATGGCATGGGGCCATGGCTGTGTCTGAGCCTTGCTCTGCATCTCTGGAGAGACACGGTGCCTCGAGTAATGGGACAAGGGGTGCCTCAAGGCTCAGCCTGTTCCATGTGGGCTCCCAGCCTTGCCGTGGCTGCATGTCCTGATGCACCCATGTGGCTGCAGTCAGCAGGGGCATGGCTTAAGCAGCTCCTTGGGTTAGAGCTTCAACCCATGCCAGCATATCAGCAGGGACCCTGCCATGGCCCTTGTGCAGGGGGGATGCCTCCCTGTCCTCCTGCTGCACTGACTGAAGGGTGTCCTCCCTGGGACTGGCTCTGGGGTCACCTCCTGAGCGCCCCCCATCTGTCTCCTAGGCAAGAACGAGTGCTACTCCCAGCCTTGCAAAAACGGAGGCACCTGCCTAGACCTGGACGGCAACTACGCCTGCAAGTGTCCTTCTCCGTTCTTGGGGAAGACCTGCCATGTCCGTAAGTCCCTGGCACCAACTGGACAGAATTCCCTTTCCCTCTCTGTTCCCCACTGCTCTGTCCCCCATTGCCAGTGTGCCCAGGAGAGATCTCACCAGCTGGTTTAGGGGATCTGGAGGGCAGCCGCGGGTGCCTGTGTGCCAGCTGCCTTTGATGCCAGCAGGCCTGGTCCTGATGGAGGGAGCATCCTCAGGAAGGTGCTGTCTCCTCTCGGGGTGGGGGGGGCCAGACCATCCCTTCCCCCCAGACCTCCATGCTGTGAGACAGGCTGATGGATGGTGCGGTTTTGGCTGAAGGCTGAGGAGTGGGGGGACACCTTCAGGACCGCCAGGTCCTAGGGCTGGCCTCCGTCTCCTGCCCTTTCCCCAGTCAAGAGGCAAATGATCCCCTGGTTTTGCTCCCTGGTTACTGTCTCGCTTTGGTGCTGATGTCCCCAACTGCCCCCAGGTTGTGCCGTTCTCCTGGGCATGGAAGGAGGAGCCATCTCTGATGCCCAGCTCTCGGCATCCTCTGTCCACTACGGCTTCCTTGGCCTCCAGCGCTGGGGGCCAGAGCTTGCCCGCCTCAACAACCACGGCATTGTCAACGCCTGGACCTCTGGCAACTATGACAAGAGCCCCTGGATCCAGGTACCCATGGCAGGACTGGGAGCATGGGTGTAGCTGGCTGGTAGCCACGGCTGGTCTTGCAGGGCTGCTTGCATGGGATTTCTCTGCTCCTGGTGGCAAATGTGGGGATAAATTGCTGCAGCAAGGTGCCACCCAGGGGCATCTTGTGACATGCCTGGAGAAGGCAAGGTCCCTGGGGATCTGGGATGGCAATTCCCCCTTCTCTGCCCACCCTGGGATGCAAGGCTGGGATACTTTCACCCCGAGGAAGTCACAACGCCCTGGTCAGCCCCTCTCCTGGTCCCGATGCTGAGTGTGAGTCCACCTTCCCATCCAAGCTTGGTGGTGCTGGTGGGCGCAGGGTCTGTGCACCCCATCCGCACTGCACCCCACTCATGCTCTCCTCCCCTCCCCAGGCCAACCTCCTGCGGAAGATGCGGCTGAGTGGGATCATCACCCAAGGTGCTCGCCGTGTGGGCCAGCCCGAGTACGTCCGCGCCTACAAAGTCGCCTACAGCCTGGACGGGCGGGAGTTCACCTTCTACAAGGATGAGAAGCAGGACACAGACAAGGTGGGCTGCAATGCTCCACGCGGGGCTGTGCCGGCTCACCCCACCCAGCCGTGCTGCGGGTGCTGGGACGGCTGTGAGCTGCATCCCAAACTGTCCTCATGTTTGGGAAAGTTCTTTTGACCTGGGTCAAAGCTGCATGGGGAACCATCCTAGCAGCGAGCCAGCACAGATGCTTCCAGCACTGGGCAGCGCTCTGGCTCTGTTCAATTGACCGTAATAAGCATAACCAAAGAAGCAGCGCTGACTTATTTAGGTCATTCAGATAACATCTTTATCGCTGACACATTGTGGGAACTGGGCACGGTCTGGAAGTGCTAGTGAATGGCTTACGCAGCTCAGTGCTGTGTTTGCACTGAGCATGAGCCGACAATGTATCTCACTCTCAAAGCAGGAATAGGCACTGAAAGCAGCACGCTCCACTCTCAGGTTTTTATGGCAAGTGTCTTGTGCTTGTTTATTGAGAACCCAGGGAACGGCTGGGAATATCTGCCTTGCTTTTGAAAAAAGAAAAGTTTCTTTTGTTTCTGCAGCGGTGGAAAAAATGCATGAAAACATGACCTAACTGTATTTATTGTGTTAAAAAGAAAGAAGCAAGCCACCTCGCTGCTTGTCGCAATTTGGGGAGCATTGCTGTAGCAGGAGGGGTTTTATGCACGAGGCTGCGGGAGGGCTGGGGCACTCAGCCCTGCTCGCCATTGCAGGTTTTCCAGGGGAACGTGGACTATGGCACCATGCAGACCAACATGTTCAACCCACCCATCGCCGCCCAGTTCATCCGCATCTACCCCGTGATGTGCCGCCGCGCCTGCACACTGCGCTTTGAACTCATTGGCTGTGAGATGAACGGTAAATGTCGGTGGCTCTCCCCTCCCCAGGGACCGCTGGGCAGGGGGTGACAACGGGGCAGGGCATCACCCCTTCTACCGATTCTGATCCCCTGGGACAGGGAATTTGCAAGTGCTTGTTTTTCTCACGCTGGCTACGCGATGCCTGGAAATACCCATGGGTGCTTTTGGGGAGCACAAGCTGTTAATCCCACCAGCTCAGCCAGCCTCATGCTGCATTCTCACACTGCTAACACCTTCCCAAACTGGTTTTTTTTTTTTATTGAGCCCCTTCCCCATCTGAGCTGTGAACCGGCTGCTTTTTCCCACCGGAGAGCTTGAAGAGCACCGGAGGATCAAAGTCCTTTGGGAAATGTGAGGCATGATTAGCCTGAGCCCTTT
>NW_009259235.1:627045-634128 GCF_000687185.1 Egretta garzetta
CGGCACATCCCCGGCAGCCGAGCGGGACCTGCGTGCCAGGGTGGGAGTGGGGTGCCGTGGGGGCTTGGGTCATGTCCTGCTGCTGCATGGGCATGGTGCCAGCCATGCTTTCAGCTGGGGATGTCTTTGCATTGCTCTCTTCACCCATGAAAGTGTCCTCCTGTGCCTCCTGCCGAAGCCGCCTGTATTCCGGAGCCAGGCTGTACTGCGGGGACATCTGTGCATCCCTGCAGCAGGAGGCACTGTGAGCCAGGGAATAGCTGGGAGCTAAAAATCCCGGGAAAATGCAAGCCGGCTGCGATCCTGTGCCTCTGCTGAGCCTTTCCCTGCCTGGCCCTGCCTGCTGCTCTGGGCAGTGGAAATGTGGGAATGTGGGGATGGCGCCTGCCAGGGCTGCGGGGTTTTGCTTGCGACGGTGCCGTGGACTCTTTCCTTTTCACTCCCTGTATAAACCGTTGTGTTACAGTGTATTTCAACACGGCAGGTTGCTCGGAGCCTCTGGGCATGAAATCCCGCCTGATCTCCGACCAGCAGATCACAGCCTCCAGCGTCTTCAAGACTTGGGGCATCGATGCCTTCACCTGGCACCCCCATTACGCTCGCCTGGACAAGACGGGCAAAACCAATGCCTGGACAGCACTCCACAACGGCCAGTCTGAGTGGCTGCAGGTGGGTACCGGTGGCTATCCATGCCCTCCCTCTATAGCCTCATTTCTCCTCCCTAGCCCGTCTGTGCCCGGGGCCACCTCCTGTGTCTGAGGCCACCTCCTGTGCCGGGTTGGCTGGAAGCAGGATGGGCACGTCAGGAGAGGCTGGGCAGGGCCACCAGGATGGTGGGACCTGAGCTGGGATCACAGGGGGACGTCAGGATGGCCACAGCCACTGGTTTTAACAGTGATGCTGGAGCACTGAGTCGAAACATCAGGGCCTGTAGGGACAGGGGCAGGGTGGTGCCGTCTCTGCAGACCTTCTTGTGGGGTGCACTGAACCCACAGCATCCCAGCTCTTCATCACCCCCTTGGGAAGCACCATCCCATGACCCTCTGGCTGCCTGGAACACCACGTTTCTGTTTTGCAGGAAAAAATCAGGTTTGCTTTTCTCTTCCCAGTCTGGAATGGGAACAAATAGTTTTGAAATTTCCTTCTCGGTTTCCTTTCCTCCCCTGTTTTTATACTTTTCACATGATTTTATGACATAATGGGACAAAGCAGTTTAGATATTTGTCCCGCTTTTTTTTGGGAAGTGATTAAAAGCAGCTGCTCTATGGCCCTAAATAAAACAGCTTATCAAGACATCTGCTGATGGGCTTGCAATGACACACTGAGTTGGGCCATCACACTGCAGGCTGCCTGTTTGCGTATGTGCGTATGGATTTACACGTATACTTGCATATATACACATATACGTGTATATGTGTAGCTAGTACTGCCCTCGACGAGCATAAAATAGGAACTAAATTAAGGAGACTTTCAGTTCATTTGCTGGGTTATCCTGCAGCGTGCCAGCAGCAACAGCGCAGTGTGGCAGAATAAAGAGAATAGAAACCATCTCACTCACAACCCAAATGTCAGACTGCGCTGAACTGCATATTTTCTCAGCCAGAATCACTTTCCAGTGGAAATGCATTTCCTCCAGGAATCCTTTATTTTTTTTTGAATTGAGATTTTTTGCTGTCATTCCCACATTGACCTTTTCAGCAAAAAGTGTCGAGGTGGCAGCGGTGGGGAAGGGATTGGAGATGGTGGGGTTCATGTTCTGTTTTGGGTTGCTTTGAGGGTTGCTGCGAGTGTTAAAAGGCCGAATATTTCACAGTAGTGTTTTATTAGTTGCTCTGTCATTGGGGTGGGGGTAGAGCGGTGTTATTTCCATTCTTGACCCCCAAGGGCCAGCGTGTCCCGGTTGCCTCTGGGACACACAGGATGCTCTGGGGTGGGAGCACTGCTCCTGCGAGGAGCCTTGACAAGCCTTGTCTCTGTGCCAGATTGACCTCCAGGACCAGAAGAAGGTGACGGGCATCATCACGCAAGGAGCCCGTGACTTTGGGCACATCCAATACGTGGCAGCCTACAAGGTGGCCTACAGTGACAACGGCACGTCCTGGACCCTCTACCGGGATGGCCAGACAAACAGCACCAAGGTGCGTGGGGCAGGGCAAGGTGGGCAGCCACATCCTGGGGCTTGGGGATGCCACTGTGGGGAAGGATGGGGTGGTGGTGGGGAGGTCCTGGTGGTGCTGACACCCACCTTTCCCCCCCCTAGATCTTCCACGGTAACAGCGACAACTACTCACACAAGAAGAACGTGTTCGACGTGCCCTTCTACGCCCGCTTCGTCCGCATCCTGCCCGTGGCCTGGCACAACCGCATCACCCTGCGCGTGGAGCTGCTGGGCTGCGATGAGTAGGCACCCGGGGAGGAAGGACGGGGCTGCTCTTCCCCGCCGTGCGGCCCGCGCCCTGCCTGCCCCTGCCTGCTCCTGCTCTGACCTCACACCCCCCCTCTCCATGTCCCCAAACTCGGGAGGTGGCTGGGAGGGCTCCCCTGCCCCACGTTGGCTCTGGGGCCGCAGCACTGCACTTTATGGGACCCTTGCAGGTGGGATGCAGGGACAGCTCCTGCCCTTCTGCCCCGCTAGCCAGGGGTGAGACCCCTTCCTGCAACTGGGGCTTGGCTGCGGGACCCCATCCTGCAACCAGGGCTTAGCTGCATCCTCCCAGCTAAGCCTGGAGACAAATTTTCTCCCTGTTTTTGCTTCTGCTTCCAGCAGAGAGGCTGCAGCCAGCGGCAGTCCCCTGCCTGCACTGGGGCTCAGGGCTCAGCAGTTTTGGGGGGCTTAGGGCAGGCACCCTGGGCTTGCAGCCTCTGAGGTCCCTCCTGCTCCCTTCACAGCTGCAAGCAGGGGCTCTGAAAAACCTACTTGGCTGTTGTCCCCTGCCCGTTTTGCCAGGCCCTGTGTCTCCTTGCCTGTGGTGTCAGCACTGCATAGTGCGAGGGGAGTGATGAGACAGCTCCTATCAAGAGGCACTGGGTCCCTGTTGCCGGTGGCTCTACCCACTGGGCACTCTTGGCAGGTGCCATGGCTGGTGTTTTGGCTGGCACTGCCCATTCCCCTTCCTGGGGTGCTGGCTCCAGCATCCTCCAAGTCTCAGCATTACTGCCATCCCCACCTTAACTGCAGTTTGGTGTGCCTGGAGGTCCCTTGTCCCCAGAGCCAAGTGGTGACCGGGGGATCTTGCAGTCTGGTAGTGGGGGAGAGATGGTTTGTAGCCACAAGGGTGCGGAGAAAGTTGGGAAAGGCGGTGGTTAAACCACCCAAATGCAGTGGGCAGAGAGCTGTGCCATGACCCTTTTTGTAACCTGTTTTTTCCCCTTTCCGTGGGGTGGAGGGGAGTCTCTTGCAATGCTCAAGCCCTCGGGATTAACAGTAGGCGATGAGCGAGACACGGCACTGGTAAGCAGGAGTGCAGGCAGGGTGTCCTGGCAGCGGCGCTGGTGGTGATGCTTCCCCCGCCTGCTGGGATGCGAAGCAGCCATGGGGCTGGGCCAGCAGTGGGTTCACTTTGGCAAGTGCCAAGGGAGCCCAGGTGGGATGGTGGCGGCAGCCCCACTCTGGGGTGTCTCTGACAGTATTAAAAACCAGCTGAAACTTCGGGGCTGTCACCTTGGCTGCTCTCTGCCTCCTCGAGAGCCACCTCCTAAAGCCTGGCAGGTCCAGCAATCCCCCCGGATCTCCTCTGAGCCCCCCGGCTCCTCTATCCCGGGGGCCTGTTGGCTGCCATGCTGACCCCGCACCTCTCATGCTTTCACAGACCCTTCTAACTCCTTTCCCTTCCTGAAAAACAGGGTACCCGGGCCTTGTGCATCTTCCCCGCTGCCTCCACCCTGTTGCAGCTGCTGGAGCCTGTGCTTGCAGCTGGGCAAGGGCAGCCGGGCTGGGACGTGGGGAGGGGAAGCCTCTATCGGCACCCCACGCCCTTTGTCTCCTCCTTTGGTTTGATCCTGGAGCAAATCCCCCAGCTTTGACCAAAACTGGCTCTTACACCCCAGCGTGCTCCCAGGGCTGGAGGGAACTGTGGGTTTTGCCAGGGCTGCCCACGGGGATGCTCCCAGCAGAGCCCCTCTGGGCAGGGCGAGGGACATGGGTGCTGCTGGAGCAGGATCGCCCTGCCTCGAGGACGGGGTCCCTGGTAGGGAAGGAGCATTGGGGTGAACAGGACAGAGGAACTTTGCTCCTCTCCAGAGTCTTCTGCCACACTGGGCAGGGACTGCTGAGGCTGGCACAAATGGCCCAGGGCCACTTGCATCCCACCACAGCTCTCCGTCCCCACAGCTCCGGACCACATCCATGCACCTTCCCGCTGCTGGCAGTGCCCTGCTCAGCCATCCGTCCCCTCCCTGGGCCCTGCCCATGGGACATGGGCTCCTGCCTGGCCCCGTGGGTGCCAGCCCCCGGGCACCAGAAAGGCCATGGGACTGCTTGCAGAGACCGGACTGAATTCATTGTGGCTGTGGCTGCTTGGTTACAAATAGCAGCCACAGTGAGAGCTGGGGATGGGGGGGACAGTCAGCCTGGTTCACCTCCAGACATGCCACCCTTATCGCCGGGAAGCCAGGGCAGAGATAAGAGCAGCTTACTCTGAGTCCAGGCAAGGCAGCCCCAAGCCAGGGGCATGGCAGGGGCTCCATGGGGAGGGTGACAGGAGCAGATGCTGCATGTCAGAGCAGGGGATGCATCCTCGGCGCCCGGCTGATGCTTCCCCCTGCCCCTTGCCACCCCTGTGGCAAGCCCCTCTGACGGATGCTGAGCCCCTTCCCAGCTCTGTGGCGTTTCCTTCCTCCTCTGGAGCCCCAGGATGGGGGGGTTGACGAGGGCCAGGGCGCTCTCCATGCCATGCGCAGCCCCTCACGGCTTGTCCCTGTCCCTCGGATGCTCTTCCTGGAGGTGGCTGGGTTGCAGGAAGGCCGGGAGGGCCGGCATGCTGTGGCTGTGGCACCCCACCGCCTACGCGGCGCGCGCGCGCTCCCGGCGGCCCGCGAGCCAGTTCCTCAGGAAGCAGCCGTCGGGGAAAGCATCCTCTCGCCTCCACCCGGAAAGCCCAGCACAGATCACAGCCTCCTCCATCCCACCAGGGACATGGGGTTTCCTCCACAGTCTGAGCCTTAGGCAATAGGTTCCCGCTGGAATCGTCCCATGCAAACAGCATTTCAGGGAGAAATCTCTATGCTGGGGCCATGGCAGAGCTGTCAGCTGCTGGGTCTGAGGTGGGGAAGACAGGGATGACATTTTTATGGCTCCTGTTCAACCAAAAGCTCAGCCATCCCTAAACACGTGCCCTAAACACGTGCTCCCAGGTCAGAGCTACCCTGACCCTGTGCTGCCTCACTCACCCTGAAACCCGTGGTTCCACCCAGGGTCCTCCTCAGGGAGCAGAAAACAAATCAGGGATTATCTCTGAGGGTCCAAAAATAGGGTGAGAGGTGGGAGGGAGAGAAGGGGATTCCTCCTTCCTCGGGGGCTGCTGGTGGCCGGATCCTTCCCCATGCTGCCTGCTCCCCAGGAGGAGTTGGAGGGCATTGGTGGCCACATCCAGACAAGAGCCATGGCCGAATGTGAGACATGAGCTGTTGCTGAAGGGAGATGCACAAAAGCGTCCTTCTCCCCTTCCCTGCTGCTGCTCCCCTCCTCGGGCCGGGCAGGGGAGGCTCCTGGCAGGCGCCGCGGTGCAGGCGGCACAGGCGGCACGGGGCACTGTGCAGGTTGTTCCTCGGCTCTGAAACAATGGAGCGGCCATGCCAAGGAGCAGCGTGCCCTGACGGGGCTGTCTGTCTGTCTGCACAGCTTGGGGGGTGGAGGGAACCATCCCCATCAGCAGTTCACTGGGACTCGGACAACTTGGGCAAGCAACTGCAGCGGGGAACCAGTAGCCGGGATGCAGCCGGGACACAGCGGGGATGCCATCCCACCACCTCCTCCGGCCATGGGGCAGGGCTGGAGGGACCGGGGACCCTTGGCTGGGCTGTGGGCAGGGCAGCAGCCCCACACCGCCGTGCTGGGAGATGTAATCGCCCCTCCATTGTGGGCGGCGGAGCAGCCTGCTCCGGGCAGGCAAGCAGGCAGCGTGTCCGGCCGTCACGCTCCCGCGTTCCCAGGCAGCCCGGCCCTGCTGTGTCCCTCCTCGGGGTGGGCTGGTGGGCCCCGATGGGTGGGTGTGAAGGGAAAAGGAGAGCAAGGAAAAGCAGTGCCTCCAGATCCCAGGTCCTGCAGCCATCCCTGGCTCGGGCTTCC
The DNA here is from genome assembly GCF_000687185.1 of Egretta garzetta. NCBI lineage: Eukaryota > Metazoa > Chordata > Aves > Pelecaniformes > Ardeidae > Egretta > Egretta garzetta. Next base: position 633,332 of record NW_009259235.1, read on the forward strand.
CACGGGGGATGGGGGCTGCCGGGCCGGCGCTGGCGGCAGATAACACCGTTTCCGTGCCGGCTGCTCCCTATCAGCGTGGCGGCGGCGGGCAGACAAGATCGCATCCCAAGCGCGCCATGCCGGGGGGCTGTTGGGAAGGGGTCCCGGCTCCCTTCATCCCACAGTCAGCCCCGGGGCGATTTATTTTTGCACAAGTTGTTTTCTTTCCGGCTTGACACTGTCCCGCGCAGCGGCAAGAGCCGGACCGGGGCCCCTGTGCCTCATTTCCTTGCCATAAAACAACAAAGCGGGGGGCGAAGCAACGCGCCGGGCTGGGGCAGCGGGTCGCCAGGTCAGGGCACACACCGCTCCGTGGTTCCTCCATGTGCTTGGCCCCATCGGCCACTCCTGGACCAGCATCCCTGGGCTGTGCTGCTGCCGTGCTGCCCTTCCTGAGGGCTGGATCTGGGTCTCTCGGAGCCGGGGCTGTGTGCCTGTGTGCTGGCATCAGCTGGCGTGAAGGGCATCACCCAAGCCTAGGGATGATGCCCCCTCAGATGGATGCAACTGGGCGCCCCAAAGCTTTTGCCCTGGTTTCTGGGCCTCAGCTTTGCCCTCACAGCCCCAAGCAGACCCTAAAGAGGCTGAACCCCGTGGCTCAGCTGCCTCCCCTGGACCCCAGAGCAGGCAGGCGCTGCCTGCACATCCCGGGCATGGACCACCCCCCGCTACAGCCCACCCGTCCCCAGCCACTCGTGCCCGTGGTGCTCCTGCCACATGCATGCTCAATACCACCACTGCCTGGGGACCGCGGCCAG
>NW_009259235.1:635250-637672 GCF_000687185.1 Egretta garzetta
AAGCGTGGGCTGCACCCCACAGGAAGGTGAGCAGTGGCACCGGCCACGGAGGAGAGCTCGGCTGAGAGTAACCCGTGCTGAGGGCAGCTGGTTGCACGCCCCGCTCCCCGGAGACCACCACCGTATCCCGTATTGGACCCTGCCGGGGGTGAGCACTCGCTCTCCCGCAGCCCCCTGGCCTGGGGCACCTTTGCAGGCACTCGTAAACCTCATCTAAGCAGGGGGCACAGATGTCAGATCCCTCCCAGTCCTGGAGGGGGGCTGCTGGAGGCTTGCTGGGTGCCGGGCCCCCTCTGCCGGCTCTGGAAAAGCTCGCAAGCTGGCAAATACTGCTGTGAGCCCCATGAACGGCACCCTTGGGTGCCTGGGGTGCCCAGATCTTGGGGCGGCATGGGTCTCTGGTGCTGTAGGGCAGCCGGGCTTCCCCCCACCCAGGGGACGTGGTTTGGGAGCGCTACGTGTTGCATGGGGTCAGCATCAGCCGTGTGGCACAAAGCAGCAGCCCTGCATCAGAGCTGGGGGTTCTCGGCCAGGCCGGCGGGGTGCTGACGGGGTTTGTCCGGTGCCAGGGCAGCGCAGGCAGCCCCGAGCTCTCTCCTCCCCTCCTCGGCCGGGCTGCACGCTCGGCTGCCTCTGTAAACCGAGCTTGCTGCTTACAGCGGGGCTCGGCCACTTCTCTCCCCCCCGCACCCCTTACGTGGTGTTTTCCCAGTGCTCCCTGTTCAAAGGACACCCTGGGATCCTGTTTCCCCCCACTGCCCTGTCCCTGGCTTGGTCTCAGCTCCCCACTCCGGGCCAGCCGCTCCACAAGCCCCAATGGGTGGCAGCGGTGAATGCAGTGGTGTGCAGCGTGACCCAGGCGGGAGGATGAGGATGGAGGGGACTGGGAGCCCTGGTCGTGGGGCAGGCTCAGGTTGCTTGCGCCTCGCACCCCTGCGATGGGGTTTGCCTGCCGCCATGTGCCAAGCAGTGCTGGGGCCCTCCTGGTTATTTTGGGGTGTTACCACAGGTTTTTTCCCCCTCGGCAGCTCAGGCTCAGCGTTTGGCCTCGCTCCCCAGCCATGCTGCTGCTCCTGCTGCTCCTGGAGGCCCCCCGGCTGTGGCTGGCCAGCGGCTCTCACCAACCCTTCTACAACGGCTTCTACTACAACCGCATCATGAACGACAAGGAAAATGGGCAGGAGAAAGGTATATTGGGATTGGCAGGGCTGGGGGAAAAGGGGGTTGGCAGGTCAGGGCAAGGGGTTGAAGTCCCCTCCTGCCCCTGGGATGGGGCTGGGACCCATTTCTTGGGGGGGATGTGGGACCCGGAGGAGCAGGCAGGGTGGTCCAGGGATGCTCAGGGGATGTTCATGGGATGCTCAGGCAGAAGAGGAGGTGGGTGGAGGGGGGGAGTGGAGCAGCTGCAGGGAGATTTGGGGACACTGCCCAGTCCTGGATCCTGACCCACACTTCACGCCTTCTCTTTCTGTTCCCAGTGGTTTACTTCAATGGGGCCAGGCTGGTGGTGGAGACCCCCAAAGACCCCGTCTACAGCTCCAATGGTGCCAATGTCACCCTGCCCTGCCACTACCATTACGAGCCTGACCAGGAGGCCAAGCGCAAGATCCGCATCAAGTGGTCCAAGCTGCGGGATGACTACACCAAGGAGCAGGACGTGCTGGTGGCCATTGGCAAGATCTATGTGGCCTTTGGGGACTTCCGGGGCCGTGCCCACCTCCGCCAGGCTGGCCGGCACGAGGCTTCGCTGGTTGTCAGTGATGTGCGCTTGCAAGATGATGGCAAATACCGCTGCGAGGTCATTGATGGGCTGGAGGACGAGAGCAACGTGGTGGACCTCCGGCTGCAAGGTGGGGGCACAGTAGGGACTGCGTGATGCCCTTCGCCAAGCCAGTGAGCCTGGCCTTCCCAAGGCACCCTGTCCTTGGGGGAGGTAGCAAGGCAGGGGGATTGGGGAGCCCAGTTGTGGGCAGAAAGGGGCTGGGATGCTTGGTGTGACAGGGTGGTGGCTCAGGGCTGTCTGACTGTGGGGTCTCAGTAGCGAGTGAGCCCAGAGCAGCCTGCCCAGCTGGGATGCTGGGGATGCTACTGTAGAGTCAGAGTTGGGGGTGACCCCCGTGGCCACAGCATTTTCTGCCTTCACCCACCCATCTTCCTGCTGTGCTGCATCATGTGCAGCCATCCCCTAACCTCCCAGCTCTGTGTATCCCCATGCATCTTGTGATGAACCTTGGTGACTGGTCCAACCCCTCTTGCTCACTTGCCACGAGGGACCTGACTCACCCCTGGCTCCACTGCCAAGCTCAGAGCTGCGGAAATGTCATAGAATCATAGAATCACTTTGGTTGGAAAAGACCTTTAAGATCATCGAGTCCAACCTTTAACCTAACCCTGCCATCCCACCACTAAACCATGTCCCCCA
>NW_009259235.1:637703-638988 GCF_000687185.1 Egretta garzetta
CGCAGTGGTGGGCAGAAAGGGGCTGGGATGCTTGGTGTGACAGGGTGGTGGCTCAGGGCTGTCTGACTGTGGGGTCTCAGTAGCGAGTGAGCCCAGAGCAGCCTGCCCAGCTGGGATGCTGGGGATGCTACTGTAGAGTCAGAGTTGGGGGTGACCCCCGTGGCCACAGCATTTTCTGCCTTCACCCACCCATCTTCCTGCTGTGCTGCATCATGTGCAGCCATCCCCTAACCTCCCAGCTCTGTGTATCCCCATGCATCTTGTGATGAACCTTGGTGACTGGTCCAACCCCTCTTGCTCACTTGCCACGAGGGACCTGACTCACCCCTGGCTCCACTGCCAAGCTCAGAGCTGCGGAAATGTCATAGAATCATAGAATCACTTTGGTTGGAAAAGACCTTTAAGATCATCGAGTCCAACCTTTAACCTAACCCTGCCATCCCACCACTAAACCATGTCCCCCATGCTGCGCCCCTGCCCACCTCCTCAGCCCCTGGCCCTGCCTCCCATGGTGGCTTGTCCCTACTGGTCCCTCTGACTGTAATCTGTGGTGGTGCTGCACATGTTCCTGTGGTCTGTCCATCCCCGTGACTGTGGTCTATCCATCCGCATGGTGGTGGTCCACATGTCCCTGGGATTGTGGCCCATATGTCACGGTGATGCTGGTCCGTGTGTCGTTGTTCCTGTAGCCTGTGCATCCCCATGCCAGTGGTCTCTCCATCCCCACAGGGGTGGTTTGCGCCACCCTGGGACCTGTGTGTCCCCAGGACCACAGTCCATACGAACCTGTGGTGGTGGTTCCTGCATCCCCATTATCAGCCTGTGCATCCCTGTATGTGCAGGTGCTGTCCCCACGAGGGTGGTCCGTCTGTCCCCAGGACCAAGCCCCTGTGTCCCTGTGCCACCAGGTGTCGCTGGCAACTCGCTGCTGGCGGCTGCATGCCTGGAGCAGCCCCATCCCCACAAGCCTGAGCCTTGGGCTGGGCCACCCTGGGGTGGTCCCCATGCCAGAGCCTGAATTTGGGATGGGTCAGGGACCCCTGCAGCTCCTGCTGGGCTGAATGGGGTGGGTGGGCTGCCCGTGGAGCCGGCTGAGTGCTCCGTCTGCCCCCAGGCATCGTGTTCCCCTACCAGCCTCCCAACGGGCAGTACAGCCTCAACTTCCATGAAGCCGAGCAAGTGTGCCAGGAGCAGGGTGCCATCCTCGCCACCTTCAACCAGCTCTTCCAGTCCTGGACCGAGGGGCTGGAATGGTGCAGCGCGGGCTGGCTGGCCGACGGCACCG
>NW_009259235.1:639004-639713 GCF_000687185.1 Egretta garzetta
GCACCTGCACCGCTTTGATGCCTTCTGCTTCTCCTCCGCGCTCAGAGGTGGGTGCTGGGCCAGGGGCTGGGGGGGTGGGATCCAGGGGAAGATGCTCTGCCCGATCAGTGGCACCCCATGTCCTCCCTCCCGCTTAGGGCACAGGGCTCAGCCTGGGTGGGGATGCTCCAGATGGGGATGCTCCGGATGATGCTGAGCACTGATGCTCCCATCTCCCTCCTAGGAGAAGTTTTCTACCTGGACCACCCGGCTGGGATGACGCTGGAGGAGGCCAAGCAGAGCTGCCTGGACGTGGGGGCTGAGATTGCCCGGGTGGGGCAGCTCTACTCCGCCTGGAAGTTCCTGGGGCTGGACCGCTGCGATGCCGGCTGGCTGGCAGACGGCAGCGTCCGCTACCCCCTCGCCAAGCCCCCGGCCCACCGCGGGCCCCCCGGGCCCGCTTCCTTTATATTTTCCACATCTTGCTCAGCAGCCAGCTCATGCAGCTGCTCGGGGCGGCTGCTGGCTGGGGCAGCATGGGACCGTCCCCAGCAGCATGGGGTGTGCACGAGGATGATCCCCATGGGCTGCTGCCACCCCGCTTGGCCTCTGCCACCCCGTGGGTGGTGGCCCCTTCCCGTGGGGGCAGCATGTCGCTGAGACCCGCCTGCCCTTCCAGGCTGGTCCTTGCCCCTGAGCTTGTGGGGTAAGAGCGAGGTGAGGCTGGATT
>NW_009259235.1:639777-640327 GCF_000687185.1 Egretta garzetta
GAAGGATGCCATTGTGCCTGTCCCTGTGGGAGTGCCAGTGCCTTATCTCCATGCACTCCTCACCCGGACTCCCACTTGAACTCTGGTGCCGCCTTCTTCGAGCATTTGGTTATGAAAAGATGTATTTTCCTGGACCTCTCCTAATAAATCAGTGGAGAAAGCCCTGGAGCGACATGGCTGTATCCCCATCTCTGTCCCAGCACGAGTGAGGGGTCTGCCACCTTGAGAGGATTTGGGGATCCCCAGCTGGACACCTGGGGGCTGTCTCGTTCTTGGCTGAGCATCCTCTCGTCGCCACTGACTCAGCCCTGCGCTCACCTGAGCTCCTGCAAGGGCCCTGTGTGCCCTCATTAATTGGTGTTAATTAACTCCCCGGGTGTCAGGACTGGAAGCTGGAGGGTGACACATTTCCTGCTGGCGATGGGCTTTAGATGGGTTTTAGGCATGTGGGTTAATCCCCCTCCCGGGGTGAAAGCTGAACAAGGGTGGTGATGTCCTACCACAGGGTCCTTCTTTGGTTGGGGCTTGGGGACCCGCCCCCCACCGTTGT
>NW_009259235.1:640541-687800 GCF_000687185.1 Egretta garzetta
GGGGGCTGAGCTGGTCCCCTGTAGCCTGGAGGACTCCGTTTGGGCTCCCCTTCCTTCCCTGCTGCCTTGCTGTGAGAGCCCCCCCCCAGCCCACACAGACACCCCCCTACCCCCAAAAAACCAACACTGACAAAGCGCCCGTTCCTATTTCACTCTCTTTATTATTTATCATTCTTTCAAAATAGGATATGTTCAAAAATATAAATAGGTGCAGGGAACGCTGGTGCCCCGCACGGTCCCCTGGAAAGAACAGGTTGTCCCGGAACGGGTGCTGCGCCGCAGGGGGGGCAGCGGGGAAGCAGAGAGGGGCCGCAGCCCCCAGTGCCTGGGTCCTGGCTCTCAGCATCCCCTCGCCTCCCTCCTCCCGCAGCTCCTTCCACCGCAGCCCCCCGGCCCTCCCCACCCACCCTGACGCGCTGCAGCAGTAGGAGGATTCTGGAAAAAAAAAAATAAAATAAGACCCCAAAAGGTGCTGTTCACCCCGGAGATTAAATAACAGAAATAATTACATTGTTCGTGGATAAAATCAGGAAAAAATAATCATCTTTATTATTTAACTTAACCCCCTGCCCTCTGCAAACCCACCCCCCTCCCTGTCCCCAAAGGCACGAAGATAATTGGAACCGGACGGTTAGTAAAAATGCTGAGATCTAATTTGCTTTGCTTTGGTGCTTGGAAAAAAACCATTAATTTTTCTTTTATATATATACACAAAGGTGGGTTTGTCTTTAATATATTTTTTTTTTCCTTATATGACAAAAAAGCAACAAGAAGAAGAAGAAATCGACTCTGTTAATATAACTGTTCTGTTAAAAATCTCTCTTTCGCTTTCCCCCTCGGTCTCTCTGGCCCCGCTCTAATGGGTGGGTCTGTGCACGGCTCTGCCGCTGGGTCTCGACCGGCTCCTGGGGCTCCTCTTGTATAGCCTGCGCTGGTAGTTGGAGGCTGCGGAAGAGGCAGGAGAAGAAAAGGCACCTTGTTAGCAGGAGCCAGGACAGAGACGCTGCTTGTCCCATGCTGGCTGCCCCGGCCCCTGGCTCCCTGGAAAAACACGGGCAGCCGCAGGCAGCGCTGCCCGGTGAGCGGCGGTGTGTGCCCCGGCGCCAGCCTGCTCGCCCCTGCACAATCGGCCCTTCTCTCGCCCCGCAGTTGGGGTTTGCTTCGCCCAGGGGTGAAGGTGCCCGGGTGCCTCCCCTGGGCAGGAGCATCCTCTCTGTGGATGCTTGTCCCATCCCTTCCCTGCGCTTGGCTGGGAGAGCACACAGGGTGGGCACGGGGACCGCTTCCTCATCCCCCCCACTGCCCCGCCAGTCCCACCCCAACCCCCTGGGACAGCGAGGGAAATCTCTATCACCAGTGGGATGTGCTCAGGGCACAGGAGGGGAAACAGCACTGTCTGGTTGGCAGGGACAAGGGGGGCATTGCCTGATCTTTGCTGCCAGTCTCCCTCAAAGCTGGCAGCAGTCTGGTGAGATAATTGCAGGAGGGTTTTGATGGAAGAAGCAAAAGCTGCCTGGGAACAGCCCAGGTCTGTCGGTTGCTGGTGGTCTGTGCTGGGAGCAGCCTGCAGTTCTCCAGGCCCATGGCAGAGCCAAGGGAGTCAGCAGCTTGGTTCACACCATGAGGCCTCCCTCACCCTTGGACACCTCCTCCATCCCTCCTCCTTCCGTCTCCTCCCTGGGGCGGAGGTTTGTCCCTTAAGCCCTTATCGACTTTCCCTGGCCATGAGATTGTTGCTCTAGCTGGAGTTTCCCAGCTGGCCTAGAGCCGGGCAAGGAGGCCACTGGACAGATGCGATTTGGCTGAGGCTGATGAAATTATTGGGAAGCTGCAGGCAAGCAGAGATGGGAGAGGGGTGTAGGCTGGGACACGGGTGGGAGAGGGCTGGCTGCCATCAGCTGGAGCCCTGATAGGAGAAGGGTCAGGAGCCCAGCCCTGTGCCTTGGCTTAGCTCTGCCGCAGGGCTCCTGCCCGCTCCCAGGGCAGGGCGATGCCGGGGAAGGGCTCCGGCGGACCACAGCTCCCCCCTCCTATTCTCTCTGCTGATGCAGGTGGTGCCAAAACTCACCCTTTCAGAAGCCGTTGCTTTTTCTTTCCTTTCTTTAAGTAGCCTGGGCCCTTGGTAAGCTCCCTGTTGCCCTCTCCTGGCTCTGGAGCTGCCCCTGCCCTGCCTAGGTGGAGGAACCTCCAGGGCAGGAATAGCCCAGGCTGTCCCTCAGCCAGTCCCTGTGGTCCACACCTGCCCAGAAGATGCCACCTCCCATGGCCTCATCATGGAGCAGCTTTCAACAAGTTAAAGGGACCATGAGGTCTCCTTCTGCCTGGCTCGGAGCTAACCTGCATCCTAAGGCAATGCCCCCCTCATTCCCAGCTCCTTCTCCCAGCTGCAGGGATGCATCAGCCCTATCCCAAAGGCGAAGGGGCCAAGACGTACGGTTTATGCAAGATATCCGTGGCTCCTCCCACTGCCCGTTGGGCTGGCACCGAATCGTGGGCACGTGGCGCTGGATGTAGCCTTGGTTGCACTGGTACCGCACCATGGAGTTTATTTCATAGCGGTCCTTCTTCCGACCAAAGGTCCTGGCGTTCTCCACCACGGGGGGGTCCCCGCAGGCCACTGCAGGAGATGGGAAGAGACATGGAGAGCTCGAGGAGTCGTGCCTGGCTGAGCGGGCACCTCACACCCGGGCAGCTCCTGCCTGCCTGGCGCAGGCTGGGCACGCACAGCCTCATCACCCTGCTTCTCCTGCACCCTGGCTCTCTGGGTGCTGGAGAGAGGGAGTGTGCAGTGGCTGCTTGAAAGGTGGCCACTTCTGGGGTGGAAAGAGGCAGCCGTGTCCACAGCCATCCTTGCCCAGCCCTGAGGTGCAGTGGGAGCGATGCCCTCCCCTGTTATTGCCCTTTTGGAGTAACATCTCTGATCTAGAAGGTATCTGGGTCCTGTCTGGGCAGATGCTGTCACCTGAGCCTGCTGGACTTTTTTTGCTATGCCCACAGAGGGATGGTTCCTTTGTTTGGAGGGGGGACGACAGACTGAGGCAATACAAAAAAGGGACAGTTGATTAAAAAGTTCATAAAACCTTATAATCCCTTTGAGATTGCCTCTGTCCACAAAATTTAGGGATGGGAGAATGGCACACTCTGTGATGGACCTTGAAATTAAGCAGCGGTCTGCCTCGGGGGCTCCATTCCTGCCTCCTGGAGAGGCAGTGGGAGCTGGGCATTGCACCATCCACTGGCACCTGTGGGAGGGCATGGAGCTGGTGTGTGGGAGCGATGCTGCAGCCAGGGTGCTGCTCTGCCTGGGGACACGAAGCCCTGGCCCTGCCTTCAGCCCCACAGCCACTGCCTAAGCCCCCCCATCCTTGCTGGCACGGTGCAGGGTGCTGACCTGTTCCTTTCTTGCAGGTGAAAGGGAGGTGATAGTTGCAGGGAACGTCATTCCATTCGCCTTGCTCGTGCCAGATCATCACAACGCAGTCCTCACCCGCTGAGAAGAAGTTATCGGGTTGGTTGGGCCGCCAGTTCTCAAATTGCTGCCGAGAGAGGAAAGCCCTTCACCTAAGGCTGAGCCCTCACTCCTCCTCCCTCCTTCATCCCTGCTGCTGCCTGTGCAGCTCACCACCAGAGACCATGCGTTGCCAGCACTGCTACTACAGCAGTTACTTCTATTGGGATGGTGACCAGGAGCTTAGCTGACCAGCTTTACCAGAGGTTTGGAAAATCCATGAGCCCTACAAAGTTTAGGGCTGCCTCCACTCAACGCCCAGCCCAAGCACTCAGCACATAACTCATGGAGCTCTTTCCACCCAAGGGGAACCTCTTCCCCCCCCTGAAAAACCGTGCCCTGGGCTGCAGGCTTACCAGGGAGTGCCCGTCGGACCAACGGAAGTCGTTCTCCACGGCTCTGTCACTGAGCCCGATCCACTGGTAGTCCTGTGCGTGGCCTGGAAGAGCCAGAGGGGGAGAGAAGAGTGGGTCATGGTTCCCCTACACCTTGCTGGAGGTGTTTCTTTGCCATCTCAGCTGACTGTGGCCCTGGAGCCTTTGGGTCATTTGGCTCCTTCCCAGTCACTAGCTGCTCATGTCCTTTTTTCCCTCCCTCATATTTGTCCGTCTCCCTCCCCACTCAGCATGCCATGAGCATGGATCCACCCACGCTGGCACGAATCACTGCGCTTGTTGCAGCAAGTGAACATCTCGTGAGCAAGACACACCAGAAATGCGGTAAAAGCAAAGAACTGTCTTAGCCGAGAAAGGGCCCACTTCTGTCTCATGGCTGGATGGTTCTTCCTCTCCCACGCAAGGGTGAGGCCTTGTTAGGAAATATCTGAGCACCAGTGGGGGAAATTGTGGTTTTTACATCATTTTGGATAAATCTGCCTGTAGACTCAGAGTCCATCGGATGGACCTCTGCCCAGTCTCAGGCTGCCCTCAGCACTCACTGTTCACAAATTCTTGCTCCTCTGGGGTGATGATACTGCTCAGGTGGGCTTGATGTTGTCGGCATCTGGTCTCTGCATCCATCCAAGTCTCCCTCTCTTCAAAGTGCCTGTAGCAGTGGCCCTGGAACTTGGTCCAGCCTTCCTCACAGTTTTCCAGGTCTGAAACACACAAAGGAGGGATGAACAGGAGTTGATGCTTGGGTCTGGAAGCCTTCCAACTCACCTCTTAGCAGCTCATGCTCTCATGGCATGGAACAACATGTGGTCACTTCCACTAAAAAGCAAACTCTGACACTGTTGCCTGTGGGAAATCCCAGGGAAAATGATCAGAATGCATCCAAGACACAGGCAGAGAGGGGAGCTTGTGTTGAAGACCCCCTGTTTGCAGCAGTCTGACCAGTGCTACTAGAAAGCTTGAGTCATACAAACTTACTCGTGAGCAATTCAATCCCTGTGTCATGTTCCTGGACTCTGTTTTTGAGGAACTGACCAAGGAAGAACCCTTCTCTTCCCACTTATGCTGGCCTGTAGAGTTTTCTTGCTTTGGAAAGAAGCTCCAAAACCTGAATCCAGATGCCCAGAATCAGCATGTATGTGTTGAAAAGGAAAGAGGGGAGGAGAACGCAGTGTTGGGTGGTTGCATTGCTTGGTGTGGTTCTGGGGCTCTGGAGGAGAAGCAAGCCTACAGAGGTGGGAGAAAAGAGCCGGGGGCCTGAACTTACCATGGCAGAGAGAGAAAATGAAATCTCAAGGAAAGGACTTGGAAGCTGCTAGAAAAGTACAAAAATTTCTCAACTTTTCAGAACATCTTTTACCATCTGAGAAACACTGAAGAATTGAACCCATTAATTAAAAAAAAAAGAAACCACAGATGAGCAGAGGCAAATGGAGAAACCACCAGAAAAGGCCTCAGCAGCTCCTGTGCAATGCAACACCACACATCTGCTACATGTGACCGAAGGAAACAGAAAATGCAACGTATTTAATTTCAGCCCTTAAGCCGCCTGATCTACCATGCTTCCTCAGGCACTTGCTGGTCTTGGAGTGGTGGGCTTTCATGAGTCCTCATGCCTCTCTCCCTTTCCAGGAAGGTTTTCTGTACTCAGTTTCTTTCTTCTGTTGTTAAACTTGGTAGGTCAAACCACTTGTCACCTTCCATCACACTAATTCCTCCCAATCCACCCTTCTGGTGTTCTTCCATCTGGAGACTACAGATGCTTCATAGATGTTGGAAGGGTTGCTAGTTGAGGCATTAAAAACATTTTCTGCCTTCTTCAACAGATCAAATGGATTATCTGGAAGTAGCTGAAGCTCTAAGGATTCTTGGTCTTTGCAGGCAGGTCGCTTGCACAAGGTGAGCAGAGAGCTCTGTCTTTTGAGATTTAAGACTTTTTTCCAGCTGCTTGAACACCACCGCTTGTCATCACAGGCTGGGGTGGGGCAACACATGGCACAGAACCTCAGCAGGACTGTTACTTAACAGGAAATATGACAGCAATTGTCTTGGAAAAGAATGACGAAAAGCTTGCTCCCTGGTAGCGACGCTGTCATGATGACAAGGATTGGCTGTGTGCACAGAGGTGGCACAGCTGTCCTGCTGTTCTTGGAGACCAAGAGATGTTATAGAAAGGAAGGTTTCTTCATTATAATAATCAAGATTTACATTCACCGCTGAATTCCGGGCATTGGCTTCCTCTTGCATCTCCCAGGCTATGGCCCCCACCATCATGAGACCATAAATCATAGAAAATAGGAAAGTAATTCTGGCTTGGACCAAACAAGATAGCAAGCAGCCACAGGGTAGACAGTCTCTTGTCCTGCTACAGGGATCTTCAACAAGAGGTAGCAGGGATGGGTAAATCAGGGGCTGATTAGGCTGCATTGGGAAAGTGATGTTAAGAGAGATGACCCAACGATCCTGAGCCTTCCTCTTATGGACTACTCCATACATTCATGTTGGAAGCAGAAAGAGAGATGCAGAGAAAGGGGAGCACAAAGTCCAATGTAGAGTATCGTTACTCAGGCCAAGGTGAAGAAGACACTGCAACCTTATTCCTCTTTTGTTTGAGCAAGGCAGGAGAGCTTCCTCTCAGCTAAGCTGATAAAAGTTTGGACTTTCATCAGCTTTAAGAAAAAAAATATCCTTTTTTTCTTTCCTTGTAGAAACAAAAAGAAGTATTAGTGCAGGTCATAGTACCTAATTTTGATGGAAAAATAGGTCACTTCACGTTTTCTCAAAGATATACATCCCCTGCTGATTTTGCCACAGGAAGCCACATTGAAGAGGTGACAAAAATGTTGTGCTGTGTCAAATCAGTGGAGATTCCTGGAGTGAATGAGGCTTCTCTCAGCTGTATCTTCACAGAGGGAAACACAATAATTTTTCACGGCTCAGTTGAAGCATCCTTCCATGAAATTGCAGTCTAGCAGAGAAAGTTTGCCTGGGGTGAAGATGTACTCAGATGTTTCCCTACTGTTACAGATGAACAGAAGACTCTTGACCCAAAGAGACAGCGTCTTCTGTGATCAACACCATTATAACCTGTATGGAGCTTCACTAGAGAAACTTAACAAAAAAGAGAAAGCTAAAGAAGACACCAGAAGCTCCTGCTTAGGAATCTTAGAGGACATCGTGCTGTGATCAACAAAGTAATCAAAATACATAAGCAAAAGTCTCAAGGCTTTTCCCTAGTGTATTTTAAGCTGCTGTTAGATGTTAGCTTACTGAGATGAGGGCAGGATCAATGGGAGCACTTTGGGATCAGCTTTTTTTGGGGGGTAGGGTGTGAACGAAGTAGTGCAGCAGTTAGTAAGATTAGCTGAAGCCAGGTAGGCCGTACCGATCTCACACAGGTCCCCTCCGTAGCTGGGAAGGCATAAGCATTTGAAAGAGTCGATGCCATCAACGCAGGTAGCTCCATTCAGACAGGGGCTTGAGTAGCACTCATCAGTGTCTGCAAGAAATCAAGGGCTTCCATTAGGGCTCTGGGCAGACAACTCCACAGGAAAACAGGAGAACTTGTTTCCTTGCTCGTTTAGGAGGGAATATCAGTTGTTTTGGGGGAACCTAGGAGTTGCTAGGGTCTTACTTTAAAATATACTGCCACTGCTGCTGCTGGAAGAATGAAGGGAAGACACCCAACCCACCCAACAAGGAAGGCATTGGTTTTCTGTCATTTGATGGTTGAAGACCACTCTGAAGATATCAGTGCAAGCTCGGCAAGATGTATCCAATACACAGCATTCAGTGTCTTTGACAGCTGTGGTAGCTCTTCCTTGTCCACTGTCTCTGCCGGACGGATCAAACATGCTAACTTGCGTCTGTGCCTCCACCAGCTATGGGTCTATGAGGAAGAACGTGGAATTCTCATAAGTGATGGAAACATCCTGAAATAGACCTCTAGCTCCTAACTGGCCTTCCTGGGGCCAGTGCTCACTACTAGTTTCTTCCTAACTATAATTCAGATGAAGTCTTGGGGCAAGAAATCTCTTCTTCAGATGAAAAGACTGGAGAAGAAAAGAAGTGGGTTCAAGGGTGGTTCAGAGACCCCCAAGTTTTTCCCTTTGAGGATCTTAGGCCTAGCTATCGGTGCCTCTTCCTTGGTGAAGAATATTGGAGTGCAGTGCCATTTTCTCCAGATCTGTCCCCACTATGCTCTCTCTTGCTTGTGATGGGGCTGGAAGAAGTTGCATGTCTTTTCCAGCTGTGTATTCCCTCCTGGTGGAGGAAACTACTCCTGGTTTCCCACCTAGAGCAGCCCTTAAGATTCTTTCTGTTTTTCTGGAGTTGAAAAGAGAAGTCAGTATGGGAAGAGTTTGGCCCCCAGCTCTCCAGTGTTTTTCAGCTTGTTAATTAGCACAAGCCTAGGTAGTACTTCCATCCCCTGTAATCTTGGGGCAGAAGGAAGGAAGCATGGATGCTCTGTGAAAGGCCACAGGTAGCCAGTTTGTGTCTATATATTGTAGAATCTAGCTTGTGCTGGAAGTAAAAGCTCTTCTCCCAGTAACTCTCCAGACTGAGCCTTAATTTGACTTATTGTGCTTTGGAATCAGAAGAAAAATAATTCAGAAGGCAAAGATTTCAGAGACGTTCAACTCAAGAAATAAGGAAGAAGACTAGGGAAGAAAGTGGGAGCACATCCATGCAGGTTAGGTTAAATGATGACTGGTTAGATCCCCATGCAAGATGTTTCTCTCTTTCATGCTCAGAACAAATGTAAGGCTTTAAAAGTGCTCACTAACACTCCATGCTCTCCTTGTGGATGAGAGGGGTTAGTGAGGAAACATTCAGACATGATAAGCATGCTGGCTACAGGAATACCAGAGCAGAACAGTGACTCCCCAAGGTCTGTGCTCATCTTCTGATTGGGGTATATTCAGTCGGACACTTGTTTCCCTGCAGAACTGTGGTCCAGCTGCTCAGTGTCCCCAGACATATGAGAGCAGATGCATATTTTATCCCATGTGGCTGTCTAGTTGCTCAGTGGCCAATGTCTGATATGTCAACTAAAAGTTGACGTGTTCTGTAACGTGCCTAAGTGATGCCAAAAATTCTTCCTGACCTTGGAATAGTAAATCATTTCGTGCTTTGGAGCATGAAGGTTGTCATCTTTATTCTAGGCTGTATCATTGTGAGCAATGAAATTATTCCTCAGACGGTTGATGAACATCTTACACCAGTTTTGCAGTTAGTTCTTCACCGATACAAGGATTTTTTCCCTCTCAATTGCCCTTCTAAATACTCATGAATGCTTTCTGGATTTCTTTGTTCAGTGCAACATGAAGAGAATTGGAGATCCTGTTTCCATGACACTAATAAATACTTTCCAGAACAAAATGGGGGTTGTGGGCCTAATAGAAGTGAAGAGTTGAACTTGGCTGGCTATTGCTCATTAGTCACACTTGGAGTTCCTAGAAGATAGAAAGCATAAAGGAAAATGAGGTATCCTGAGGGATGATTACAACTCTAGAAGCCCTCTGGGATTCCCAACAGCAGTGGCAGCACAAAGTCGTGTTGATTCCAGTGGGCTCCAGCTGACCAAGTGAGGAAAGGCTCTCCTTTGTCCATTAGGCTCCATGAAGTGGGAAGCACACTGCAGAAGTGGGAGAAAAGCACATACGAGAGCTAAAGCAGACTGTTTAGCAGGGAATAATGAGTCTTCGGCCATCTTTGGCCACGTGGACTAAAATTTGGCACATCCAAGATCTCTTCTGAGATGCAGGAGACACACTGTCAGTCGCCATCCCTGGTCTTGGAGGAGGAGGGAGCAGGCACACGAGTGCAAATTCATTGCCACAAATTTCCAGCTGGGAAATAACACTGGAACAGAATTTCCTTTTACACATATTGTATATAATATGATTGCACATATTATATATGCTGTAAAAGCAAATCTCTGCATATAATATATGTCATATATCTCTCCATACATATACATATATATTTTTATATATGACACATAGAGAAAGGGTGTGTACTTGTAGGTAGTACTGGAAAAACAGACAACAAATACAAGTGAGACACAGACAGGTTTTTTTTTTTGTCCCAAAACCATGCTGCAAATGGCTGGAGAGGAAAAGTTTTAAGCACATGATGATCATAAATACCAAACTCCCTCTTCAATCCATTGGGCTGTTGGGGCAGTGACCCTGTTTCCATCTGGATGTTAGAATCACCTCACCAAGCTGATGTCAGGAAACTCAAACATACCAGCTGGGTTGGGAGAAGATGGTTCTGGTCCTCCCAGAAAATCTAGGTCTTGGAGGTCTTTTCAAAAAGTAAGTTCTAAATGGCAAAATTGGCAGTGATATTGTCTCTAGAAACCATGGCAAGCCAGTTTGTGGGTTTTTCTAGGATACCACATCAGAGCCAAAGGATTTACAGGAGAACTCCAGTGAAAAAAAAATGCTATCTACCATGCAATGCTTGGCTATTTTCTTCGTAGCATTTTATATACCATAAATGTGTCCATTTGCACTGAGCTTAGAGCTAGGTGAGGTTAGCAAATCACTGTACACCTCTTCCGCCAGCTGACAAGCCCGGGGCACGCGGGGTTTGCCAGCTCTGCTCAGCGGGAAGCGAGCCCCTGCCTCGCAGCACCGGCTGCCAGGTACCATGACATCCAAGGGTCTTACACAGGCTCGAGTGAGTTATTTGCTTGGGTGAGCAGTCATTCAAAAAGTCATCTCTGCTTTGAGAAGCAGCTCAAGAGCTTATCAACCGTCAAGACGACAAGGCTGCTGCTGTTGTTCCCCAGTGCTAACAAAGGACAAGCGATGCCGCATGGGATGCAGAACAGAGGCAGCCCTGGATTTCAAGAGCTTCAGCTCTAGAACAAAGACGGGGGAGAAAATGCTTTGCAGTGCCACGAATAGGAAGCCCATTTAGAACATATTATTGACTCACTTCTTGAGGATAATGCCAAGTTAGCAGCTCTTTAGAAGAAGACGATTCGTACTGCAGTTAATATTGCCCAGAAGTTGCAAAAGATTATTCAAGCCTATTGTCACAACAGTTTCTATTTTTTGCTACTAACAGGACCCAAGGTCTAAATTCTAGATTAAAAAAATAACAAAACCAAAAAACAATTAAACCAAAATATCCAATGTAAACAGTGTCGTACATCTGGAAGATGTAAACTGTTGGCTGGAGAAAGCAAGGGGAGTTACATAGCTACAATGCAAACTTTGCATTTGTTTCACCATTTTCTTCCTAAGATTTCTTTTACATTGCCAGATAGATACATACTATATTTAGCCAGAACTATTTTCTTTTGGTGCAACTAAACACAAGTATTCTCCCCATGCCTTTGAAAACAGTTTGCTGTACTAGATCATGGAAACTGGAAAGAGGAATCCTTTAGAAAGGAAAGAGAAATAGATTGGTCCTGGTTTTGCTCAGAAGGCAAATGGCATGCGAAAGTGAACACGCAGTGTCAGTGGTGAGAAGGAAATGCTTTTAAAACCCTTCATCCCGAGCTGAAAAGACAATACTAGAAACAGTGCTAACACTTTTTAAAACAATACAGTCTGTGCATTTCTCTCAATGGCAGCCTGTGCAGAAGATGAGCAAGAATACACATTAAAGGTCAGCTTTGTGCTTAAAACATCTACTAAGGAGAAGCAGCTTGTGGACCAAGAGGATGCTATCATCCAAACCCTGACACACTGTATAGTTTTCCTGAAGCTGTGAGTAATTGGTTTAGAAATTTACCCTAGGATTTAAACTCCGGGTTTTGTTCTGCAGAGAGGAAAAGGTAGGACAGAAAGGCAAGGCATTTCCAGGATGTCCAACAGCCCCTGTGGTGCCCCTAACCCTTTCTTTACAGGCCTCCTTGTAAGTGCAATTATCCAAACAGGGACTCAGAGACCAGCTAGACAATTATCTTCTGGAGGCTGAGGGGAAAAAAAAAATCCATGTACAAATTAAATTTGCTTTTCAGAGACTCCTGGAAAGTTTGAACTGCCAATCTGATAGCTCAAACAGCAAAGAAAAACACTGGAGCAATTGTAGGGTGACTGCTACAAGAAAAGAATAGGAGGAGTTGGGAAAACAGTTCTCTGACATTTTAAGTAAAATGCTAGCATGGAACATCACATAACCAGCTAGTGACTTATGATGAGCAATTAAGCAATTAAAATAATTAACTACAGTAATTAAACCATAGCCTCCATGCAGCAGAAGGAGCAGATATTGCTACAGCCTTAAAAAGCTGTATTCACCTAGAGAACAGCAAGTTTCCAAGAGAACCTGTTGATCTGCTGGGACCTTTGATTTGTCCAACACTCTCACGGAAGGAGAGCTCAGGAAA
This sequence comes from Egretta garzetta, assembly GCF_000687185.1. Lineage (NCBI taxonomy): Eukaryota > Metazoa > Chordata > Aves > Pelecaniformes > Ardeidae > Egretta > Egretta garzetta. The sequence goes on from NW_009259235.1 coordinate 652,798, forward strand.
TGTGGACATCCCTGCCTCCAAAATATTATGCGTAGAAGTAAACTGACATGTACATAACACTGGTCCAGGATGGTAGGTTGCCTTTTCAGAGAAAGGTTTTAGTTAAGCTAAGAAACTTATGATGCAAAATAGACACTATATCCAGGAGATATCAAATCAGCTGGTCAGCTGCAAATGGTCTGTGCTTTTGCTTGTCTCTCAGCCAGGACTGGTACCTCCATCTCCTTCTTAAGATCATACTCTTCATTCCACATTAGGTGAAACATTATGAACCAGGTGAATGTTTTCTAGACTTTTTCTTCTGTGTTGATCTTCTCTGGACCAACAAAACTCTAAACCTTGGACTTCCACGGCATGAAGAATGAGGAAAGCCCATCAAGACCTTTCCTCATTTGGATTCTAACCTTCAGCTGTGTTGGGGCCATAGGCAGCAGACTTCATGGACTCATTTCACCAGAGAAAAGCAAAACTTCACATAAATAGCTGCCATATCAGCACATTTCTCTTTTTTCCCTCAACTTGACTGAAGTTTTTAAGTCATTGACTGGTCAGAGTGCTCCAAACCACAGCCTTTCACTGAAGTGCCAGCATGCTTTTTTTCAGCTAATAATTATTTGTTTTCAAATCTTACCAGGAGCAAAAAGACCTGCTGAGTTGGCAAAACTCTGGATGAAGAAGCCAAGACAATTCTTCAAGCTTGTGGGGCTCCTGTCCTTGTGGAGGAATCAAACTGCTGACTAAAGACATGTGCATGCATAGCCTTTAATTTGGTTAAATACTAAAAAATACGGGCACTCCAAGCGTTAATCTACAGTCTTCTTGTTCTTCTGGGTCTGGCTTTTAGAGAGAAGCAGAGGCTACAGCAGAGCAGAAAAATATCATTCTTCTTAAATCATCCCACTAAAAAGACTGCTGGATTTAACTGGAACCCTTCAATGACAGGCCAAGGCGGCCACAGGCACATGCCTCCCTGCTCCTCACTCTAAGCTCCTTCTGTAAGCTGAACTAGCTTCACCCATGCTTTAATGTTAAATTATTTGCACTTAATGGGCATCCATTACATCCTACAAACTCTGAGCACTGCACAAGGCACAGATACTAGAACTGATCTTTTTGCGAGAGCTACACTTCAAGACTGTGAAGCTTCCGTGAAAAAGGCAGCCACAACATGGGAAATAGTATTTTGGGTTCCAGCCTCTGGTTATTCCTTGCAGACTTTCCCTGTTCACAATCCCCAGAGCACTATAAAGAGTAACGACCCCAAAAAAGGAAATCTGTGATTATTTTTCCATTTTTTTTCCCTTCTTCTGTCATCACTTTGCTCTAATTCCCTAGAAGAAGTTCGCTTTGTTGCAGGGGTCTTGCAAGTTCATGGTCAATACATTTTCTTGCCACCTGGATGAGCTTCCTTCAGACCCTGACCAGGTCCCCTATAGGGACATCATAGTAAAGAAGCTTATCAATCAAAAGAAAAGCTTTACCTTAGCATATCTTCCCTGGTGGGAGCACCAGCCACTCACGCCAATCAAAAGAAAAGCTTTACCTTAGAATATCTTCCCTGGTGGGAGCACCAGCCACTCACGTGTACTCAAGCCCATCTCTATAAGGAGTCTACAGTTAAACTTCATGCAGTCGTCACTTGCCCTGTCACCTGCTAAGAAACCCCAGCTGCTACAGCGTCATCTCTGTGCCTTGCAGACACACAACATGTTCCAATTTCAGAACATTTTTCAAGATTCTTCACACATGAGCTGCCGAACACATGGTTTTCTTTCAAAATACTTCACAAGAATGTTGGCTAACAAATGCTGTGAAGAATCTGGCAATCGCATTGTGGGTAATTTATAAAAAGAAAAAGCAATGAAATAAAACCACACTTTGGGGCCAATATTTTTTTTTAAATTTCTTTTTATACTGAGCCTCACTGGCTGGTTTCCTTCCTTCCCCTCAACCCTACCTTTGCTGGCTTGTTTTTGTCTCCAAACTTGGATGTGGCAGTGGGCATGGCCCAAAAGCTGAGCCCATTAGGTGTGCAAGGAGGGCTTTTGGGTGGGTACCTCCTGCAGCACCCTGCCAGGCCCCAGATGCCGTGCCAGGCGAGACCAGTGCTGTGGGAAGGACTCCTCTTGCCCTCGCCCACCCCTGCAGCATCCCCCGTGCAGCTGCTCAGCAGACAGGCAGGACCTCAAATGCGCTGTGAGCAGGACTGAACAAAGGTTTGTGATTACCTGTTTTCTCCGAGGGAGAGAAATGACACAGAGGGAAATGCAGTGACTCATTCAAAACACTTTGGGGATGGAAATGGTGTTAGAAACCAGGCTGAGCTTCAGAAAACCCTGCACTTACAGACCTTTACTGAGTCCAGAGCTACCTATGCTGAATGGTGTAAATTAACCAAAAAGAAGCAGTTCAGGAGGTAATGTGGGAAGGGAGTGGAATTAATGTTACTTTTGCTAGAAGGAACTGAGCAAATCTCTTTGCACGCACATTTTGTACCATACTTAAGCAACATGTCCTACATGAACATGTGGCCCACTGAGAACTGAGCATACCTCAGTAGGACCTTCATACAACAGCACAAGCATTGGTGGTTTTGAAATGGGGCCTGTCTCCAGGAGCCAGCAAAGTGAAATGAAGCCATGGCCAGGGATGCCACAGCTCATCCTGTGTTACCGGGACTGGGCTCCTCCCTTGGCCAAGAAGCAGCCATCAGCAAGCACAGCCATGTCCCCATCTCATTTTCTTCTCATTGCAGTATCCACAGCACGTGAACACTGCTGGGGAGGGGGTGTGTGCTTGTCAGAAAGCTAGAAGAGGGTTTTCACCATAAATGGTTACTCAGATTTAAATATTAATCTGTTTATACTTGGCAGCAAGGGGTCCTACCAAAGACAGAGTGCTAAAACACCAAAAAAAAGGGGCAGGGTAGAAGGAAGGGCATTTACCAGCAGAGCTGACAAAAGGTATCGTCTCACATATTTAGCCCATTCTAGCTGCAGAAAGCAGGGTAAGACACAGACCACAGGACACCCATGCTCTGTGCCAAAGGGCCCGGAGCAGTTTGCCCGATGCTGACATTGTGCTCAGCGCAGATGATGCCGAGAGCAGAGATTTTTGTCCCCAGCTGGCTTGCTTTGCCTCTTACCCCTTGGCACTGCAAAGCTGCTGATGTCCAGCCTCCCACTCCGGAGCAAGCACTGTGAAACACTTGGGGATACAGGCAGCAAATCAGCACATCATGGAAAGAGAAACAAAAGAGGACAGGGACTTGCAGCCTGTTTTATCCAACTTCTCAGCTGCATCCACTAGCCAGGGTGGAAGTCTCTGGTGGGTGGAACCGTCTTTGCTCTTGTTTCCACAGGAAAAGAAAAAAATGTTGTTTTCTCTAGATTATAGCAATAGCTAAGAGCAATTTCAGAGGGGGTGTGAATGCTCTAGTGCCTTCCCCAGCTATGTCACACTCAGGAGCCTGGTCACAGCGGCTCTCAATGACCAGTCACAGAATACTCTTTTCCAAGCCCCCACCTCTGGCAGGACAGAGGGGAGAGCTCACCTATGTCCCAGCGATCACTTGGGTACCCCGAGGGGCACAAGCAGATGATGCCCCCAACACGTTCCTGGCAGGCACCAGCTCCACCAGGCTGCTCATCACGGCTGGGCTGCAGCTGTGTCCACCAGGAACAGCAATTAGGAGGAGGGAACGATGCCTACTGCTATGGTGCAGGGAGGGAAGGCCAGGCATGCATCTCCTGGTGCTTCCCTTGAACTGGTCCTCTGCTGCTCTTCCCAGGGGCATGTAATTGCCATCGACAGGCAGGAGGGAGGTCCAGGAGGATTCTGGGGACGTGGTTACGCTGGCTGGATAATTGCATTTCCTGCCCAAACACAGACTATCATTTGTTAAGACAGAAGCTATTGAACACGACCTGTGGAAAACCCCACATGTTTATGGCTTCCCACCACAGTAATATTTTGCTCAAGCCTGCTTCTGTGTCAATGTTCTCTGCTGTAGAAGAAGCAACACGTGACAGCTCTGCCTCCTCCCTCCCTCCCTTCCCCTCTGTAGCGCATTCCCTTCCATACAAGAAGAAGACACAGTACCTTCTGTAGTGGGTCCTAATGCATCTATTGCTTCTTTTGAGACTTGAGGCAGGGCAGCTGTAGCGGTGGCCAGCAGATGGGGATTGTCTAGAACAGCCGTCTCCGTCTCTTGTCCTGACACCGCGGGAGGGGAGGGCTCTATTTCAAGCTGAGCCTCTTCAGTGTTCCTGGGTCCTTGTGTTGGTTCAACATCTGGAGTACTGGTACTAATTACAACGTCTAGGGCAGAGGTTTCCCCTGAAATGCCTGTGATGGAGTGTGTCACAGCTCCAGATGTTGTGTCAGGAATTTCCTTCTCCTCGGGAGCACCAGAGGGCTCACCACTGGCCAAAGATGTGGCAGCTGTTTCGATGTTAGCAGCAGGCAATGCGGATGCTTCTCCACTGGTGTCGTGGACTGTGGATGTTTCTAGGCTAATCTTAGGAAATGCAGATGTTTCACCCTGGGCTTCTTGACTTGTGGATGTTTCTATTCTAATTTCAGGAAACGCAGAGGTTTCCCCACTTAATTCTTGAATGGTGGATGTTTCTATGCTAATCTCGGGATAGGCAGATGTTTCACCCCTGGCTTCTTGACTTGTTGGTGTTTCTATGCTAATCCCAGGGAATGCAGATGTTTCCCCACTGATTTCGTGGACTGTCGAAGTTTCTATGCTAATCTCTGGAACGACAGATGTTTCACCTCGGGCTTCTTGACTCGTGGATGTTTCTATTCTAATTTCAGGAAAGGCAGATGTTTCCCCACTGATTTCATGGACTGTTGAAGATTCTATGCTGATTTCGGGAAATGCAGATGTTTCCCCATTGATTTCATGGGCTGTTGAAGTTTCTATGCTAATTTCGGGAAAGGCAGATGTTTCCCCACTGATTTCGTGGACTGTGGATGTTTCTATGCTGATTTCAGGAAATGCAGATTCTTCCCCACTGGTTTCCTGGATTGTGGATGTTTCTATGCTGATTTCAGGATAGCCAGATGTTTCACCCCGTGCTTCTTGACTTGTGGATGTTTCTATTCTAATTTCAGGAAATGCAGAACTTTCCCCACTAATTTCATGGACTGTGGAAGTTTCTATGCTAATTTCAGGAAAGGCAGATGTTTCTCCACTGATTTCATGGACTGTGGAAGTTTCTATGCTAATTTCAGGAAAGGCAGATGTTTCACCACTGATTTCGTGGACTGTGGATGTTTCTATGCTGATTTCAGGATAGCCAGATGTTTCGCCCCTGGCCTCCTGACTTGTGAATGTTTCTATTCTAATTTCAGGGAATGCAGAGGTTTCCCCACTGATTTCTTGAATGGTGGATGTTTCTATTCTAATTTCAGGAAATGCAGATGTTTCGCCACTGGCTTCTTGTATTGTGGATGTTTCTGTACTACTTTCAGGAAACGCAGAGGTTTCCCCACTTACTTCTTGAACTGTGGATGTTTCTGTGCTAATTTCAGGATAGCCAGATGGTTCACCCCTGGCTTCTTGACTTGTGGATGTTTCTATTCTAATTTCAGGAAATGCAGATGTTTCTCCACTGATTTCTTGAATTGTTGATGTTTCTATGCTAAACTCGGGAAACGCAGATGTCTCCCCGCTGATTTCATGAAATGTGGATGTTTCTACACTACTTTCAGGGAATGCAGATGTCTCCCCACTGATTTCATGAATTGTGGATGTTTCTACACTACTTTCAGGGAATGCAGATGTCTCCCCACTGATTTCGTGAACTGTGGATGTTTCTATGCTGGTTTCAGGAAATGCAGATGTTTCACCACTGATTTCATAAGCTGTTGATGTTTCACCACTGATTTCATAAGCTGTTGATGTTTCTATACCACTTTCTGGCAATGTAGATGTTTCCCCACTTGATTCACCAGATGAAGAGGCCTCACCACTTGGCCCAAAACCGTAGGGAAATGTGACAGCTGTTTCCCCACCCAGTTCCTGTGATACTGTTGGTCTTGTCACAACTTCTACTAAATCAGAAGTGACTAAAGTGACTTCTGGAAGCCCTGAGGCCTCCCCACTAATATCAGTCGCTGCTGAAGATAGTCCGCTTAGATCTGTGGCTCCAGAAATGTCTCCACTGATGTATGGGATCCCGGATGGTTCTCCACTGAAGTCTCCTGTCCCTGAAGGAAACCCACTAGTCTCCACAGCTCCAGACCCTTCTCCAGATAGTCCTCTGTCTCCAGAAGGAAATCCACTGATTTCTATCATCCCGGATGGCCCTTCTCCCACCTCTTGTGCAACTGACGTCTGTGTTACAACTTCTACCAAAGTGGTATCCACCAGAGAGACGGTGGGAAAGCCAGAGGTGAGTCCACTTTCCTCTCCAGACAGTAGGCCACTGGTGACATCAACTCCAGAGACTTCACCACTGCTGTCAATCACTCCACTCGGGTGTCCGCTCGTCTCGAGTACTCCAGAAACGCTCCCACCAAAGTCTACATGCCCAGAAGGCTCACCACTGATGTCTAAACTCCCAGATACCATGCCTGATGATTCTTCACCTCCTGAAGGCAATCCACTGATTTCTAAAATCTCTTTTGCTTCTGCTCCTGTAATTGAGGGCGTTGTCACTTCCTCCAAATTGGCATCTACAAAGGTAATGCCCGAGGACTCACTGCTTCCATCGATACCAGACGCAAGGCCACTTAGGTCCCCCAGGCCACTGACCTCATGGGTTTCAGATGGTTCTCCACTGACATCCAGTCCTGAGGGCAACCCACTGAGCTCAGACCCTCCGGAGGGCTCCCCGCTGAGCTCGGGCAACCCAGAAGGCTCCCTGCTGAGCTCAGACCCTCCAGAGGGCTCCCCGCTGAGATCAGGCACCCCAGAAGGCTCTCCACTGAGCTCAGGCCCTCCAGAGGGCTCCCCACTGAGCTCGGGCACCCCAGAAGACTCCCCGCTGAGCTCAGGCACTCCAGAGGGCTCCCCGCTGAGCTCGGGCACCCCAGAAGGCTCCCCACTGAGCTCAGGCCCTCCGGAGGGCTCCCCGCTGAGCTCAGGCACCCCAGAAGGCTCCCCACTGATCTCAGGACCTCCAGAGGGCTCCCCGCTGAGATCAGTTCCTGAGGGCAACCCTTGGGCTCCACCACTGGTGTCCCATTCAGTGGACGGGAATCCCGACAGCTCTTCTTCACCGCTGACTCCGATCGATCCTTTTCCCTCCTCTTGCCGTTCTGGTGCTGTTGTGATAACTTCCACCAATGTGGTATCCACAAGAGAGACGGTAGGAAAACCAGAAGTGAGTCCACTTTCCTCTCCAGACGACACGCCACTGACTAGCTCAGTGCCAGAGATTTCTCCGCTAAATCCAGAAGGCAGCCCACTGCTTTCCACCCCAGATGGCATCCCACTGATTTCTGGTATCCTTGAAGTAGACACGGATACATCTTCCTCTGCAGAAGGTAAGCCACTGATGTCGACAATGCCAGAAGGCACCCCACTCAGGTCCCCTGAGGGTAGCCCACTTTCACCAGGTAGAAAGCCACTGGTATGCAGGTCTACTGATGGTAATCCACTTTCCCCGATCCCTGAGTGTTCTCCACTAAGTTCAAAAACTCCAGAAGTTGGTTCTCCACTTGTATCCGGGACTCCAGATATCCACCCGGAAGCTGAGGATTCACCACTGACTTGATGTTCTCCAGACTCAGTCACAGCCTCTGACACTTCGCTGATGGAAGCATTGGTACTTGTTTCCTCTGGTATTACGGTAGCTGGAGGAAAAACAGATGGAGTCACTGGAAAAGAAAGTGAACAAAGAGAGAGAGAGGAAAATTATTTACTAAATTGTTTTAAAGAAGCTATTAACAATTTCCTGGTTGAATTTACCTCCAAACTGATACCTTTGGGATAAAGGCACAAAGTATTTGCAGAAATCGTTTGGTCCCTTCAAATTTGTTAATGAACATTACATCTTAAACAACTGTAAATTATATAAATATGGAAAACTGACAGAATATGTGATCTTCTGACATGGGACAATGGCAACAGTGACACCAACTCCCAGGTGCCAAAATCAAGCTACTGCTTCCTCTGAGATAACACGTGGAAGAGGAAAAGTTTGGTGCTGCTCTAACCATACTGCAGCTCTGTCCTGTCTGGAAGGCATGGTCTGAGATCTGTTTCTGGCCTGCCTTTCCCGTCCTGGGTACACAGCAACATATTTTGTAAGGTGCTTGGGCAATGCTATGTGTGCTGGTCTGCAGCATGGCAGGATGGCTAGTTAGTTAGGTCAGTCCTAGACAAAAGTTCAATAATATACATGTGTGGCGCCTCCTGTGGTACCTGTGTGCACGGCCTCAGACTTTGCTAATATGGTGATAATTGTCTGGGTTGAGAGGGAGTCTCCTTCAGCAAAGACACAATCCATTTATTTTGGGAGTGTCCCAAACCTACAACACCAGCCATGCTGTGACCCAGGAGATGGTGAAACTCTGACCCACCTGAGAGCAGCGACACGTCAGTTGGAAAGACCTCTGTCCCCCAGGCTGTCTGATTCTCAGGTTGAGTGGCAAACTCCGTCTCCACGGTTGCCTCCTCCCCGGAGGGTACCCCCTCCACTCCAGGGATCACTTGGGTTGCCAGCACATCTTCGTCAAACAACGAGGTGACCCCCTCCTCCTCCACAGGTGGCAGAGCTGGAACAAAAAAGTATTGGCAGGATTTTCCAAAAATTCACAGTCCAAGATGCTGGTGAAGTGCTTCACCCAAACTGGCACTTTGATGTACCCAACCTCCCCCATGAAATCCCTTTCCCCGAGGAGAGCGGTCTACACGCCCCACAAGGTGTGGGAGGGTACCTCTGAAGCAGAAGGCATGATGTCGGGACAGCGGGTCGGGAAAGCCCGTCTGGTTGTGGTGCTGGTAGACGGTTCTCACTCCAGGTGCATCCCCCCCACAGGCAGGACGGGGGCTCACGATGGGATAACGGAGACTGCCATCGGCTAACCAGCCAGCGTAGCATCTGTCCAGGCCCTGCTTCCAGGCAGCATGGAGCTGGCCAACAGAGGCCAGTGTGGCGTTTTGGCTCTCACAGTACCGCTGAGCTTCTGGGAAGGTAAACTGCTCTGGCTGGGTTGCGAAGAACACCTCACCTGAAGGATGGAAGAGAGGACAGGTGTGAGTCCCTGCACCCCACCCAAGCACACACAGATGTGGAGCTGCAAAGCACATCTTTGCTCCACAACCATGCCCGGAGGAAGGGGAAGAATGTACCCTTGAGCCTGTCGATGTAGCAGTACACATCATAGGTCTCTGAGGCCGGGCGCATGCCGTATGACCGCACACCTGGAGAGCTCTCTTTGTCTCCTATGCAGTTACTTCGGGGATTCACAATGGGATACCTACCAAAAGAAGGAGAGAAATGGTAACCCAGGGTCAGCCCTATGTACCCTGGACTGAAGAATCTTGGTGCACTTGGGAGCAGGACATGAACAATTCACTGTTAGAGGTGCTCAAAGCCCCCAGAGTGACATGGAAACAAATTTAATCTGCACTTACAGTTTGGGGCAATGCCTACAAACTTTTCTCCACTTTTCCTACATGTCAGTACACTTGGAGCTCACTGCTGCAGGACGTATGCACAGGTTAGGAAAGAGGTAGGACAGGTTGAGGAGAACAGGTCTATTGGCCACTAGATATCATGGCCTGGAGACAACCTGAGGTCAGGAAAGCTTTAGATGCTGATGAGCAGAGCAGCAGGACAGACCAGAGTAAAGCCTCAATTTCATGGCTGAATAATCATTTTGAGAGGTGCTTTTCCCAAGTCAATATAGTTTTACCTGACTGTCTGGTCCCGCAGCCAGCCAGCATCACACTGGTCAAAGCCAGCCTCGTAGGCAGCCTGGAGCTGTTCGGGGGTGGCAATAACCGCGTTGTTCTCCAGGCAGGCCTGCTGGGCTTGGACGAAGGAGAAGGCGTATCTGCTGCTGGCGGCGCGGTAGTGAAACACCACACCTGGGGGAAGAGAAGCCGTGGTGAGACAGCAGATATGGGACCCGCCCTCCACTGAGATGTGTGACCAGAAAGGATCTTCCCAACAACAGTGCAAGGACCAGTGCCTGTCAAACCCACATTGACAGAGATAACTCATTCATTGAGCTCTGCTGCCATCGAGGGTGATGTTCTAGGGATCTCTTAAGCCCTCCTCTAGGATCTTCCTGCTTTGCCTTTCCCCTTCCCTAGAGCCAGATGCACATGGGAGTGCAGAGTGTGACCACGGCAGCCCCAAGCATCAGACAGCTGATCCCTTTTCAGCACATGATGAGGTGACCCACAGCCTCCTCCTCACCCCTCCTGTCCTACTGTAGTGGAGGCACTCAGCCTGTCCCTGACCCTAAACAGACCTGCACACCTCCAGGCACCTGGACGCCCACTGCAATGGCAGAAGCTCAGACTGTTTTCAGTTGAATGGTTACCTCTAGGAGAAACCAATTTTCAGGCTTCTTGGACTCCTGGTGACTTACCCATGGGGGAGATGGGCTGCTCGGGGAGAAGACCAACACCGGGGGCCGCTGTCACTTGCACGAGCTGATCTTCCACTGTGAATGCTGAGGCAGACTCTAATCCTGGTGTGGCAGTCATCACCACGGCCGGTTCCACCGTGCTCACCTCTGCCATTTCAGTGGTGATGGCAGTGCCTAAGGCTATGGTGGTGACCTCTTCAGGTACAGCCCACACCCCTGTGACATCCCCCCTGGTCACGTTCTCCTCCTCCGGGGCAGCTGTCTCTACTGTGACACCGGTGGCGAAGAGATCGGGCAGGACGGTGAAGCCCTCATACAGCTCGGTGGCGGCGGGCGTGATCTCGATGGGCTCCAGGGTGGCAATGCTGCCGCGGGCCTCCTCCTCCGTGGCGTTGCGTGGCAGAGGTAGCTCCACTTCAGTCTGGGTGACGGTCTGGATGGTGAAGGCGCTGCCCAGCTCGCTTCCCGTCTCATCGATGAACTGCCCTGGGACCAGGGTCTCGACGTCGTCCCCTACACCAGGAGACAAAGCAGCAGTCAGACAGGACATGGTCAAGTCTAGCAAGGGGCACTGCGCTGGTGCTGCCTCGGAGAAGAAGCTGGGTGTTTGCTGGCTCTGAGAGGAGCAGGGAAATCATGATGGTCTGGTAAAAGAAATGGTTTTCCTCCCTCTCTACAACACCCCAGCACGGAGGGTACCACAGCCGGCAAATCAGAGAGGACTTTCCCTCCTCTCCTTCCCGGGAACACCTTGCCCATATCCAAGTCTGCACTGACCTCTAGTGCCTGCTGCAAGGAACTTAAGGTGGCCGGAGGGAAGTAGGGGAGCTTGGAGAACCTCCACAGCAGGTCTGAGCCCTGGGAGAACGACAACTGGGTCCTCACGCTCAATGCATGAAGTCTCACCAGGATCCCTTCTGTTCTACCCAGGCGACGACTTCAGAGCTCATGACATACAAGCATCCCTGTCACCAGGACAGCCAAGGCCACTTGCTGTACCAAATACATTCAAACAACTCCCACCTTTCCACTCCCACATCACTTTTCTGCTCAAGTCACGTCCCTTGGGTGTAGGAGAACGTGCTTAATGTGCCGCTGAGCAGGTCAGCCTGCAGCGAGGACGGAGGCTTAAAGAGCAACTTAAAATGGAACTGGGCAGGTGAGGGAGGGATGGGACATCTTGGATATGCAGCCAGGCAGGTCTTGGCTGGGGAGGAAGAGATAATGAGACACTGCCAGGCTTTTCCCCTAATACTGCTTTCCCTGCTCTGTTTAATTCCAATTCCATTTTCCTGCCAGTTCATTTTTGCCAGTACCTCCAGAGCTCAAGGGATTCAGAGAATTAGGTAGAGATGCTCAGACAAGGACTGGCTGTACTCAGCAGTTTCAGATGCATACCCTGAGATAACCAGAAGGCTGTGGCTTGGTGGATCAGTCTTTAGCCTGGCCATGTAGCTGGATAATTCTAAGGGGCCTCCTGACACACTGTTCATGCACGCATCTGGGCACAACAGGGCTGTATCAAAGGGGTTTTGAAACATATTTTAAAATATTGTTATTATTGTTTTAGAGATGGCAATCCTATTTGAATGTTAGCCTCTGGTTGCCCTGAACAGACCATATACCAGTGTGCTTTGCCCCCTTCTTGCTGCAGGGAGAAGAGTACAATTAGAAGAAAGGGGGAAGAGCTGGGATGCTCTCTACCTCCTAGATGCAATTTGGCCCCATTTCTGATGGCTGGAGACTGTTGCAGTCTCTGATTTATCCCAGTATGAAAACTCAGGCATGTATCTGTACCACATTACAGCACCATACACATCTTCAGGATCAGATCTGTTCTCTTTTTCCTTCCCTTCCATCTTCAGCATTCAAAGTCTTGTACATGAAGCACCTGAGCCCTGCTCCATGTCTCCTGGAGAGCTACCAAAGCTGGAAGGTCTGGGACAAATGGAGAGAAGAGGGCTGTGTTACACCCACCTCCTCAGAGCGACCCTGTACAGGTCAGGCATCTGTGCTCTTTCTCGACTCTGCTTCCTACCTGAACATGAATGGGGAATTAAGTCCTTTGCCAAAGCTGTTTCACCCCCCCGGCTTTAAAAAAATAATAAATAATGAAGCAAGGGGTTAGCTCTGGCCAGGGAGCTCCTGCTCGCTGCTGTGTAGAGGCACATTGCTTAGTCCCACAGCCCCGGTGCACTCACCGCTATAGCAGATGGCATCGTAGCGAGAGTCGGGGTGAGGGTACCCCGTTTGGTTGATGTACAGGTACACTGTCCGCACGCCCACCAGGTTTCCTCCGCAGTTGGGCCGTGCCCTGGAAATGGGGTAGCGGACGCTGCGATCGGCCAGCCAGCCTGCGCTGCACATGTCCATGCCGTCCTTCCAGGCCAAGTACAGCTCTCCTGTGGTGGCCAAACGGGCTCCCAAACTGCGGCATTTGTCAAAAGCTTCTTGGAAGGTGAACTTCTCAGGGGCGGTGGCATAGAAGACTTTACCTGCAATCACACCATCCATTAGCACAGGAATTAGCTGTAGAATTTAATCCCAATTCCCCTTCTTTCCCCTTCCCAGTCCTGAGAGTCTGGATAAGATGGGAAGTCCTGTGTATTACAGCTGAACTGCAGCCCCATGTTGGTGACTGTCTATAAAAATTAGAAGAAAGGGAGTCTTACAGTCAGAATACAGACTGGAGCAAAACATACCAAACTAGCTGGAGCCATAGGGCAAGAGGAAGACAAAAGACAATTTCAGTTCTGATCTGCTGAATATTTCAATGGATCCCTGTCATAAGCATGGGTGATGGACGCCTCTGAATGTCACCGCCTCAGATGGATGACCAGAGACACGCAGGATGGCATGGGCTCTGGTGGACGTTAGATGGACTCCACCCTCTGTACTGCATTAGTCATTTGGCATTAAAATTGTCCAAGGTCTAACAAAGAGACTGTAGAGAGCATCTGGCCTTGCTGGGGTATGTGCTTTTCCATCTTTAACCTGTCCTGCCTCTAGGCTCTTTGCCTCTGTATTTACTCTGGTCTGGTCTAGGCATGATCAGAGCTTTGGCTGCTTCTGCATCTAGTAACAATAAAAGCCCCAAATCACCTTGCATTTGCTCTGCATAGCAGTAAACATCATAGGTTTCATCTGGCTCACGGACACCGTAGGTCCTCACTCCTGGAAATTCATCCTTGTCGCCGTAGCAGCGTTCCCGGGGCCAGTGGATGGGGTACCTGGAGGAAAGAGGCTGTGTAAGGCGGGGGGGCAGGACCCTGGCAGCAGTGTGATGGTTTATGGCTTTTCCTGGGTTATGGGCAAGGGGAAGGATGATCTGCTGTCCTGCCCTCCCTCTGATGGTCCTGAGCAGAGCAGGTCCCTGGGAGCACTGGCCAAAGGTGCCTCCCCGGTGGGGGATGCACAGCTCGGTATGGTTGAGCCACACTTGTGCATCTTGGCATAGCATCTGTTTTGTTCAAGGAGGATGAAGGATCAGGATTAAGCTGTTGTCCCCTCAGCTGCCATCACCAGCTGAGGAGGACAGTGGTCACTCTGCTTTCTACTATAGATTCCCCCCTGCCCCCGGCAGACAACGGCTTGCAATCCACCGCCGCCCTCTGCACATCAGCAATTACAGCAACTGCTATTTAGCAGCTGTTTCTCAACCGTTTTCAGTCGGTGGCTTCATTACAGCAAGCCCTTCCCTAAAGACCCTGCTGTGGCTTTTCTTTCCCCTCCACTGTTCATTACCTGACAGTCTGGTCCGCCAGCCAGCCAGCATCACACTGCTCGTACCCATCCTCGTAGGCAGCCTGCAGCTGCTCAGGAGTAGCAATGACAGCGCTGTTCTGGATACAGGCCTGCTTTGCTTTCTCAAAGTTCAAGGTGTACCTTGTGGAGATTGCTCTGTAGTGGAACACGATGCCTGGAAAACACAGCGGCTGTCACTCGCACATCTGCTAGAGAGCAACCAGTGCCTTTCCTTCCAAAGAAGTTAGGGATTCAGAGAACAGATGCTACATGTCAACTAGAAACAACGAGCTATTTCTGCTGATTATCTGTATTTCAGCATCTCAAACCAAGGGTGAATTGATGGGCTTCTTTCACAGGACCTTGCAGAGGACATTGGTGACCTAGGACAGCAACTGCCCTCCCATGGTGCTGTAGCAAAGTCAGGGTGCATTAAAAGCCAGTACCTGAACAGTAGCGCCGGGAGGAAACCCGTCTCCCAGAACACAGAGCTGTATCACTGTCAGGACTCAATACTTTCCTGATACATCTCTGTGCAGCATTTTAAATGCACAGTTCAGAAATCAGCCAGTGGGGCAGAGCAGGGACCGTGCTGAGGTGCAGGTTTGAAAGCTGCCACCTCCCAAAGTCTTGCTCAGGACCAAGGCTGCAGAGTGTCAGCCACTGCACAAACACCCAGGAAACATTAACAGGAGGCAAATATACTTCAGATCTCCAGATCTGCTGCAAACTTATCTAAGTCATATTTTTTTGATGAACAGGGATCTTTATAAAGGATGGCTGTTCGTACACTCTGGTCTGGTAGGAGCAGACTTTAAGTCAAATGGAAAATTCACCAGGAGGTAATGAGAGGGCTCTCAGCCTCTGCTGTCAGATATGTACTCCAGTGCATGTGAGCAGCAGAGAACTGCCAGTTAACTTTTGTACTGGAGTGGAAACTGTCTCCCTGTCCTACACTGAAAGCAAAAACCGAGATAAAGTTAAGGATTGTAGGAAACTTTTGTTATTTTTTCCACCCATTGCTAGGATGGCCTTTGAAAGACAATGGGGAAAGTTTTTCCAGAACAGACCAAATCTCCAGCTGAGGGCATCCCATTTCCTAAAATGTTTGGAGGAAATAAAAGGTCTTGTAATGGCCCAGTTCCAGCTGCACCCCTCTGAGCAATATCCCAGTGTATCCAGTACCACCTCCTGCCAAGGATGTTGTCTTGCTGTCTCTGTAACTCACCTTCTGCCAGAAGATTAATTTTATTACCATATATTTTGCCATGAGTCATTTTACTGGTTTGTTTAGTCTGGTCAGAGCCTGATAAAATAAAAGCCTGGCCCCTGGCTTCTGCTCACCTGCCCTGGCCTTATCTGTGACCTGACTCAAAGGGTTTATGCCTTTGGGGAGAGCAGCACCTCCTCTGCTCATCTATTTCTTCCTCCCTTCTGCCCAGGCCAGGCAGCCAGATCTTGAGAGGAAAGAGCAAGGGCAGGGTCTCACCTTTCACTAGGACCTCTATTGTGTCTTGTCTGTCCTCAATCCCGTACATCACTTCACAGCGATAAATCCCAGTGTGGTTGGATCTCAGTGCCTTGATTTCCAAGGTGGCATCAGTGGGGATGGCGGGGTAGTTGGGCAAAGAGATCACCTCCCTGTACTCAGTGTTGAGCCGGATTTTCCCACCGGTGGCCACTAGCAAGACAACTTCGGTCCCATTTGAGAGTTTGCTCCATTTGATCCGTGGGGTCAGCAGAGCACTGGTGTCCTGTTCCTCTGGGATGTTGAAGTAACAGGGGATGTTCAGGGAGCTTCCCAGGACAACACGCAGGGGAGACTGCTCAGGTATCTTCACTTCCAGGCCATCACTACTGTCTGCCAGTTCCCAGACAAAGGAATAGTGATATCAGCAATGCATTTAATCCAAAATATCCAGTGCTTCCATATTGCCTATATCTGTTTTCTAAACCTGTACCCACATATTCAGACATACTCTTTGGGGTCTAGTCTGCTGAAAATAACTTGCAAAAGGGAAGTTACAACCATGACCCTTGTGCCATGGTTGCTTTTGGGATTTGGGCCATACTGGATGTGGGAATGAAGGGAATGAAGGGCTCTACTGCAGTGTAGCTGCTGCCCATAGTACGAGATCACACCTGACAGGGTTTAAGAAAGGGGAATGCTGAAATTCCCTTGGTTTCCCCATAAATCTGCCTTTGCCCGGAACTACGTCCTGGCTCCCCAAGCACAAGAACACTGACAGGCTATGGCACAGCAGCCATTCAAAGAGAAGAGCCCTGTGTGTACACAAAACAGATCTTGGGTACCCTTATTTCTGGCAGCTGCCCCTGCCTGGGGATAGGACCAGATAGGATAGGACCAGATAGGACCAGCAGCACATTGCTCAGCCCTGCTTTCCCACACCCCGGGGCACGTACCTGAGAGTTCCACAGAGGCTGCGGTGATGACTCGCAAACACACAAACACTAATAGTAAAGTGGTCATAGTTTACCTGCAAGAAACACAGGGAGAAAGGGTTTAATACAGCTGTGTGTTCACAGGGAGCCGAGTGCCGCCGATGCTGCCGCGGGGCAGTGCGATGCTTTCAGCTGCCCCTTAAGCCTCCTGCACGAGGCTGGCAGTGAAAGCTGGTCCTTGGAGAGGGACGCTGTCTCCAAGTGCCTCTTGCTTCAGGAAATGAGTCCGTGAGACAAATAAATAAGATGCTCTGCTATGTACAACAGACTGAAGTGTTATTACATATCACTTATTATATTGCTCTCCCATTCTCTCTCTTGTGATTCAATCTTCCCTGTGGAGCAGAAAGCCAATTTTCCAACAGATCTTCACACTTATTATGTATTTACTCAAGAGGCACCATCACGTCCCCTCAGAACAGGAGCTGCCCCTCACCAGCATCCTCCATCCAAGCCAGCACTGGCTCTCAGGCCAGATGGTTGATGCATTTTACATACTCTAAAATGCTCTGAAGGGAAATCTGCCTTCTGTAGGGTGGAAAAGACAAAGGTTACAATGCTTTGGTCCGATACTCTTGCACTGACAGCATACATAGCCTTAACTGCAAATGGATCCTGAACTGATACAAGAAATCCACAGGATTCTGGGCATCTTAACTCTACCCTAAAAATATCCTCTTGGGATCCCTCAATTAGTCAGAGCAACCTGCTACTTCTGAAAGCTTTAGGAAAGGAGCATCCTCCTGACATTGAATGGCAGAAGCAATGTAGGGAGGCCTACTAAATGAATCCTAACTGGATTATCATCCAGTATAATATCATGGGATTTTAAATAGCCATAACTGTTCAAGTTGCTTTTAATATTTCAAATAAAAACTATGTCCTCTGGCAACACACCATTGTTTGGCGTCACATTTCAACACTGACTCAGAAGGAAGGACCACACCTACTGAATCACTGGTGTTTCCTTTGAGGTCACCTGTCCAAATACTGGCTGTTTCACTCCTGTGATCTAGAAAGATCCCAGCTAATTTCAGCTGACAGGGAACATTCTGAGTATACACCTATCGACCTTACAGAAAAGTCCATTAAATATCCTCACCGGCACAAGAAAAGGCCAAAAATAAACCTCATTCTGTAAATCCAGCATTAGCCTTTCACTTATGAAAAAGTTGACCTCCATGCACTTTCTCATTTCAACCTGACACATCATAAAATCTCATCTTTGTGAAACCTTTATTTAATAGAAGCAGCTATACTGGCAGAAAATGGGACAGAGCAGGGCTGGAACATATCAACAGGGAAGCATGGAGGCTTGAGTTTGCTGCTGTAGGGCTGAACAAGATAACATGGACATATCTCAATTTCTGGTGGGCCTGGGAATAAAGTTTCATGTAAGTGCCAACCTCAGGGAGAAACCATGGAGTTGTGTCTCTGTTTGGGTGTCTCTCTCATGAGGAATGGTATCTGCATAAACAATTCTGCAGCATGAGAGTTGACTTCACCATTTCCCTCTATGGATGGCCAGGACCAAGTCAACTGCCATGCTGCAGAAGCGGTCAAAGTGTTTGGCAGTCAGTACCTGGACCATGGCAGGGGAACGTGCCCATAGTATGGGCTGTGGGGGGCAATAAAGTGCCTTCTGCTCATCAGTAAGCAAGGAGAATTGGAAACACCATCTGTTAGGGATAAACAGTCTGAAATCAGCTTGGCTAAACAGCTGTACCCAAGAGTCCTTAAAGAGCTGGCTGAGTAAATTGCTGGCCCACTGATGTTCATTTATAATCTGCACTGGAGCACTGGGGCAGGTCCCGAATACCGAAGCACTGTGCCAATAGTCAGCCAAGATATACAAAGATGAGCCTCATAAATACACACTAGTTTGATTGACATAAATTCCAGGCAAAACAATGGAAAATCTGATACAGACTTCAATTCATTAAGCACTGAAGAATAGGCGTAATATTAATCTTAGTTGAGGCACTTGTATATAAAACAGGTGCTTCCAAACTTGATTTTATTAGTTGGCATGATTCTAGGTTTGTCTGATAAAGCTGCCTGCATGGTTGTAGCATAATGTAATTAGATTTTGATAAGGTTTGACTTTCACACGGTTCCATGATATGAAGATACGTAATGTCGGTAGTACATACATGAAAATGGTTTAGCAGAAGCCTAGCTGGCAGGTCTCTAAAAGGAGCCACCCCACTGAAGTCGAAGGAGGTATTTCTAACAGGCGTCTACAGGGGTCAGTATTAGATCCAACGTGTGTTCCAAACAGACTATATTTTAATAGAATCAAATACGAAATTATACAAGGGATGCAGAACATGCCTGGCAATGTGATGTTGTGTCCTAGAAAGAGTCTCTCAGGACAGCTACCACCGTCATCTGACATAAAACCAAAAAGGAATACTGCTCTGTGCATCAGTGGTAAGCAACGGGAATACTGTGTGTGCACCTCTTGGTTGACATAAGGATATCAGAAAAAGATGGTGCAGAATATATCCCCTAGAAAGGGCCTGAGGGCTGGAGGAGGCACCTTATGGGGGGAGATGAGGAAGTCTGAATTTAATTGTTGTGACAACAACACACAAAAAAAGAGTGAAGAGTTGACAACAGTGCACAAATATTGTTTCAAGCAGAAGCTGCTGATGCTAAAGGGCTCTTTGATCTAACAGAAAGTCACCACCAGGACTAATAGCTGCGAGCCATACGCCAAGCAAACTCAAATGGGAAACAAAGCCCACATTTTAAACAGAGGGTGATGGTGCATTGGAGCTGGTACCTGGGGAAGCAATGGAATTTCTATCCTTTGGTAGCTTCAAATCCAGACTTGAAGGCTTCTTTGGAAGACGTGGCTTAGGCAAACACAAGTTAGTGAGCTCAATACAGAGGTAACAGGGTGAAGTTTAAGGGGGCTACATTCACAGGAGATCAGCCCAGAAAGGTCCCTTCTGACATTAAAATTCATGAGTACGAATGTATCACTGTTCTGATCTCTGCTCTTTTATTATTCATCTTGCCTGGCTCTAGGCAGTACAAAGAATCATGTTTATGAATATCACACACATTTTTTACCTGCCTTGTAAGATCTAAGGCAAAAAAGACACCCTGTAAAATTAACCCCCTTCCCTGCTCAATCGCAGCCAGCCATGCCTGAAGTCCACACCGACGAGGCATCCCCTGGCTCTGTATCAGGCAGGGAGAAAGGGATTTGGGGGTAAGCTGCCAGGGGAGGAGAAGGATAAGGGCTTAACCTGTATTTTGGGGAACACCTTCCAGTTATAGACCAGTCACGGCTAACACATGAGGTACGGCAGAAAACTTGAAGCAGCCACAGCTTCTGCATTTTGGTGTATCTCTAAGCTTTGGGGGGAAATTGAAGTCCACTCTCTGAAGCATGTTCTTGTTTGGTTAGAGGAATGCTTCCTACAAGAACAAATAACTGTGGGACCGTGCATCCAGAGCCCTCCTGGAGTATGTCACTGCTTTCACTACGGACCAGCCCGACATTGACTGAGGACTGTCTCCTTGGAATGAACTGAGGTTGTGGGGTAGGCTCAGATTATTTCTACTTGCCCCATCCCAAACCTGCCATTCCAGTGGGCATTCTCATCCTCTGGATAAAAGGAGAAATAAGAAGGCAAAGATCACCTGAGTCCTGGGAGCAGGGGTGGAGGGCAGAAGGCACTTGGAGGGGATTCAGGTAGAGGACACTCTCCTAGCCATTAGTAACTAAGTCTTTAGTCATGATACCTGCTCAAGCGTTAAATAAAAGCTCTTACTCTCCAGGCTCCTTAAATAAGGTACCTTTCAGCAGACTCCGCATTTTGCCAGAATCCAAGTAAGCTGAGCAGCTCTGAGTGTTATGCGATAAACTCAGCCAAGAGAGGCAGGCAGCTTTACACCTGGATTGCCTAGTAAAGAATAGAAACATCCTAGAACGTGGGAACAGAGATGTTTTAGTAAAATGGGAGCTGGCTGGCTGAAAAGACCTTTAGGGTCCGTGTCTATAGCAAACTGGAATTGTTCTGAGTCCCACACAGTTGTTATTTCTGTGTACATTGGCAAGAGCTAGGAGGAGAGCAGGTTCATGTGTGCATCAGTTCGACATCAGAGAGCAAAATGCCCTAAATAGAGGAAATTCACTTTGTCCCAAAAGCTAAGACAAGCCCATGTATTCCTAATCTTATTCAAGCTTTATGCTGATCTTTCACAAGGAAAACTAACCTCATATGATAACAGCTGGGACCAGCAGTATCTTTGCTGTTTGGTTTAGCTATGGAGAAAAAAACCCCTAACCTTCTCTTACCCACAGAAGCCCAGAGGCAATGGTTTTTCCTTGTGAGCAGTGGTTAAACAAATCACAATAACCATGTTTTGGGTGTATTCTGCGAAAGCGTTGACTCCCTGCCAGTAAGAAACCCAACCTACTCCTCAGGGTGCTGTTTGCAATGTTGATCTCCATTTTTCATTCCCCTTAAGTGCACCAAAGAGATCCAACCCTGAGTCTGCACACAGCTCTTGTTGGGATTCGCTACGCTGGGAATGCCTTTGATTAACCTCCCGTTGTTACAGCAATGGTTCCATGCTGCAATACTTCCACTCCATGTTGTCTCCAGTGGGATATCCAAGCACATGATAAGGAGCAAACAGCTGCTTGAAGGAGAGGTTCTGGAAGGAAGCAAAGACAGCGGTCTGGCTGAGCAGACATGGATAGCACAGATGATGGAGGCCTGGTCTGTCTAGCCAAGGGAACTGGGGAGGTCGTTCCTCTCATTCTAAAGCAACATCTAGAACAGATTATATAGCACATACCTCAAAACTGATGACCCCTCTCCACTGACTGTCAGAGAAGAAGAGGGTGATTAGCTCAAGTGTAGTCTCTACAGAGGTGTGAATTCAGATTAGATGAGCTGTGCCCAAGGAGCACGAATCCAGGGAGAATCGACCTGGAGCAGTGTGTGCTTGCTGAGACAGGATCTAGCACAGAGGAAATATATTCTGGGATAAGGAGGTGCCTGAGCTGCATGGCTGAGTAAAGGCAGACTAAAGCCTGGAGAGGGCGAAGCAGCAGCAGGAACCTCCTCTGCTCAGCATCTTACTGATGGCCCCCAGCTATGGCTGAATGGCTAAGTAGAGAGATGGACCCCAAAATGTTGGGGATACAGTCAATATCCCTACCATATATGTCATAACTAACACAGACTTGTGGAGATAACTTAATTTGACTACTCTTTTGAAAATAATCAAGGTAGCCTGGCTATTAGGAAAGGTGAGCTACTGAACCCATAGGAGCTACTAGGTCACTGCTGACACACTCCGATTCAGTTTCAGGGTCCTTCTCTTCTAGTAGGAAAACTCATGTTGAAGAGAAGTTCTGCAGACACTTTGGTGGAGCTCCACCTAGGTTGACTACCCTAGGATTGTCCAAGCTGTACTGGGGAGCACTGGGAGGGACTAATTCTTGCAGCACAGAGCCCTACACACAAGCAGCAATGATCACGCTATGCTTTCTGCAAGGTCCATGATACAAAAGCACCTACCAGCTCTGCAGATTATTTTCTTGCAAGACTCCATTTGTGCTTGCTGGGAGAACGGCTGGAGCAGGCAGCTTTTGTGGTGAGAAGAGAGGAGGAGGTAGGGCAAGTTACGCAAGGTCATGGCTACGCCTCTGCATCAGAATAACTGTCCCTGTGCAGAGTACCAAGCAGTCTGGAGGAACAAATATCCAACCAAACTGCCACAAAAATCCCAGCCATCCTACCTTCTCTAACCAGTGACCGAGACAGAAACAAGGCCCTCTCCAATTCAGCCTGGGCTAGGAAGAATTCAGGAAAAGCTCTTGCCTCTCCAAAAAAGACAGAGTTGGGAAATGCTGGTAGGCTCAGTAGCTCCACTCCAGAGAACAACTGTCCCTTTCACTGAAGTTTATTGCCACTTTATTTTATGCCTAAGGCCGTGCTTCTGCATCAGGTTGTGTGCAGACTGTCCTAAATTGGCTGCATATAAATATGTTTATTTGAGAATCTAAGTGTGTGTGTGGAGGGAAGTGTGTACATATGAGCAGACAGGTTTAAACCCTTGCTCTTCCAAACCTGTCCCCAGGTTTTCAAAGGACTGAAGACTCTGGAGGGAGCAAGAAAAGGAAAAGTCACTACAGCAAAGGTCCAACAAAGTGCCTACACAGTAAGACTGTACAGTGCAAAATAGCCAGATGGCCCATTTGCAGCACAGTCTAACTTGTTTGCTTACTGGAAAGCATTTTCTGTTCTAGTCTATTTTAATTGAGTCCCATCTGCAGTTTCTCCTGTGGCCTTTGCTTGTTCCAGACCATGTTAATCACCCTTGTTGCAATTAAATTTATTTTCATCACCCTTAATCCTGCTGTTGTCCTTTTTTTTTTTTTTTTTTTTTTTTGGATGAGGACGGATGGATCATTTTAAGCTTCCTTGTTTCTCAATTTTGAAAGACCTTTAATACACTTACATATTGTTTCTGGCAGCTAATAAAATGCCACTCATTACCTAGAAGATATGTCTGGGCATAAAGGTATTTCCAAAGACAATATTTCCTTTAAAATTGTGGATATAAAGATGCTCCTGAACAAGAGTCAAAACCAGCACTACTCATTTAGCCTTAGATTCTCTCTCTTCAACTGGTTTTCCATTCCCTGTTTACTTCCCATCAGGGAACAGACCTTAGTTTATCTAGGACACATGGTCACCTCCATCCAGCCTCATTTCAGCACTATTATTTTCAGGCACCAGCACTGGGGACCAAGGGTTTGGTGAGCTCTGAGGAGACACCATCACCCAGCAGAGACATCGGGAGGGTTCTCGTATATTTATACAGCCTGATCCGCATCCTTGTAGGCTTCAGTATCAAACGGTGGTTTCTCCACCATGTAAAACTACAGACCATTCCTCTATGATCTCTATGAACAAACACTTTATTGTCCCTCTTCATGTTCCCAGCCTCTGTGCAGGACTGAGAGCTTTTCTATTAAAAACCTCAGCCTGCTCCAGGAAATGGGAGGGAAGGAAAGGGGAAAAAAAAGTGAGGGGGGTGGGCAAAACCAGTTTTATTTCTTCTTCTTCTTTTTTTGAATAAGGCAAACTTTGGAACCGAAATATGGCAATAAATGCACTCCTGTGATTTTTCATGTTTTTTCAGCTGTAAAGAAAATAGGAAAAATATTCCATTCTGTCTGGCTTCCAAACCATTCTGAGAGTAAGGTCTTTATGTACAGAGCAGCTTGGATGCTGCTCCCGCCTGCTCTGTTTCTGAAACCATCCCTGGAACAATAAAATGGTGTTCCCCAGGGCTCAGTATTGGGCCCAGTTCTGTCTAATATCTTTATCAATGATCTGGATGAGGAGATCAAGGGCACCCTTAGTAAGTTTGCAGATAACACCAAGTTGGCCAGGAGTGTTAATCTGCTTGAAGGGAGGAGGGCTCTGCAGAGGGAGCTGGATAGGCTGGATCGATGGGCTGAGGCCAGTGGTACGAGGTTCAACAAGGCCAAGTGCCAGGTCCTGCACTTGGGTCACAACAAACCCATGCAACGCTACAGGCTGGGGGAAGAGTGGCTGGAAAGCTGCCTGGTGAAAAAGGACCTGGGGGTGTTGGTCGACAGCTGGCTGAATGTGAGCCAGAAGTGGGCCCAGGTGGCCAAGAAGGCCAATGGCATCCTGGCTTGTATCAGAAATAGCATGGCCAGCAGGACCAGGAAAATGATTGTCCCCCTGTACTGGGCACTAGTGAGGCTGCACCTTGAATGCTGTGTTCAGTTTTGGGCCCCTCATTGCAAGAAAGACATTGAGGTGCTGGAGCATGTCCAGAGAAGGGCAATGAAGCTGGTGAGGGGTCTGGAGCACAAGGCTGATGAGGAGCAGCTGAGGGAACTGGGGTTGTTTAGTCTGGAGAAGAGGAGACCTTATAGCTCCCTACAACTACCTGAAAGGAGGTCACAACAAGCTGGGTGTTGGTCTC
Source organism: Egretta garzetta (assembly GCF_000687185.1). NCBI lineage: Eukaryota > Metazoa > Chordata > Aves > Pelecaniformes > Ardeidae > Egretta > Egretta garzetta. Next base: position 677,566 of record NW_009259235.1, read on the forward strand.
TTCTCTCAAGTAACAAGCAATAGGACAAGAGGAAATGGCCTCAAGTTGCGCCAGGGGAGGTTTAAATCAGATATTAGGAAAAATTCCTGCACCAAAAGGGTTGTCAAGCATTGGAACGGGCTGCCCAGGGAAGTGGATGAGTCCCTATTCCTGGGGGTATTTAAAAGACAGCTAGATGTGGTTCTTAGGGACAGGGTTTAGTGGTGGACTTGGCAGTGCTAGGTTAATGGTTGGACTTGATGATCTTAAAGGTCTTTTCCAATCTAAACAATTCTATGATTCTATGATTCTAAGTCCTTTTTTCCCCAATCAGAAAGATGCACGGCAGTAACTGTTCAGATATTTTGTCATCAAGGGATGTAGTCCTCCATGCGCTGACAGTCTTGCAGCGTTGGCTGCCTGGACTGATACAGGAGGTAGCAAGCTGGTGGCACTGGGGTGTTCTTAGTGCATAAGGCACAAAACAGAGAACATCTGTTGAAGACTGGGAATAATGTCAGGTTTCACCTCAAGCCTTAGTTGGCTCCTTCAAGCATCCCTTACTGCTGCAGGCATGAACATGGTCAGACACAGCTCTGCTAATACCCTCTGGTGATGGTATCAGCGTGTCCCTCAGCCGTAACATGTGGTCCAGAGCTCCTTGCTGTCCTCCTCCAAAAAGAACTAAAGTTGCCTGGACCTGTAATTTTGGTTCTATGCTATTCCATTTTCAGTGTCTTTGTGACTTTTCTTTCAATAAGAGTTGTGGCCTGTTACAATTTGACTGTTTAATTATATTGCACATACACTACAGGAAAAGCCAAAATACCCAAAGATGTAGGAACATGCTTTCAATAAGCAAGATACCACAGGAAATTTTAGCAAAACCTAAACAGTCATATGCTAGGTTCAGTTAGTGATCCAAGCTCAAGCATAGGGTCTAGAACAAAAGTCCTACTGAACACAAAAAGATTTATAAGCATTTATCTCTTTTCTGGTATCTACCACAGAATGGCTCTCATTCTCCCCTGATTTACATTGGTTTTACATTACATCTTCATTAACTTCAGCAGCATTTCTCCTTTTTATTTCTTTTTTTCTCCCTGAGAGAGCAGAAGCAAGCTAAACACATAGGTTCCAGAACAGCAGAAACCCATACCACTGGCCACCCCAAAACCAGCTCCCTTGCAGAAAAACCAGAACTGTCTGTCACTGGCAACACACACCCCAGAAATTTTCCTACCCTTCAAGGACAGAGAAGTTGCAAAATGTCCATTATGGCAAGCAGATGACAGCTGGAGCCTTTTATGCAAGGTGTGGGATTGGCACCAAGTCCTGAGCTGCCATGGCTCTGAGCGTCTGTGCAATATGGAAAGCAAGAGCCACATTCAAACAGCCCCTAGAGCCTCTAAATTCAAGGGAACAATGAGCCTTTGAGACTAGCTGAAGCTCGCACTCAAAATCCTCCTTACTCCAAGGGGAGAAAAAGAAACTTCTAAAGAGCAATTAATCTCCTTATGAAATAGATGTCTCAGTCGAGAATCTTTGAAGTGTGGTTCAGCCATTTGTCTATTGACTAGGAAGGGAGCCTGGAGCACCGTTAGACATCTAACTTTTGGAGATGGGAGGGTGATTATGCACTTCATAAAGCCCCTTATACCCTATTTTTCATGCACAACAGTTGGATGTAATTGGGATGTATCCCTTTGCTTGCAGGGAAGAATTTAATCTACAAAAAACCAATGGGATTTGGAAATCTTTCTTCCTGGATATGCTGTCTCTGGAATGACAATCACCCGTCACCCTTCTTCTTTGGTAGCAAAAGGCAGGTAAACATTTATATTCCAGGGAAAGAAAGAAACAATCTACCCTTGTTTTCTGGAGCTGCTGTCAGCCTTGAGCAAAGCTCCCCTAGACACAGGAAGGAAACCCACCGAAACACAGAAGAAGATCCTCCCTGGATGTCAGGTGTGAAGAGGGCAGCTTGGGCCATGATCCAAGGAAGTCAAGAACAAGCCCTTCAGGTGACAACTTCTTCCATTCAAATGCACTGGCTTACTATAAAACCCACTGAGAAATATGAAAGCTGTTGTTTCTGTGCACCTGAGATCCAAGCTACCCAAGCCTAGTACAGAGCAAGAGACAGGGAAGACTGAGGGACCTGAAAAAAATTCCTTCCATTAACTTGGTAAGACCGTTACCATTTACCCACTCTAAATCACTGCACAACCACCTGCTCCAAGCAGGCATCAGCTAAACAGGCAGGAAGGTCCTCTGCAGACGCTGAGAGAGTGAGCATGGGACGGGTAAAGCTCAGCTGGCTGCCAGCAGCTACTTGCCCCAGTTGGGGCATAGCCCATTACTCTGCTGGAGTGTGTGAACGATGTAAAGGCTGTGCTGGAGCTTTGCACTTCTGCAGAATTTGACTTTCTATGTGTTTGAAGAGTAGGCTGAAACCTCATTTGCGCAAAGAAGCAGCCTTAAAAATGAGAATACACCCCTCTCTGGCTACAGAACAAGACAAACATGAATGCAGAGAAGCAAATCTCTGCAGTGCTTCTATGCTGGCAGACGATTCATGGATATCTTCTGCCTTGTTTCCCTTCTGCTCTGACCCAGCTCAGCCCTTCAGAAGGCCGGTTTTCCAGAAATCCATAATGCCTTTGAAACCATGTTTTAATACAGAATCCATAGGCACAGAGACCTAAGTCTTAACTGACTTTGCTAGTTCCTGCCCAAATCTGATATCTGTTAATACTCTGCTACCCAAAATTGCCTTGGATGCAACATCTGTGCACCTAAGAAATGTGATGTGAAAGTGCACCTAACAAGGCACTGGGGATGACTGGAAGAGACATCATGAAGCTGGTCCCTGTCAGCTTCACAGTCATAAAGGTTTTTCCTCTTGCCATGTGCCGGGTAGAGAGAAAACATCACACTGTCATGGGAAGTCAACAAACTTAGGAGATTCAAGGTGAGAGCCACAAGACCATGTGCATGGCTGCAGGGCCTCTCTAATAACTGCACATTTGGGTCATGTTAATGGTATGTAGTGTGACCACATTTCTGATTGGTACCAGTTGTGTAATTTTGTGCATAGCCTCGGCTTGCATTGATGTCCCTTCATGTGAACAGGCACCTCTTATAAGATACACAGGCTGCAACAACCTCTTGCTAAGGACACCTTCTATTGGTGCTATGTGCATACGCTGCACCATGATCTTTGGTGAGGCCGTCCATGCTGGTAATACCAAACTTCCTCACACTGTCACAGCTTGGACACAAAAGAGAAAGGTGAGCAATCATATCCTACTGCCCTTTGCTTTACCAAGTATTGCATGCTGCTGGTGCTTAACAGCAGTAAAAGGAACCTTCCATCCAACCTGGAGGAAGAGCTTCCAGCTTCATCACAGTCTCAGTGTCTCCCTCTTTTTGCTCCCCATTTTTGCTTTCCAAAGTTGGCACCTGGAAGTTTTCTCTGCATTAATTCCAGACATTGTGTAAACACTATGCTTAGATTTACTTAAATGAGGCTGTTTCAGCCTTAACTTTCCTCCTGAGTAGATTTCCTGTCTCATAAATTCAAGACATGCATAGTTTAGCTTTGCTGGGAAGGTGGAATCTCGACTCGATCCTCCCTTTGGGATGACCTGGAAGACAAAAGGGCAAAAGGCATGGGAGAGGGCCTGGGGCTTTCTGGTTACTGGATGGAAAAGGGAGAGACATCCTGCTGTGTGCTGTTCAGGAGGTAGTGCCAGTGGTCCAAGCGAGTGTTACTACTTGACATAAATAATCTGCAAGATTTGAAACCTACCAATCTCTTGGCAATTTTTTTCTTTACAACCCCAGAAGAAGGAGAATCGTCTTTTCCTAGTGAGCAGACCACTGGCATTTTCAGTGGAAAAGCAAGGGATTACTATTTTCTCCTGGTCCCAGGTGCTCAAACTCTTTGTGACTCCTTAGAAAGGCACACGCATATCAAACATTCACATGCACTCCTTGTGCAGGCAAGCAGAAAGGGTCTTCTAGGAGTGAAAGAGCCTTTCCTCTGATTTACAAGTCTCAAATCACTAGGACTTCAGATATTTTTTCTGGCAGCAACGTGAACCCCCAACCATAATGCAAGCATGAGTTTGCTACTGCTGACGAAGGCTCTCACGCACCCCTGAGCCTGAAGAAGGGTCTTTACCAAAACATTGGAACAGGTTTTCATGAAAGTTGTCTGCTGTCTGAGACTGATGTGATGAACCTCAGTTCTGGAGGCACTGGGCTGGCTTTGCCTTCCAGTTTATGGAGAGGGCATGCAGTATAAACAGAGACCACAGGCTTCACATTCAGGCTATAATGAGGGTTTTGCTGCCTTGGCTGTGTGGAGGAAGACTCTCCAGCTTCTCAGTTTCCTCTGCCAGCAAACCTCTGACAACTAGAGTGAGCACAAAACAGCCATGCCAGCTTGTACTAATGTAGCAGATTGAATGGTACAGGAAGGATTAAGAAAGAGAAGCAGCTTTTCACTCCCATCTCTGGTTCTAGGAAAGCTTAATCAATGGCTGGGCATTGCAGTCCCTGAAACCACCTCACTCATGACAGCAGGAGAATGGATCGCTGTCTCCTCTCATTTCCTCCTAGACAAGCTTCCCCAAGCCCACTTTGTTCCCCTCCTGACAGTTTTAACAGTGGTAGAAGATTATGTCGACCACGGGCAATGCACTCCCCCTCACCTCCCTTCCAGGGACCAGCCATGCAGCAGGCGGGTGTGCGTGGCTACTGTCCGGCTGTACAACCCAGTGCTTTCCTGTAAGTGTGGACGGTTTAAGGTCCTGTTAAAGTCTCCCCACCCTATCTCTTCTTTCAGGTTTTTCCTTTATATTCATTCCTGGTCACTGCTCCAGCCAGTGCCACCTCATGGCACCTGGCAGACCTGCATCCCTGTACAATTCCTTCCTTTTCTGTGTGCTCAAACTGTTCACGTACCAGGAGACCGTTCTGGCACGCAGTGCCCTCTTCCCTCTTAGCCAAGACACACAGTGTGTATTTAACTCAATTTAACCGGCTCAGTCAATAAGGTCCCTGTTTATTTCAATATTGCTCCATTCCTTTTGGGGGATGGAGGTACCTCAAGGTACAGTTGTCTGCCCTGTTCTGCACCGGTTGTTCCAAGGGGATTTCACCATGTTGGGAACACTGAGGGATGCTCAGGTCTCCTTGCTAGGGGCAGTCCTGTTGTGCACGGACACTCATCCACTGCTCCTATTCACTTGTCAAGTCACTTTATCCGAACAGTAATTCCTGCCTTTGGTTCAGCCTGTTCTTTTCTGTTTGGGCAGAAACCAATGGGGACTCCAGGCAGAAAATAAATCTTCCTCTTGTTTTCTTCTACTCTAGTGATGCTTTTGAACCAAGCCAAATTGTACAGCGGAAAACAAAACATGACAAGAAAGAAGATAACAACAAAATAGTTCACAGCCAAACAAGCTTGTTCTGGGTTTGCCAGAGAGAAGGCCATCCATCAGAGACCTCAACAGCTTTAGATTTTATGAGACTGGCAGGAGTTGGGAGAGAACGAGCAAGGTGATGGAAAGGATGCCTAAGAAACTGTCCTCTTCTAGCCACTGGCCCCTCCATGAAGGTGGATGTCAGTCTCTGGGTTATGTATTTGTCCACCGAGCAGAAAAGATAATGGGACCCTCAGGATGGGAGAGGAAATCATTGGCCAAAAGGTTTAAGTTCTCTGGCTGAGATTTCCATTTTGGGTCAGTCCAAAACTTCCCCAAGAAAACCCTTCAAACAAGTCCTTTCTGAAACTAACAACAAATATAAAAGGATAACTTTTTAATTATATGAGACCCATTGTTCAAGCCAAAACTGGATCACAGCCTCTTGGTTTTTTCCAAAGGCGATCTCAGTGTCTTCACAAAACTCTGCCCATACTGAGAGGTCTGTTCCCTTCAAACACATGGTGAAACTCGCCCAAAGAACAGAAACACTGAACTTTAAGATCAACCAAACTCTTTGACCTGGATGTATGTTACATGTATATATAGAGCTTTCTCTCTACATTTACATGAATTTATAAATGGGTTTACGTACAGTATTACTTAGGAAGAAACTGTGATGATGTGACATTGAAAAAGAGAGCAAGATGGAGACAATTAGCCTCTCCAAAATTAGTTTCTGTCTAGGGTCAATGAATGCATCTCAATAATCTTTTCATTACAGCTCAGATCTCAGGGCTCCACTGAATTACCCCAGCACAGGCAGACAACACTCCCTGCTTTAAAGATCTTGCAAGCTAGAAACTATGCTGCTGACCAAACCTAGAGAGCATGAATGTGAATTTGGGGAGACCACAGAAATCCTGAATAAAAGCAAGGCTCTTTGCATGAAATATAAAATCATTCCATGAGGTGTAGACTGCGAAAGGAAAGAAATTTAACCTTAGCATGAGCCACAGACACTTGGAGAGCCGCTGCTGCTAAGCTCAAATCTACAGTTTGCTAAGCAAAGTCCATATGTCAAACCTTCAAAAAGAGAAAGTGAGGTATGGAGGAAACCGAGACAGTAATTAGATGGGAATACAAAGTTTTCTGAGAGGCAAATAAATTTCTATGTATGAGAGGTGGTATAAGAGAGAGAAAACCAAAATGTTGCCCACCGTTTGGTGAAGCCTTCTGGTTTTTCCAGAGGTACATGGAACGGCTGAAAATCAACAGTGCCCACATTTTGGGGAACAGAAAGGCACCAACACAGATCTCATTGTAGGTAAAATAACTGCCTAGCAAAGTGTTTCAAACCAGCAAATATGCTCCAGCATTGAAGGAGGACGTGTGGGCTTTAAAATGGATCCTGGAGCATCCTACACTGGTATTTTAACTCATAGGGAAAACACTAGCAAGAGAAACTGTATAAAAGTAAAATTTGTTTTATACTATTGGCATAAAAGACCAATTCAAAGGCAAGCAATAATTACGATCTATTTTAACCAAACTATCTTGTAATTCTTCCAATAGGATGGGCAGGTAAATTATCTGGTGGCCAGATCCAGTTACCACTGGAATCAGTAAAAAAGATGCCATTTACCTCTGAGGTTAGGAATATTAAGTCCAAGTTCTGGTATTAAAACCTAGTCTAGACAAGTAACTGCTTGCAAGTCCCAAACAGACAGCAGTGAGAGCTCTCAAAAGGAAGTCTAAATCCCCACAAGTTTGTACAGAGCACTCTGCTTTCAGACAGAAGAAGAATTAATTCCATAAGACAATATAACAAGGAAAATCCTGTTTGGCTTTTACACAGAGTTTGAGAACTGGATGTAATCACACGTAACACTTGGGCGCTGTCGCAGTGCAGTCTTTGGGTTGTGGTAATTCCATAGCTGTGCCCGAGAAGCCATCGCAGCATTAATGCACATCGATCCACACCATTTAAATAAACCACACAATGGGAGTGATGTTGCGGAAAACTAGTTGACAGCTAAATGTTCAAACCAAAAAAATATTCTCTGACATTTAGGATGAGCATTCCGGCAAACATGGCTGGACGAGTCATGCTTTAAGTTAATGATTTTTAATGGAAATATACTGGGAAGGTGAGGGGCTACCGCTGACATTTGTTCTGGCCCTCAGAGATTGGTCCATGCAGACCCCAAGCTTGTCCAGCCAACATCTGGGGCCTCTTGAGCCCCCTGTGCAGCACTGAGGATGTTCAAAAGCCATGCTGGACATCTTCTCCCCTTAGGCTGCGCGCTCTGTGCTTGCTCTCTGAGAGACTCAATGCACTCTCCTCCCTACCGTAAGGATGTCGCGATAGAGAATGAAAAGTATAAGACAGTATTTTGGTGAGCAAGAGAAACAAGCCCCACTGATCGTTAACAAAATTAGCAGATGGCTTCTAAACCGAGCTTTAAAAGATCTCGAATACAAGTTTTGATACAACAGCAAAAGATACATTGCACTCTTGCACGGATGCCGTGAGGTTTCTGGGAATGTCAAAATTGTTTAGTAAAACTCTGATAGCCTGCCAAATTTTCCATGGTATTTCAGAATTTAAAGATGCAAATGGATGAGCGAGGCACCTAATGGAATTTGCAGAAGTGCTTCTCTGTGTCTTTGGGCACTTTGCTGTTTCTGCAAAACGTGGCCTTAAGTCCCTAAAGCAACTTCTGGAAAAGAACATAATTTTATAAGGGAGATAAATCCAATCAGCTATCTGAGTGTCTAATGAGCCTGATTCCCTATCAGTTTTGAAATATTATTGTTTAATTACGCCAACAGCACAGATGAGAGAGCCATCTCTGACAGATGAGACACCACAGACCTACAGAAAAACAGTCAGATGCATTTGCAGTTGGAGAACAGAGAGCAATCCTGTCGGAGAAGGTGCCAACCAACTTATTTGAGTGTCTTCGCTTTCACCAATACACATAATGGAGGCACGAGTAAAGCTTCAGCATTACCCTGAGACTGCAGTATGAGAAAGATATTTCCATTTTAAGCATGAGTAAACCCAACCTTCTTGTCTTTGATGCTAGACTATGATTCTGAAGCTGCCAAAACACCCCCTCTCCAACAACATGTGAACAGATGAGCTGCCACGGAGGATACAGGGGGAGCGGAGGACCTTAGCACCTAGGAAAGAAAGAGCTGAACATAATAGTCATAAAGTACAGGGGTTTATGTCGGTTTGATGTGCTTACTCAAAGTAGGATGCCAGTGGCAACTGTATGAAACTGGCCAAAACAAGAGCAGAAGTGAAGTGAAGCCTGTGTGGATTGAAAAGCTGGAAAAGACACTTGTGTTAGCCAAAGCGTCTCTGTTTTCCAAAGTTCTCAGCTGCTCTTGAAGGTATCATCTCTGCCTACAAACCTCACCTTGACTAAAGGAGAACTTCTGGTGGGGCTCGCCGAAGGAAGGACAGAAGATTACTATTAACTCTTTGAAACAGAGTCTCTAGGAGAAAATACATAGTTTCCCTAATGGGGATGATGAAGACCGAGGGGTGCTTGCCCTAATTTCTTCCAGGGGAATGTCACTAGGTACTTTAGACAAGACTTAGCTGGCTGCCACCCGGCTAAGTACCATGCCAGGGCAGTGAGATGTCCAGCAGAGTCCACTTCACCTTATTTTGCTTCTCAGGAAGGTTTTGTAGCCCACACTGAACTCAGTGCCATCTTGGTCAGAGTGGTGATGGTGCCTGGGCTCATTAATTCAAAGTTACTTTGGGTATGTTAGTGAGAGCTGGAAGCACAGCACTGAAGATGAACTGAAATGAAGATCTTGGTTGACTCAGAGATCTTCATGCCCACAACTCACATGCCTACCTGGATACAGCAGGAGAATGTCCCAAAACAGCATTCACATACTTCAGAAAGGTATAAAGGAAAGTACGCGTGTCTATCGGCACACTGGGAATAATTTTGCAGATGAAATGAGTTCAACACTGCACAGAGCTGTAGTCTCAGGGGCATGCTGGGGTTGGTCTGGAGCATTTCAAAACACTGGACAGATTCAGAGCTGAACAGTAAGAGCAATGAAGACCCTTCTGTCCTCTGCTAAATATGACTCAACATTATTGGTGGTGCTGAATCGTTTCATGCTGTCCCATAACAGGTGGGAAACCATACACCGAGACTGGAAGGTGCTCTCTGCTGTTAGCTAGCGTCAAGGGGTTTTTTTGGAGGCAAACTGCAGGGAATCTGGGAATCATGAAAGGACAAAGATTTTGCCCTGTCTCTGGCAAAGCAGCTTGTGATTTTGAAGGACACCAGGAGGGGTCAAGGTCCCATGGGCTAGCTGGCTAAGCAAGGGGGTGACCCCCTTTCCCTGCTGACACGCAGTGATGGTTGCAGGATAGCTCCAGCTCTCTGGCTGCTGACCACCCTGTTTTTTGCGAGGAGGCCCAAGTACCAGTGACAAAGGGCTGAGGTGGGAGCCCAGCATCCCCCGCTGCACAGCCCTGTTCTGTCACCTAATGCCAGCGTAGCGGGCAGTATTAGCAGACTAAGTACCCTGCCGTCTGACGGTATCACTTACATATCCATTACTACAAGGCAGCAGGGTATTATTTATCCAGTAAGTGCTATACAAAACAGCAGGGTAATATTTAGAGGGCAAATACTACGGAGAGGAAGGCTGCAATTTTTTTCTCCAGCAGCAGGATGTTCTGTGCTCTCCAAAGTACCAAACAGGATTAGGGTGACACTTACACGCCAACTACTGTATGAGGACAGGGTATTATTTAAAACCCAGATGCAATAGTAG
>NW_009259235.1:687811-689883 GCF_000687185.1 Egretta garzetta
AAGAGTATTATTTCCTAACCAGACTGAATGCAATAGCAGCAGTGGCAGTAACTGCACGGTATAATTTACAACAGAGGAAAAGACATCATTTGCAGACTGGTTATTACGGAATGGGAGGGTATTCGTTATGCTACAGCACTGAAGTATTACTTTGAAGTGGAGCGCTATAGAGGTACAGGGTATTATTTATACACCAAACACCATAGAAACTATTTTTCTGGGGTAAGTAATAGTGACAGTTAATCATTTATATGAAAGCCATCCTGTAATTTCCAATATGTGAACTACGTGATTACTTCAACCTTGAAACTATGGTACAGATGATGTAATGTTAATTACACTTAGATCTACAGCTGCTGTACCACAGGACTGCTAAGCTGGAGTAATCTCCTGAACTCAGTAGATTTGTGCCAGCAAAGCTACGGAATCTGCCCCTGCCCTGTGCAAAGCCTGCAGTGCCCAGGGATTTCCAGGGTTGAGGTGGGGTATTTACCCCTGCCCCTGTGCAGGATCCCAGCAGGAGCAGCGGCTTTTGCTGTGGATTAGGGGCTGTCCATCCGCCAGCACAGCGGCTGCTCTCCCGGCGGAGGTGTGAGTGACGGATGGGAACTCTGGCTGGAAGGGGTTGGCGCCATCATTTTCACCTGTTTATCAGTTGCTGGCCTCTGCATTTTCTTTACCTACCTTTTTCCTCCAGTCTGTGACCTAACCTCAGTCAGGAGATGTTCCTTAGTTATTTCCTATTAGTTTCCCCCGTGGACTTTTTTTCCTGTCAAATTATTCCTATTTAAATTTCTTGCCTATTAACTTAAATCTGTATCTGCTGCAGCCATCACAGATGGCTCCTTCTGTCCCTCAGTGGTTTTCTACATGACTGCTAATAAAATGCCCAAGTCCTCTGCCCAGTGCTAACCAAGGGCATTGGAGAAGCCAAAGGCACATGGAAATTGCCAGACCAGATGAAACCAGTGGTGTGTCCAGGCCAGTATCCTGTCTTGGACAAGACCTATATCACCAGCTTCAGAGCAAAGTTCTCATCATCGAAAAAAGTTCTCATCATCGAAAAATAGGGAATAAATTGCTGAGGAGGAAGTTTCTTTTTAACACTAGGCATTTAGTGGTTACCTTATGCCTTGAAGCATGAGTATTTACATTCCATATTCTCCCGCTAATGTAAGCTAGGTTTATTGGGCATGGCTTAATAGACAGTTTTACTCCTCTCAGGCCTAACCCGTGAGCATTGCCCTGCCAGAAGAAATTTCCTGTCCTGATCGCTTCATCCCTACGATACAACATGGTTGCTCTCGCAGATGCCCTTTTGTCTCGCGTTGCCTGGTGGGGCCTCTGCAGAAGCGAGTGCCTTTCCTCTGGGACCTGCCCTACCCATGGCTGGGCACGGGGCAAGGCTGGGTTCAGCTCCTTCCACCCCTGTGCAGCACCAAGGTGCGTCAGAAGATCCCTGGCTCCCATGTAGTTCCCATGCAACATGGTGGCAACCAGGACTATCCCCATGTTCCAGGTTCACATGGTGCTTCACTAACTGTCATAGCAAGGACAGCTGCCAGGTCAAACGGCACCGACCTGCCTTCTCCAGGACATGCCATCACCCATGTTCTCCACAGCAATTGCCACTCCTTTCCCTCATAAGCCTGCACACTCTCAGGACACAGTGACAACCTGAGGAGAACTGGGCAGTGAGGTAGGACTCCTCACCTGAGTTAATTTTGGGTCTCTTTAGAAGATTTTAGAAGTTCCCCCTACTCCAGCTGACCCAGGTCTCCTCTGGCTTGCACAGGGCTTTGGAGAAAAGCCATTAATTGTCTTGGTTGATGTACAGAGCAACTACAAAGGTGAAAACCCAGACCATTATACTTGCCAGAGGTACCCCATTGCCCTGCTTTCCTCTCTTGCTCACTTCTGTCAGCAGAGCCCTTTCTGTGGCCCCTGCTCTGCCCTCTCCTCCAGCTCCCAAGCACAAGGTTTCCTCCTCAGCTGGCCTCAGGAAAAGGCAGAGACATGGAAACCTGCAGGCAAAGCCTGCTCCCAGGCTGTTCCTGTGTGGTTTTTTTAGC
>NW_009259235.1:690007-697542 GCF_000687185.1 Egretta garzetta
TGGACTTTGCCGCATGGCCAACATGCCCAAGTCACAACACCTCCCTTATCCTCGCGTGGTCGTGAGGGCAGTGGCACAGCTCCAGCTGCCTCCATCAATGGGCTGAAGCCATCAGGAGCATTAGGCGGCTAAAGCCCATCGCACAGCAGCTGGGCTTGTAAAGCAGGGGAAGGAAATCAGAGCAAGGCGGTCCATACGGCTGCTACTTAACACTTCAGGGCATTTCAACAGCTAAAGCACATGGAGGCTCTTGGGGTACCCAAGTCAAATGATTCTGGTATTTCTCATCATTCCCCCCACCCTTCTGCTCTCTGGCCTGTATGGAGCAATCACTGGGGAGGGAAAATATCACGCAAGGGAGAAATGGAAATTTTTATTAAAAAGGGAAAACCTAACCTAAAGCACATAGAGGGAAAAAAAAAAACCCTTGGTGTGAAGCGTCTCAAAAAAGGCTGCGTGGGTAGCACGACAAAACCCCCCGCCTATTCATCAGGCCAACAAAAAGCTTCTTTAGATTTATACTGTGAGCCCATTGAGAGGGAGGGGAGGGGAGGCAGGGCTGACACCCCCGCCCTTGTGCACACAGGCAGAGCCCACAGCCCCGCTCCGTGCACACAGGCTGGGCTGTTCTGCCCTCTCACAAGGAAGCACTGAGTTTTTAAAAGTAAACTGTAAGGTTTCCGTTGTTGCACTGGGCTCAAGTATTTTTTTTTTTTTTTTAAATATATAACAGCTCCCTCTCTTTGCCGTCTCTTTCACTCTTTAAACAGCCCCGGCTGCTCTGGGCTGCTCGGCAGCCGTCGCGCGCTGGCTCCGTATGTGGTCCAGACCTGCTATGAACACAGCTTTTGTTGCCGCTGCTGGGAAGCTGCCTGAGAGTGGCACACACAGCCCGGCTTGTTTCACACGTGGAGGCTTGCAGAAGTCTTGGGAGGGGGGAAAGGAGGAGGAGGAGGAGGAGGAGGAAGAGAGCAGCTTGGGGAAGGTTGCCTTGTGGTAGAGCAGGCGTCCCGCCACTGGCGAGGGAACGGGGGGAGCAAGGGAGAGTGGCGGTGGAAAAGATGTCTCAGGCAGCTAAGAAAGGTCCCGTTGATTTTTAAAATGGGACCAGTTGGCCCTCCACCAGCCCACATTCTCGCCGGGTGTAAGTCAGCATGGGAAGGCAATGAAGTCGCTGGATCTGTGCAATTTAGGTTTGCAGAGGATCTGCCCCAGAGGGAGAAAAGGAGAGAAAAGACCAATAATGGAGTGGATTTTGGAGTCCCCAGGGTTTCTGACCGTTGTGCGTGTCCCCGAGTGCTGCCAGAGCACTGAACAACGATCTGGTCTCTCTTTCCATTTACACATTCATTCATTTGTTCCTTTTAAGTGATACCATCCATCCTCTTCTCCTCTGAAACCCTTAATGGTCCTCTCTAATTAGCTAGGATTTTACAGTGATGAGCTGCTGTTTGCTCTGACAGCGCTAAGCCTGCTGAATTTTATTTAATATCCCCTTTTCCTTAGGAAGTGTTCCTTCAGTTTCTTTCACTCCCTCAGTTTCCTATCTTGTTGGCTCTCTTTGCCCATCCATCCTCCAGCCCTCGTGCTGCTGTCAAACCCTGCTACTGTACACGGAGGTGATTATAGGAAACATTAAACAGCAGTTCAAGTGGAACAGATGGAGTTTTCCCCCAAAGACTCTTCAGGCTGCTGAGAGCGCTCAGCCAGCACGGGTCCATCTCCAGCCCTCACCCCCTGCCCCGTCCAGTGATGGTGGGAGGGGACGCCTCCCCTGTCTGCACCCTGGCAGCAGCTCGGAACATCTCAGAAAGGGGCAACATCTCCCCTTTGACCTGTCAGGTGGATACAGCCTCTTGAAGCCAGCAGGAGAATATAACGTCAAACAACCAAAGCAAAGAAACAAATAGCTCAGCTTCCAAAAGTGTGAGGGGTTGCCCTCCTTTGCAGGATCTGAAAACCCACCAAGCTCAGTCCCCAAACCGCCAGCCCCTCTGCCCAGCCAATGTCCTTTATCGGGAGCTTATAGACGAAAACCAAAGTAGTGAGGAATGCTAAAAAATTCCTCTCTCCCAACTATTTCGTTGTGGGATGTTCCCCCCCTTTCCACATCTGGCAAAGCTATTTTAGAAAGCTAGGAAAGCTTTTCAGACTGAAGTTTTTTGGCTAAACAACTCCAAAGGGAAGGGATAAAATGCATGCTTTCTGCTACACGCAGAGGGTTACTTAGCACAAGGTTCAAATGAAAAGTCTTAAAAAGTAGTAAATGAACGAAAAGAAGAAATTTCTGATAGAGCTTCTGAAAAATAAAACCTTTTTTAGCTCTGTCCACTTCTGCAGAAGAGCTCAGCTCCCTGCAAACTATTGCTAAAAATATGCTTCAACTGCGAATGGATTCGGAAAGAGGGCAGGTACCGAGTAACGCCCGAAGCAGCTAACTGGAAATAACCCAGGAGATGCTGCCAACCGCCGGTCCCTGCCATCAGCACGCAAGGGGAGCGCGCTGTCAAACCCGTCGGCAGCCAGGCTCTTTTCATTTTCTTTCTGAACTTGTCAGCCCCTACAGAGCTCAACACCCCTCTAGCTCAGAGAGCACCCCTCGCCTTCCCTGTAGCAAAGCAAAGACACCGCGGAAAGCAATAATCACGAGAAACCTCGTAGCCGTAAGCTAGGAAAGCTTTTCAGACTGAAGTTTTTTGGCTAAACAACTCCAAAGGGAAGGGATAAAATGCATGCTTTCTGCTACACGCAGAGGGTTACTTAGCACAAGGTTCAAATGAAAAGTCTTAAAAAGTAGTAAATGAACGAAAAGAAGAAATTTCTGATAGAGCTTCTGAAAAATAAAACCTTTTTTAGCTCTGTCCACTTCTGCAGAAGAGCTCAGCTCCCTGCAAACTATTGCTAAAAATATGCTTCAACTGCGAATGGATTCGGAAAGAGGGCAGGTACCGAGTAACGCCCGAAGCAGCTAACTGGAAATAACCCAGGAGATGCTGCCAACCGCCGGTCCCTGCCATCAGCCCGCAAGGGGAGCGCGCTGTCAAACCCGTCGGCAGCCAGGCTCTTTTCATTTTCTTTCTGAACTTGTCAGCCCCTACAGAGCTCAACACCCCTCTAGCTCAGAGAGCACCCCTCGCCTTCCCTGTAGCAAAGCAAAGACACCGCGGAAAGCAATAATCACGAGAAACCTCGTAGCCGTCTAGGACACTTGCAACGAATCAGCGCGACGGCAGCCTCCTTCCCCAGAGCTCAGAAGCAGGATCAGACACAGCACCGGGGCTGGAGCGGTAGCTGAAGTCCATCACAAAGAAACACCGAGGGGTCTTTTGGGGAGGGAGAACGGGGATAACCCTGTCTCTGCTCTCCCGCCTCATGGTTTTGGCTATAGGATCCCTTAAGCCAGTGGCTTGCTTTCCCTCCCTTCCCCAAGCCAACTAACCCACTTGGCACATAGCTGTCGCCTCTGGCTATAGGTTTGCCCCCATAACGGGCGGGCGCTGGTGAGGACCATCACACCGAGGGCACACCGGGCACTGGCTCCCCGCGCACAGCAGCACTGCTTGCAGAAGGGGAACTCCGTGAAGAAGCTTGGGCTCAATCAGTTTACAACTTTTCTCACATTTCTCTGCTGGCTGCTCACCAGGGAAACAACCAATCCACTGATTGAGAGCCTGCATCTTGAGAGCACTGAGGAGAGAGATAGGAAAGTTAAGGAAAAGGCACCAAAGCGAGAGGAGGGAGGAAAGTGCAATACGTTACCTTTAACAGTTCAGTGCAGTGCTTCCAGAATCTAAGTCCCATACACCTGGCAGAGAAATGAGGTGTTTTTCGGCGTTCAGGAAGGAAAGAGCTTGCCACTTCTTGCTATTACTGTATGTCTTCTTCACAATCTCCAGATGAGTTTTCCTGCCTTTTTTTTTTTTTTTTTCTTCCCTGGTTCCCCAGAAGAAATCAAAATTCCCTGTGTGGTATTTCAGGTCCTTTCAGGCAGTGGCAGCAGCAGCAGGCTTGAAGAGTAAGTACTGTGTGTGAATGGCAAAAAAGAGAGAGAGGGTTTCAGACCACATTAGCTGCCACTGGCTGCAAGAGAGACCATCAAACTCCTGTCAGCCTCCTTAGATACCTCTTGAAGAGCTGGCAAACTAAGTGTATTGGATCCTCCTCTGGATTTTAGAGTAAAGGTAGGCAGGCATCCAGGGGGCAGGGGGAAATAGGAGGGCTTAAGGACAGAAAAGGAAGCCCAGCCTCTTGGAAAGAAGGAAAAAAAAAAAAAAGAAACCAACCCAGAAAAGAAAAGAAAGGGGGAAAAAAAAAAAAGCATGACCAAAAAAATACTGTAAATGAAGAAAGCTGAATGGGGAGTGGGGGATTAAATTTAGCCCTCTGGTTTGGAAGCAAACGGGCTGGAGCACCACAAGTGGTTGAGAGAGAAGAAATAGTTTATGTAATAAAAAGAGAACGTGGTTTATGCAAACTAAAATAAGATGAAGCTAATTAAGGAACCTGAGCAAAGTATGTGTGTCTGCAATGCAGTCAATATCACTGCAGTCTGAGTAGAAATGAACAGATTTACTGGGAAGCCCAAAGAGAGCAGCAAACGGGGAAGTTTAGGGACTGCTCTTGCATGGCTCTGCTGGCTACGGCAGGGGAGGCAGGTGATGGCAGCGGAGCACGGTGGGGAGGGAGGGGTGCTCAGCATTAGGAAATGGAAAGCACCTGGAGCATCAGTAACTGCTAAGTGCTATAAAGGTAGAGAAAGGAAGCTCTTGGGAGTGAATTGGTCTAAAAAAGCTGTTTGGGGTGAGCTTGTAAGCACCTAGGAATGGTGGAATGTGAAGCAACCACTCCAGAACTTTGAGGAGGATCCTGTAACTGAATCCTTGGCAGTTCTGGTGCTGTGCGGAAGTGCTGAAATGGCTGTAATGTATTTTGAATTATTTTTTTTTTTCCTGGAAGGGATGCTGGTACCTTTGAGTGGGGAAAAAAAAGCTGTGCTTTTGGAAGGGGGCAGGGGTCTGCTGCTGGAGACCCACACCTTGGCTTGTGCAGGGGCCACATGGCAGCTGGGAGGAGGTGGGATGCTGCTGAGATGCTCACAGTTGAGAAAACCTCTTCAGGTTGAAAAACCTGTTGTACCTCAGTGGTGAAACCTGAGGGTGGACAGAAATCTTTGGGTTTGAACTTCCTCAGGCTTGCAAGAAGGCCCCAGCTCAGGCTAAGACTGTCCACACCATGACTCAGTTGTTTCACCTCCCTGTTCATCACCACTTCAGCTGCTCAGGGGTCTCCAAGAGATCAAGGTGGGGTGACCCTGAGTGCAGAAATGCAGCTGTGTGGTCCTGCCTCCTCAGCGAAGGTCCCTCTGCCAGCACATCTCTACCACAGGAGACTTGGTGTCTCCAGTCTGAAGGAAAGCCTTCATGCAGGCTGTGACTTGGGTTACCAGAGAGAGGAGAGCAGGAGACACCAAGGTGAACAATTTTATAGGTAAAGTTATATCAAGTCTCAACAGCCTTCTTTCTACATTGCTGTTACTCTGGAAAAGATGGAAAAGTCTTTGAAGCCCTTAGTTTTTTTAAGAGTTTTTAGAAGGTGGGAAAGCTGGGTTTAAGAAAGCTGCTTCCCTGAGAACAAAACCAGTCTAAAGTAAAGGTAAAATTCAGAACTGAGTGCAGGGAGGTGCCCAAACAGGGTTTTTTCCTCTCTGATGCAGTATGCACACCTTTCTTCTGGTGCGCTTTGAACTTTAAAGATCTGCGCTGGTTTTGGTGCCCTGACTCTGCCTGGAGCAGCTGGGGGATGTTGGGTCTGCTCTGTGCCCTCCTTGCACCCAAGCTGCATGCCTGCTCTCAGCCTCTCTTTCTTTAATATCTGCACTTCCCTCTGCCTTCCCAACACCCTCCTTTGCTTTCAGGTTTATGATATAATTAGTTTCTCCTCCCTCCGTGAATTACCTTGATCCCATGCCTCAATCCAAAGCTTGCTTCCTTGACTGTCTCACTCTGAAGGCTGAGGTCTGTAACCCAGCATTCGTGCCCTCTCGTAAGAGCGGTGCATCCGTCATCCCAGCAGGTAACGCTCCCAGGCCACAGCACGTGGGGACACCCTTCTTCCCGCCAGTACCTTATTGCACCTTAGAGATTCCCGACCAGATTTTGCTTGTGAACCTCCACCTTGGATCATCGCCCCGCTTTTTTTGAGCAGTGAAGTGCTAGGTGTTAATTTAACTTTCCAGGTGCCCTTATGCTAAAAGTCAAAAGGGCAGTGAGGGAAAACTCCACAGCCATTAGAAAGGATGGTACATTTACAGTCCCATCCGAAACTCTCAGACTTTATTCCCCTGGCCTTATGTGCCCTTCGGTGTGTAAGAGCGTTGCCTGTCCACACCAGATTTAATCCTCCATCTGTGGAGGTCAAGTGGGGACCTTCACACCAACTCAAAGGGCATCGGATCCATCCCAGGGGATGCCACCCCCCCCTGCTGCTGGGCAGATTGGGGCAGGCAGAGCCACATCGGCTGTGCTCCGCGCTGGGACAGGGGGTAGGCAAAACATGCTTCAGATGGGACATGACAGCTCATGCTTTAGGCAGGACTTGCTAGTTCCAGCTGGGAATAAAAAAGCACGTAGATAGGAGCTATAAAATATGACCTGACTGATTTTGTTCCGACTCATGTACGTGAGACTCCAAAACATCTCATGCCTGACCACAGCCCTTTCTCCCCCTAACATAAAGCCCTTTTGGGAAATGTATATGTTTAGTTGTTTGGCTGTGGAATAACTGTGAGCCCTGTGTACCCTCTGCTGCCACTGTGGTTTGGCGAAGAAAACCCCATCTAAACCTTTGGTGAGCTTAAGCCAGGGAACAGAGAAAATTCCACTTCGGAGCTGACCAGCTAGGAAAATGTGATGCTCCACACAAAGTGGTTCCTTAGCAACTTCAGGAAAGGGGTAGAAACGGCTCAGTACCTGCTGGCTGTCCCAGTTTTTTGTCTGCATCAGGAACGATTGGAAAAACAGCTAAATACGTTTGGAGAAATTGTGATTCATAAACTGCTCCCGTGTTTGTTTGCTTTTTAAGCTAAGGAGAGGCCAGCCCCCAAAAAAGTCACATAGATGGCTTTTGTGTTTTGTTTAAAGCAGGGCAGCAACAATTCCGAGCTCTCTGAAATACAGGTAACGCATTGCAAAAGTGCTTACAGTTAGCCATGGCTTTTACATGTCACTATAAATTTCAAAGGAGGCTTATGGCTATTCCCAGTGAAGTTCAGCCTTCAGGGAGTGCAAATACTTGAACAGAGAACAAACCCTGTGGCCAAGGAAGAGTGAATAATAGCTTTGCTGTGAAAATTATTGAATATCCAGAATTTGTATGGTGGAAGCAGTCACTGAATGAAAATGGACAGGAAAGGGAGGAGGAGAAAAAAAAAAAGGTTCTATCAGTTAAGGTGATAGTTGCTTGCAGTTTTCCAAAAGCAGTGAAAAGCAGGTTTGGGTGGCTTTCCAGTGAAAAGAGGCTGGGGGGCGGGTGTGGGG